>NW_027100141.1:600000-950000 GCF_031753505.1 Anomalospiza imberbis
CCCTCGGTCTCGTGCCCACTTGTGGGTGGCATTTCTACCCTGATGGCCTCAGGCATCATGGGCCCATCGAGCTAGGAACAACTTCCCCTTATGTTGCCAATCCAAGTCTATCTTTGACACCTCTATCATTGCAGCCTGATCTACCTGCTCCTTGTTTCAGTGTTCCTCATTAGCCCGACTCTTGAGGACATGGGCATCTACATGACAGACTTTCACAGACACATTTTCTACCCAAGAGGCAATGTCTTTCCACACATCAGTAGCCCAGATTGGTTTTCCTCTACGCTGCCAGTTGGCCTTTTTCCACCTTTCCAGCCAGCCCCACAGAGCATTGGCTACCATCCAAGAATCCATATAAAGGTCGAGCTTTGGTCACTTCTCTCCCTCTCAGCAATGTCCAGGGCCAGCTGAATGGCCTTGACTTCAGCAAGTTGACTTGATCCACCTTCTCCTTCGGTAGCTTGTGCTATGTGTTGTGTGGGGCTCCATATGGCTGCTTTCCACTTCCAGTTCATCCCTACGATGCCACAGGAACTGTCAGTGAAAACAGCGTATCGAGTTTCCTCTGCTGGTAGTTGGTTGCATGGTGCACCTTCTTTAGCCCTTGTCACTTGTTCCTGCTGCTCTCCATCAGTGAGACCAAAGTTCTCACCAGCAGCCAGTTTGTAATTATCTCCAAAATCCCAGGGCGATTCAGGTTTCCAATCCGGGTGTGCTGCATGATGAGAGTAATCCATTTGCTCCATGTGGCAGCAGTGTCATGGAGGGTAGTGGGAACCTTTCCTTTAAACATCCACCCCAGTGCTGTCAGTCAGGGTGCCAGGAGGAGTTGTGCTTCTGTGGCAATCACCTCGGAGGCAGCTTGAACTCCTTCATAGGCAGCCAAGATTTCCTTCTCTGTGGGAGTGCAGTTGGCTTCAGACCCTCTGTAATTTCAGCTGCAGAATCCCAGTGGTCTGCCTCAAGTCTCCCCAGGCACCTTCTGCCAAAGGCTCCAGGACAAGCCATTGTTCCCGGCTGCAGAGTAGAGCACATTCTTCATCTCTGGTCCCGTCCTGACTGGGCCAAGGGCTACTGCCTGAGCAATCTCCTGCTTGATCTGGGCGAAAGCTTATTGCTGCTCAGGGCCCCAGAGGAGTTATCGTTCTTCTTGCAGGTAACCAGGTAGGGAGGGCTCACAATCTGGCTGTACTCGGGAATGTGCATTCTCCAAAAACCTATGGCACCTAGGAAAGCTCGTGTTTCCTTCTTGCTGGTTGGTGGAGACATCGCAGTGATCCTTTTGGTGACCTCAGTGGGAATCTGACACAATCCGTCTTGCAACTTTACCCCCAGGAACTGGATCTCTCAGGCAGGTCCCTTGACTTTGCTCTTCTTGATGGCAAAGCCAGCTTCCAGCAGAATCTGGATGATCCTCTCTCCTTTCTCAAGTACTTCCATTGCCGTCTTCCCCCACACAATGATGCCATCGATGTACTGCAGGGGTTCTGGAGCTTCACCCTTTTCCAGTGCAGCCTGGATCAGTCCATGGCAGATGGTGGGGCTGTGCTTCCACCCCTGGGGCAGTCGGTTCCAGGTGTACTGCACGCCCCTCCAGGTGAAAGCAAACTGAGACCTGCATTCTGCTGCCAGAGGAGTGGAGAAAAACGTGTTAGCAATGTCAACAGTGGCGTACCACTTTGCTGCCTTGGACTCCAGCTCGTACTGGAGTTCCAGCATGTCTGGCACAGCAGCGTTCAGCGGTGGAGTCACTTCATTCAAGGCACGATAGTTCACAGTCAATCTCCATTGAGACTTGTGCACAGGCCAGATGGGACTGTTGAAGGGTGAGTGGGTTTTGCTGACCACCCCTTGGCTCTCCAGCTCACGGATCATTCTGTGGATGGGGATCACGGCACCTCGATTCATCTGATACTGCCGGCGGTGCACTGTCGAGGTGGCAATTGGTACTTGTTGCTCTTCCACCCTCAGGAGTCCTCCTGCAGATGGGTGCTCTGATAGTCCAGGCAAGGTGTTCAATTGCCTAATGTCCTCTGCCTCTACAGCAGCTGTGCCAAAAGCCCACCTGAGTCCCTTTGGTTCTTTGTAATAGCCGTTCTGGAGGAAGTCTCTGCACAGAATACCCAGGGTCTCTGGGCCGCTCACAATAGGATGTTTCTGCCACTCCTTCCCAGTCAGGCTCACCTCAGCTTCCAACAGGGCCAATTGCTGTGATCCCCCAGTCACCCCAGCAATGGAAACGGGTTCAGCTCCCACATGTCCTGATGGTATCAGGGTACACTGTGCACCAGTGTCAACTAAGGCATCACATTTTTGTGGCTCTGATATGCCAGGCCATTGGATCCACACCATCCAGGAGATCCAGTTTTCCTGTGCCTCTTTCTGGCTAGAGGCTCTAACCCTGGTTATTATTTCTTTCCTGGACATACATGGTAGAGGTACCTTCAAGGGGATCTGACAGATCATACCCAGCTGCTCGGTCATGGGAGGTTGAGACTATCTTCACTTTAGTGGAACTCCCTCGGTTAGTGTCCTAGGGTGACATTATGGTGTTGTATCCTCAGTCGTGTGTTCTGTTTATGTTTGATATTATGTTCTGTGCCTTCAGGACTGACTCTGAAAGTGAAGGTTTGTTTTGTCTTGTTATCAGCCGGCTCAACTCCCCACCATGGTCTGTGTCTAGGGGAGGCTGGCTTGCTTGCTGGCTTGCTTGCTTTGCTTTGCTCTCGCTCCTGCTTTTTGCTTTTGCTTATTAGTTAGTTTAGCTAGGCAATCCAATTTTTACCCTGGACTGTTTTTTTTTTCCTTTCCCTTTCTTGAATACCATCCCAACCTGCTCCGGACTGGAACCTGGGAAACACCAAGAAACACCGAGAGCCAGCATTTTGTGACCTGCAGCAGCCATCCCCAGCACTGGAGACCGAGAACTGGGCGACCACTCCCAGAGACACTTTCTGAATTTGTCATCTCTTCAGAACGGTGAAAGAGTTTTGTCATCTGGTGTTGTTTTTTGTTTTGGGGAGTGTTTTGCTTGTTAAATAAACAGGGTTTTTTTCCACTTCTCTCCGAGGGAGTTCTTCCCGAACCAGGTAAGGGAGGGGCCATGGGGTGTTTGCTTTCCGGGGGGTCCTTCTGGAGGTCTTCTCCCAAATTTGCCCTAATGTAGGACAAATATTTTGGTGCCTAGCTCGTGGCTCGAGAGAGTGGAAAAAACCCTGTTCTAATCATATTTTGGTTGCAATTACTCTGGGCTGGTATAGAACAGTTACTGGCAATGCTTTTTGAATTCATAATGTCTCTTGGGGTGCAGGCCTGCATATGTTTCTGGTCCCTAGGGTTTTTTGAGGTCTTAATACCTCTATGGTCCTTAGGTTTATTTTCTTATCCCGATATAGCTCCGGTATTGTCCCTAATATGTAGTTTTTGCAGTAGAAGGGCACTGACCAGAATATCCATTGGGCTGGGCTTGGTTGTAATGGCTTGCAGGAGGTTTATAAAGGTGCTGGAGTCTGTTCCAGGAATGTTTGGTTCATGGTTATGGTTGTGCACCCAGTTTGTTAGAGGAGAAGCAGGAGATCAGGCTTTTCAGCCTTTGCTTTCCTTCTTCTCCTCTGAATCTGTTACATCCCTATTGAAGAATGTTCAGTTTCCCCTGAATGTTAAAGAGACCATCTTTCTGGTATTTAATTTGGTAAGCTTTCTCTATACAGTCTGTAGCTTCTCTAGAATGAGGGCTGAGATTTCTAGAAGGGCTGATGAGACCCCTGACCCAGGAGTAGACCCAGGCGTGAGAAATCCTGAGTGGTGTGGGAAATGGACCAAATCTTAAAGGAGTTTTCTGACCCTATAGTCTGGGACTTTCCATGTGAACAAATTCAGAACCCAGTTGAGGTGGCAAAGTACCTGAAAGAGAAGTGCCATGATACCTCTAAGGAGAAAAAGATCACTGCAGTGAGCTGGGCCCTGGCATATGCTTATCGCACTCTGCTAGGTCCTGTAGGGCAGCAGAGGAAGGGGGGCAGGGAGATAAATCAGCAGCGATCCCAGTCGCTCAGGCTGCAGCCAACAGCCCAGGCTCGAGGCCAGCAGCTAAACCAGACTGTAAGCCTCAATCAGTGGCTGTTGCTACCAGCACGAGAAGTGGAAAGTGCACAGACAAGACCGATCGACCAGTGGATGACGATGATGATTATGATGCAGGAGAAGGACCCTCAACGCCTCCTGACACAAAATCAGGAGTCAAAGAAACTGGTACAAGATCAGAAGCCAATATTGAGTCCTTTTCTCTAAAGAACCTCCGTGGCCTAAGAAAGGATTACACTCGACAACCTGATGAGTCTATAATTAGCTGGTTGGTCCATCTTTGGGATGCTGCAGGTGAAGCTACAATTCTGGACAGCACTGAAGCGAGGCATTTGGGATCCCTGTCACACAATCCTGTCATCGACCAAGGAATGATGAAGGGGGCTAACCCTCACAGCCTCTGGGCACAGGTCCTGGAAAGTGTAGCACAAAGATACCTGTGTGCAGATGATCTTCATATGCAGCAGACCCAGTGGAAGACTATAGAACAAGGGATCCAACGCCTGAGAGAAATGGCAGTGACACAGATTATCTTCTCAGATGACATGACAACTAGGAATCCAGACATGGTACCATGTACGTCTGTGATGTGGTGAAAACTTGTACGGCTGGGGCCACATGAATGCGCTTCTGCTTTAGCAATAATGAAGCGGGATGAGAAGGATGAGACTGTGCTCAATATGGCCAAGAAGCTCCAGGCATATGCAGATGCTGTGCATGGCCCAACAGACGCCAGAATTGCAGCAGTGGAAACACGTCTGCAGAAATTAGAAGACAAGATAGAGGAGAATCACAAGAAACTCAGGGAGGAGATTAAAGAGGACCTTCTCCAAATGTCGGCAGTACAAATTAGAGGTCCTGGTATCCAACACAGACGTTCCCCAGATGGGGAGAGAAGGTACACCCCATGAGCTGAGCTGTGGTTCTTCCTGAGTGATTGCAGAGAAAACATGAGGAGATGGGACTGAAAATCTACTGCTGCTCTGGCACAACGGGTGCATGAATTGAAGGAAGGCAAGACCCAGAGAGGAAGTTCCACCAAAAGGAAAGCAGCTCCAGTTGCCCATAGCCAAGCTGCCAGGTATGATGATGATGATGATGACATGTCCGATCTCCTTGAAGGAAGCTCTAAGACATATGCCCAAGGAAAGAAGGATAACCAAGCTAAGAGGGGCCCTGCCTCTAGCCAGGTAGAGGTGAAGGAAAACTGTGTTTTCTGGACTGCGTGGATTCGTTGGCCTGGCACATCAGAACCACAAATATAGAAGGCTTTGGTCGATACTGGTGGCAATGCACATTAGTCCCATCGAGACATGTGGGGGCAGAACCTGTCTCCATCGCTGGCGTGACAGGGTGATCACAAGACTTTACCTTGGTGGAAGCTGAGGTGAGCCTGACTGGAAATGAGTGGAAAAAACACCCTATTGTGACTGGCCCAGAGGCCCCATGCATTTTGGGCATAGATTACCTCCAAAGGGAATATTTTAAAGACCCAAAAGGACTGAGGTGGGCATTTGGGATAGCAGCTGCAGTGACAGAGGGCGTCCAGCAATTGTACACCTTGCCTGGACTGTCCGAGAATCCAACTACAGTAGGACCTCTGAAGGGAGAAGAGCAAAGGTACCAATTGCCACTTCAACAGTGCATCGCCGACAGTACAGAACAACTCGAGATGCTGTGGTTCCCATCCATAAGATGATTCGAGAGCTGGAGAGCCAAGAAGTGGTCAGCAAAACCCACTCACACTTCCACAGCCCCATTTGGCCTGTGCGTTAATCTGAAGGAGAATGGAGATTGACAGTGGACTACCATGCATTGAATGAAGTGACTCCACCACTGAGCGCTGCTGTGCCAGACATGCTGGAACTCCAGTACGAGCTGGAGTCCAAGGCAGCAAAGTGGTACACCCCTGTTGACATTGGTAATATGTTTTTCTCCACTCCTCTGGCAGCAGAATGCAGGTCTCAGTTTGCTTTCACCTGGAGGGGCGTGCAGTACACCTGGAACCGACTGCCCCAGGGGTGGAAGCACAGCCCCACCATCTGCCATGGACTGATCCAGGCTGCACTGGAAAAGGGTGAGGCTCCAGAACACCTGCAGTACATCAATGGCATCATTGTGTGGGGGAACACAGCAGCAGAAGTGTTTGAGAAAGGAGAGAAAATCATCCGAATGCTCCTGGAAGCTGGTTTCGCTCCAAGAAGAGTAAAGTTAAGGAACCTGCTCAAGAGATCCAGTTCTTGGGAGTGAAGTGGCAAGATGGACGGTGTCAGATTCCTACGGATGTCATCAACAAGATCACAGCTATGTTCCTACCAACCAATAAGAAGAAAACACAAGTTTTCTTAGGCACCATAGGCTTTTGGAGAATGCACATTCCTGAGTACAGTAGGATCGTGAGCCCTCTTTACATGGTCACCCGCAAGAAGAACGAGTTCCATTGGGGCCCTGAGCAGCAACAAGCTTTTGCCTGGATGAAGCAGGAAATCGCCCATGCACTAGCCCTTGACCCAGTCAGGATGGGACCAGAGGTGAAGAACATGCTCTACTCTGCAGCTGGTAACAATGGTCTGTCCTGGAACCTTTGGCAGAAGGTGCCTGGGGAGACTCGAGGCCGACCATTAGGATTTTGGAGTCGGAGCTACAGAGGGTCTGAAGCCAACTACACCCCTACAGAGAATGAAATCTTGGCTGCCTATTAAGGTGTCCAAGCCGCCTCAGAGGTGATTGGTAAGGAAGCACAACTCCTCCTGGCATCCCGACTACCAGTGCTGGGGTGGATGTTCAGAGGAAAGGTTCCCTTCACCCACCATGCCACCAGTGCTACATGGAGCAAGTGGATTGCTCTCATCACGCAGCACGTCCATATTGGTAAACTGAATCGCCCTGGGATTTTGGAAGCAATTACAAATTGGCCCCAAGGTGAAAGTTTTGGTGTCACAGATGAAGAACAAGAACCAGTGACACTGGCTGAAGAAGCTCCACCATGCAACCAACTGCCAGCAGAGGAAACACGTTACGCTCTTTTCACTGACAGTTCCTGTCACATTGTAGGGATGAATCGGAAGTGGAAAGCAGCCGTATGGAGCGCAACATGATGGGTCGCAGAGGCCACTGAAGGAGAAGGTGGATCAAGTCAACTTGCTGAACTCAAAGCCATTCAACTGGCCCTAGACATTGCAGAAAGAGAGAAGTGGCCAAAGCTCTACCTCTACACTGATTCATGGATGGTAGCCAATGCTCTGTGGGGATGGCTGCAGAGATGGAAAGCGGCTAACTGGCAGCATAGAGGAAAACCAATTTGGGCTGCTGAAGAATGGAAAGACATTGCTACCTGGGTAGAGAAACTACCTGTGAAGGTTCGCCACATAGATGCCCACGTCCCTAAGAGTAGAGCTAATGAAGAGCAGCAAAACAATCAGCAGGTAGATCAGGCTGCAAAGATAGGGGTGTCAAAGATAGACCTGGATTGGCAACACAAGGGAGAGCTGCTCCTAGCACAATGGGCCCATGATGCCTCAGGTCATCAGGGCAGAGATGCCACCTCTAAGTGGACACAAGATCAAGGGGTGGATCTAACCATGGACAGTATTTCTCAGGTTATCCATGACTGTGAGACGTGTGCTGAGATCAAGCAGGCCAAGTGGGTGAAGCCACTATGGCATGGTGGGCAGTGGTCCAAGTATAGGTATGGGGGGGCCTGGCAGATTGACTACATCACACTGCCCCAGACACTCCAAGGCAAGCGCTACGTGCTCACAATGGTAGAAGCCACCACGGGATGATTGGAGACCTCCCCTGTGCCTCACGCCACTGCCCGGAGCACCATCCTGGGCCTTGAAAAGTAAATCCTGTGCAGGCATGGTACCCCTGAGAGGATTGAGTCTGACAAAGAGACTCATTTCAAGAACAGCCTTATCAACACCTGGGCTAGGGAACATGGCATTGAGTGGGTGTACCATATCCCCTACCATGCACCAGCTGCAGGCAAAGTGGAGAGGTACCATGGACTGTTGAAAACCACCTTGAAAGCATTGGGTGGGGGATCTTTCAAGAACTGGGAGCAGCATTTAGCAAAGGCCACCTGGTTAGTTACCACCCGAGGTTCCACCAGTGGAGCAGGTCCTGCCCAGTCTGAATCCCTGAATATAGCAGATGGAGATAAAGTCCCAGTGGCACATATCAGAGGTTTGTTAGGGAACACAGTGTGGATCAATTCTGCCTCCAGTACAGACAAACCATTTGTGGGATTGTCTTTGCTCAGGGACCAGGTTGTACATGGTGAATAATGCAGAAATGTGGAACCACACAATGTGTACCTCAAGGCGATCTGATTGTGGGGTGAGACTCATATGCAAATATCTCTGTTTGTTGGATGTTACTGCCCCTGTCTTTACATTAAACCACACTAACATGAGACAGAAGGAAATGTATAAGTGTCGAAGGTCTGAGCAAGTGATATAGAAGGAAATGTGTGTCGAAGATTTGAGCAAGAGAGATGGAAGGAAATGTGTCTGAGTAAGTGAAAGATGGAAGTTTTTACTTGATGAAGTTTTTGCATGATGTTTGGTAGTTATGTTGACGATTTGGAGATAAGGGCTGGAATGTCCTAAGGTGACATTATGGTGCTTGCATCCCCAATCGTGTGTTCTGTTTATGCTTGATGTTATGTTTTGTACCTTCGGGACTGGCTCCGAAAAGTGAAGGTTTGTTTTGTCTTGTTATCAGCCGGCTCACCTGCCCTCACAGTTTGTGTCTAGGAGAGGCTAGGGCTTGCTGGCTTTCTTGCTTGCTTGCTGGCTTGCTTGCTTTCGCTTTGCTCTTTCTTTTGGTTCTTGCTTTTGCCCTTGCTTTTGCTTATTAGTTAGTTTAGCTAGGCAATCCAATTTTTTCCCTGGACTGTTTTTTTTTTCTTTCCCTTTCCTGAATACCATTTGAACCTGCTCAGGACTGGGACCTGGGAAACACCAAGAAACAACGAGAGCCAGTATTTTGTGACCTGCAGCAGCCATCCCCAGTGCCGGAGACCGAGAACTGGGCAACCACTCCCAGCAGAGACTTTCTGAATTTGTCACCTCTTCAGTGTGGTGAAAGAGTTTTTGTCATCTGGTGTTGCTCATTTTTTGTGCTGGGGAGTGCTTTGCCTGCTCAATAAAAAGGTTGTTTCCACTACTCTCTGAGGAAATTCTTCCCGAGCCAGGTGGGGGAGGGCCCGTGGGGGTTTGCTTTCTGGGGGCTCCTTCTGTAGGTTTTCTCCCAAATTTGCCTGAAACCAGGACACATTACTACATCAGCAGGCTGTTCTTCGGTGAGATCCAGCAGGGCCCTGTTCAGCCTGTGCTCAGCAAACTGACTGGCCATGAGCCACTGGTGGATGTACCTCACCATGGCAGGCACCTGGAGAAGGCACGGGGAGACTTGGAAAGCTGCCAGAGGGAGGAATGTCCCCAGCTTCCCCAGAGAAGTGCTTCCCTTCCCACCACACTGCCATGGCCTCAAAGGCTTCCAGTGAGCAGTAGCCATGGCTTGGGAGGCCAAGCAATTCCTGGGAGGATCAAACCATGGCCACAGGCTGCTTACTTCCTTTGGATTGGAAAACCCCTCCTCTATAAGCATATCCAGCAGGGCAGCACAGGTCTTGGTTTTGAAGATGTGCGAATATGCTCTGAGCCCTGTGCCCATGGTGCTGGTCTCTTCCTCCCGAAACCTCTTGATGAATTTGCAAACCAGCTGTAGGAGAAGGGCAGGAAGCCAGGGATGCTCCAAGCGCGGTGCTCGGCTGAGCGGTGACAGCAGGCCCAGCCCAGCTGGGGATGGCTGCAGGTACCTGCGCTGTTCTGTGGAAGAGGCCACGGGCGGGGTCCTGCTCTCGTGTGCGGTGCACGGCTGCACCTGGCAAAGAGCGAGCGCAGCCTGAGCTGAGGGGCTGCGGGAGAGGCCGGAGAACACAGCCCAGCCCTGCGCTCCCCAGGCAGGGAAAGCCCTGGGATGCCCCAGGGGATGGAGCACGGGCACTGTGGGGTGTCTGCCCGGCCCCTCTTTAGTCCTATCCATGGGCAAGTGCCCAGGGGATGGGCTGGGATGGGCTGGGATTGGATGGGATGCCATGGGATGCGATGGGATGGGATGTGGCCAAGCTGGCTGCAGCCGCCAACGCAGCAGCACAGTTCTGCCACTCACCCTCCTGCTGAGGCTTGAACCGCACCACCTCTTCAGTCTCCTGTGCTGGGCCAGCTCCAGCACCTTCTTCTTCTTCCTCCACCCAGGACAGCTTGGGCACTCTTGGGGGTCTCTGCTCCATGTCAGTGACTGGATTTGTGGCTACTTGCAGGAGAGATGCCTCGGAAAACTCCGAGTCAGCAAGGCCTGCAGTCGTGCCTGGAAGGCACCTTCAAGAGAGAAGCCGCAGGAAGGCGACAGGACAGCAAGTCCTGCACTCTGGTCTCGAGGGCTCCTGCCACAAGGACAGGAGACTCCTGTCAAGGATTGTGGTCTGGCCTCGAGGGCACCGGTGGCAGGGATGGGAGATGCCTCCAGGGCACAGAGTCCCACGGTCTGCCCTCGAGGACACCTGCAGAAGAGAAGCCTCGGGAAGGCCACGGGTCACCAAGTCCTGTGGTCTGGCCTCGAGGTCAGCTGCAGGAATGACACCTCAGAAAAGCTCCGGGTCAGACACGAACGAGTGCGCTGTGCGGGGGCTCCTCACGGCACCGCTCTGTCCCGTCCTGTCCCATCGCGTGCTCCGAGCACTGTGGCGTGGTCTTGTCACCGCCAGCTCCTATGTCACCCCGTGTCACAAAGGGCCCTTGGACACGCTATCCCGTTCCATGCCACGGTGACCGTGCTGCCCCATGTCACAAAGGGCCCCTGCACACACTGCCCCCTGCCCTGGGGCCGCCCCCAGCCCACCCAAAGTGGCTCGGGTTGGAAGGAATCCCTCACCCCAAGTGTCTAAGACAGCCCGACAGGATCTTTAGGAACGGCTCAAACCATCAGCAAACGCTGCCCTGCTCTGCGGGCTCAGGGCAGCAGAAGGAGCCCCCAGGGCTGCCGACGCAGCTGTGCTGGGAAGGGCACGGGGCCTTCACAGAAACTGGCACAGCTTCCTTGGGACACATCCCACATGGTGGCCATCCTAAACCCGCGGGTGTGACACAGACAAGGAACGTGTGGGCCAGGGCAGGAATGCTGCTCTGACCCCTGGGGCCCGGGGAGCGCTGACATCAACAGGTGTGGCAGGGTCCCTGCCCAAGCAGACCTGCCACCCCCCGAGCCCTGGCAGCACCGGTGCCCGTCTCCTGCCCCAGAGACCTGTGCCCGTGGGGGGCTTCTGTGCCAGAGGGAGCCAAAGCCCACGTGCACTGGGGGCTGTGCTCTGTCCTACAGGGGCTGTTGGCAGGAGCACCTGGAGCAACTGCTGGCAACACTTGTTCTCTGTCAGAAGCTCTTACTCCATGCTGAAATTATTTTCTCATTGCAGTTATTGCCTTCAGCACAAAAACACCTTAGCGGCGAAGGCACAGAAGAGTCTTGCAAGTAAGAATCCTCAATTCAGGAAAGCCTTAATTCCCATTGCTCGACTCAAGTAGTTCCAGAAAGTTGCAAACTTCCCAAATTAATTGGGATGGCCTGAGGAGGTGAAGAGTCGGAATTTTGCTTCCAATCTCAAAGCAGCAACTCATTTGCCTTAACCTCATCCACTGAGGGTCACTTTACAGAACAGAGCACTGCACAAAAAAAGGGAAAAAACAAGGGCCATTCTTTGGTTTTCTATGAATGGATGATCATATCCTAATTCTCTAAAGAAATAAAAGCTCTCAAGAAATCAAAGTCCACTCAGTGGTAGAAAAGTAGCTGAAAGAATTGAGTAGATGGCAAAAGGGCTAATCCTCCCCCTGGTACAGAGATCTGAGTGGCCAGTAAAGTACAGCTCTGCCCTCTTGTTCCCTGCAGGACAATCAGGACCATGAAGAGGAAAATCACAGATATTCCTTCTGCCCTCCGTAACCAAAGCTGTGCCAAAGCACAGATGCTGCCTTCAAACTGACTCAAATTCCAGCCTAGACCTCTCACCTTCCAGACAACTCCTTCTCCAACACCCCACCAGCACCAAGCCCCCCAAACTCCCGCACAGAAGCCCTCAACACCCCGCCAGGAGCCCCAGCTGTCCCCGTCCCTCCGCAGAGCTTTCCCACCCTCCAGCAGACGCCCTGGTTCCCTGCAGGTGCCGTGGGATGGCACTCCGGAGGATCTGCTCCAAGGCCTTCCCCTGGAGCACGCTCAGGCTGCCAGGCCTATGGATCCTGGATCATCCTTCCCACCGAGCCTTCCTGTGCACGGCTGTTCCATTTGCACCTTTGCGCTCAGCTCGGACTTCTCCACTTCACCAGGAGTGCTGGGAAAGGATGGAGAGCAGCCTGGCAAGCTCTTTCTGCAGCTCCCTCTTTACCCTCGGGGAGGTAGAACATCCCACAGGAAAGCAACTGGTGCCACAAGGAGCGGGTGGCCTCAGGCACCTTTGGGGATGGAACAAGGCCTTTGTTTGACATAAGTAAGCACAAGCAATTCACATGAGTAAACAAGTAATTAGCACAGACATGCCTAAGTACTTAGCACCAGTTAGCATAACAAAAACCTGGCAGGCCTAACTTGACATGAGAGTGACCTGACAAAAAGCTTTAGACACAGTCTACCAGAAGAACTAAGGGCAAGTGTGGAATCAGCCCTGTGCAGGGAAGCCCTGAGGAAGACTTTGTGCTGCTTTGGGGCATCGAGACCCCTCCTGGCCAGCGCCCGGACATCAGCTTCAAGTATGGGAATCTGACACAATGTATTTCCAACCCGCTGTCTATGGAATCACCTCAGCAGTGTAAAGATGGATGGTGATTTTGATACAACTCCCACATCAACCCATTGAAATTTATATGTGGCAGAGAAACACTTTAGTGGGGTGCTGACCCCTGCCCTCCCGCCAGGTCAATAAAAGGGTTTTTGGCTGACAATGCATTTGTCTGCTGATTTCTTTGAATGAGGGAGACCCCTCAGGACTGCTGTATCCTGAGGGAACACCGTTGGCCTTGGCCTGTAGGCACCTGTACAAGCTTAAAATCAGCTGCCTCAGCTTCCAGGACCTCTCTTGGCCGGCATCCTGACGTGGATGCAGGACTGCTGTGAGGCACTGCTGGGACCCAGCGGGACAGGACCGGCTGTCTCGTGTCCATGTAGCACCCCTCACACAGCCAGGGCCATCCCAAAACCAGACAAACACTCACGTGTCAGCACAGGGGAGCAAGGAGCACTGGGCTCCTCTCAAGTTATCTCAAAGTTCGAGAATCCACCACAGCACTGGTAAATTTCTGGGGGGACCAAGGACTTTGAGTATCATAAGGGAAACTCCAATTTGTAGGGAGGGAAGTAAAATGCCTAGGACATGTGATTTGTCAAGGGAGCCAGCAGCTGAACCCTGAGAGAATTGCAGGGATAGCCTCACTCCCATGACCAAAAACTAAGAGAGAAGTCAGAAGGTTTTTAGGCCTGTTGGGATATTGCAGGCTATGGATTGAAGGATACACGCAGGCCATCAGGTTCTTGTATGAAAAGTTAGCAGAAGAAGAGATTAGGTGGGAAGAAGACGACAAGCAAATTTTGAAGCTTTAAAGCCAAAATTAGTGAGTGCAGCAGCACTGAGTCTTCCTGCCTTAGACAAACCCTTCTATCTGTTTGTGGATATAGAAAAAGGGGCAGCACATGGAGGGTTAGCCCAGGACCGGGGAGGATCCAGGAAACCAGTGGCCTATTTATCAAAACTGCAAGACCCTGTCAGCTGAGGGTGGCCAACCTGCATTCAGGCGGTGGCAGCGAGCACCCCACTCGTAGAAGAAAGCAAAAAATTAACCTTTAGGGGGAAATTGAAAATATATACCACTCACTCAGTAAAGAGTATCCTCAACTAGAAGGCTGAGAAATGGCTTACTGATTCCCGAGTGCTGAAGTATGAAGCCATCTTAATAGATAATGATTTAGAGCTAGTCGTGAGTAACCAACTCAACCCTGCCCAGTTTTAGATGGAAAACCAGGTGAGGAATTAATACATAATTGCCTAGAGCTTATAAACTATCCAACTAAAGTAAGAGAGGACCTAACAGATCAACCACTCCAAGGTGGAAAACGATTGTACATCGATGGATTTTCATGGGTAATCCAGGGCACAGGGTATTGGGGAGGGCTATAGCAGATGAAGAGTTAGTGGCCCTAGAAAAAGGAAAGTTACCTTCCAACTGGTCAGCCCAAGCATGTGAGTTGTATGCCCTAAAGTGAGCTCTGGAAATATTCACACAGAAAAGAGAAACAATATATAGAGACTCAAAATATGCTTTTGGAATAGTGCACACCTTTAGGAAAAATTTGGGAAGAGAGTGGGCTATTAAATTCAAGGGGAAAGGAACTAAAAACTACTTTTAGAAGTGTTAGAAACCTTACAATTACCAGAAGAAGTGGCAGCAGTATATGTTAAAGGACGTAAAAAAGGCGTGACTCAAGAAGCACGAGGGAACCATTTAGCTGATTTAGATGCTAAGAATGCAGCCAAATCAGGGACAGGAAAACTAATGATAGCATTAACCCCTATGAGAGAAATGGAAGAAGTCCCCGTATTCAGTGAGACAGAAGAGAAAGAATTCCTCAAAACAGGAGCCAAGAAAGATAACAAAGGGAAGTGGAGATTAGCAGATGGGAGGCAAATGTTGAATTACCCCTTGGCAGGAAAATGCTAGAAGGCATACATGGAACAACACATTGGGGTACACAAGCGCTAAGTGATCAATTTCTAAGGGACTGGGGCTGCATAGGAATTTTTGGGATAGCTAAGCATGTAATTGAAAGGTGTGTGATATGACAAGTAAATGAGAAGGTCATGAGGAAAACACCAGGGGAGGGTGAGAACTAGCCTTACAGCCCTTTCAAAACATCCAAGTAGACTTTACCGAGCTTCCCCAGGTACAACGGTGGAAGTTTTTACTAGTGATAGTAGGTGACCTG
Organism: Anomalospiza imberbis; assembly: GCF_031753505.1. Classification (NCBI taxonomy): domain Eukaryota; kingdom Metazoa; phylum Chordata; class Aves; order Passeriformes; family Viduidae; genus Anomalospiza; species Anomalospiza imberbis. Next base: position 615,121 of record NW_027100141.1, read on the forward strand.
ACTCTTTGGGTAGAGGCAGTACCCACGGTTAAAGCCAATGCCAATGTTGTGAGTAAAACACTTCTAGAATCAATCATTCCCCAATATGGGATGGTGAACAGGATTGATTCAGACCAAGTGTAAGGCCGTCTGAAGCCCCCACTTTTGCCTACCGATTGCCACAAGGAGAAACCCCTTCCCCCGCTACAGTTCTGGCTTGAAGAGAGCGGCAGTGCAGGTGCAGGTGCTGCACCGTTACGTTAGCTGTTCCGAACAAGGCCTGGCAAGGACTTGGCAAGGAATCGGCAAGAACTTGGCAAGGAATCGGCAAGGACCTGGCATGAACCCAGCAAGGAACGGCCTACTGCATATTTGCCCACTCGCCTTTTGAAGCTGAATGAACTTTTGGGGTGACCCTAGTGGTCTCTCATGTGCCCTAGACCTCTCATCTGCCCCGTTACCACTGTGACAGACGGACAGAGATGGAAAACCCTCCTCCTAAGGTCTGAGACTGAGACCCCTACCACAGAGAGTGGGAAAACCACTAATGACATGACCTGTTCTTCTTCAGTAATTCCAATGGACTTATTCTTCATTGTGTTAGTCCTGCCTTGGTGGTTTCAGTGGAGCCACTTGTTCCCCTGCCGCAATTGCAACAGACTTTCATTGTCCTGCATGTTCCCCCCTTTTTTCCTCTGTGGACTATAACTGGACCCCTGAGTTGACCAGAACTTCGAAGACTTCCCCGACACGACAAGACGGATCCCCATCGTCCGGACCACTGAGGATCTCGCCTGTGTTGGTAGCTATTCCCATCCCCCTCTTTTCTCTCTCTCTCTCTCGATCCTTTTATCTCCTTTCTGATCCCCACTATCACATTTACTGTTTTGGCCCCTAATAAAGGTGCATTTGTTGTGATTAACTAATAGTCCCTTGTTGTTTGCCTTTTTGCACTTTTGGGATCGGTGAAAAGAACCATCACGACACCCCGCACAAGCGGATCGTGACACCAAGGAGCTCATTTCACCTCTAAAATATTGCAAAATGTTGTTCAAACCCTGGGAGTAAATGGGAATTACACACTCCATGGCATCCACAGAGTTCTAGTCACATTGAGAAGATGAATCAAACTCTTAAAAGAGCTCTTAGATAAGCTAATGATTGAAACCCAAATGTCATGGATGAAATGTCTCCCTTTGTCCTTATTAAGACTTAGAACTCAACCCCAGTCAGATCTGGGGGTGTCACCCCATGAAATGATGTTTGGGTTACCCTTTTTGACCTCACCCCAGAGGGTTGCCTTCTATGAGGAAGGGGAAGCCAATGCCAAGAAATACATTATGTCTATAGCAGAAACCTTAGAAGGGCTAAGACATAAAGGGACTATTCCTCAAACTACCACCTGGGTTTCAGAATCCATAATATTAATCCTGGCGATTGGGTGATGATCAAGTCATGGAGGGATCACCCTTTAACTCCTCAGTGGGAAGGTCCCTTTCAGGAACTGCTCACCACCGAATCAGCCGTGTGAACTGCAGAGTGGGGATGGACTCATGCCCACAGATGGACTCATGCCAACAGAGTTAAAGGCCCAGCAGGAAAACCACAAAGAATTGACAACATATAACATCCAGACCAGATGAAATGAGATTGAATCTCAAGCAGAGACTGAAAGACAACCAGAAAAACACCAAGACGCCTAAAGTCAAGCTTCCACCAGCCAGCTCGACAACTGTCTTCCTGTTTTAATGGGTGAGAATTACCAGCACCTGTTATGGGGAAGTACACAAGGGACCGTAAGAGGTAATGGGACAGCTTCTTTAAGAAAATAAGACAAAGGAAGGAGGGCAAGACCCCTTTGTTCACTTCCAAGAAGACTCCATAGCCCTGCTGTGGGTAGCAACCCCGTAGGCATGGTAAGGTAGGGACAAAAGGCCATATTGGACCACTGTCATTCCCCAACTGTCTTTGAATACAACAGGGACTGGAGGGCGAGACCGAGCTGGCCTCTGGACCCCTAAGATACAATGACTATGGGTAGCAACCACATAGGCATGATAGATGGGAGTCAAAGCCATCCTGGACCTCTGTTAGGCCCTTTTGTCCATTCCAAATAAGTGTGTCTAAGGAAAACCTGAGATTTTTCTCCTGTTCCTGCTGTCCTTGCCCACATCAACAGATGCTAGTATGACTCATTCAAGAGAGAGAGAATTTTTTTTTTACTTAATTGTTCCAGCAAAATGACTTGTAAAAACAGAAAACAGGGGGTTGTTACAGATGAGTAATCCTATGGTTAACTCTCTCAATTAAGGGGTGAATATTAAGTAGATGTTAAGAGAAGTTGTGCAGGTGTATAGTTATCTTTCCCTTCCCCCTTGCATTGTTATCATGGGATGCCCTCAGCAGTCAGGGCATTTGGGAGGGTGGGCTTGTTGCTATGGCAGCGCCTGAGCTCCAATCAAGCTGTAAGAAAGTGATCTCCACCACTGGACAGCGAAGGAGGAGTGGATTGACAAGACTTTGGGAGGGGCTGGAGGTATAAAAGACAGAACATCCATTTTGTAGATGAGCACATGGTGACTGAATCCTTTGCTCCTGGCACTGTATTCTTTACTTTATTCACTCGTCTGTTGTATTTTGATAAGGTCTTAATAAAACTATTTAAATTATTGAAAGTGAAAATTGTTTCTCACATGGGGTTGGGGAATGTAGGGCAAGGTTGTCCACACTGGGTCAGACCTCAAGGTAAAACTTCTCTGACCTGGCCAGACCTCCTTAGGAGTGGCCCTACATCAATATCAATCACAGAATGCTGCAATCAGCTCTTCTCAAAAGAGGACAGTTATAAAGACACTCTTTAAAATAGGAATACATATTTCTTAGAAGCTCTTTGAAATATTTCTCCATAACTGTAAAAGGAAAACTTCTTAATGAACTGCATTAGAGCAGAGGGAAATCAACACACAGCCATGGCTTCTCAGGACTTGCTTCATCCTAATGAGAACCGTGGTGCATTTGCAGCTGAGCCCTGGAACCTCAGGGCCTGAGAGGAGATTGCACAAACCTTTCCAGGAGTCAAAGTCAGAGAAAAAACCCAAAGTTTCTCGAGCCATTAACGGGTGCCAGTGAGGTCCATCCCCAACGCAGGCTCCTCATGGACTCCTTGGAGGAGAGAACTGGAGGCCAGGACGGCACAAAAATCTCTCAGGGACTCATAGTGAAAAGGACAATCCAAAGTACCCTTAATTACTTGAGTATCTCAATGCATCAATGATCCCCACTGATTGTCAGTACAAAGCTCTCAAGGGACTCATTAAAACAGATAATTTCAGGCTGTGACTGCACAATCTATCTCACAGAATCTGTATCAAAAGGGAAACACCAAGTACCTTAAAAGAACGGCAGTACCTTGAAGCATTAATGACCCCCACTGAGTGTTGTTCCTGACAAAGTCTCTCCAGCGACTAATTACAGGAGATAATTGGAGGCCATGACGGCACAAAGCTCTCAGAGACTCCAAGGCAAAAGCCAAAGCCAAAGTGCTTTGAAAAACCTGCAGTCCCTGGGAGCATGAAGGAGCCCCCAGGGCCATTCCTGAGCAAGGCTCCCCAGGGACTCCTTCCAGCAGATTCTTGAGGCCACTGGGATGTGGGCTAGGGGGGGATGCTGAGGGCAGGACAAGGGGCTGACAGTGCCCAGCCTGGCTGGGGCTGTGCCAGGAGGTCCCAGTGCCTCAGGACAAGGTGTCTCCTGACAGCCCTTGGTGGCACAGAGCCTGCTGTGCCCCAGGGCACCAGGACTTGGCTTCTCTTTGTCCCCACCTGTCATCAGTGCCTCCAGTTCTCTGCTCTGCCTGGGGCCTGGGGACACTTTCTCAGTCCTGTCCCTCAGTGGGACCCATTAAAAGTCAAAGAAACTTTGGAGTTGGATTCTGACTTGGAGCTCTGGAGAGGTTTCTGCAGCTCCCTCTCAGGGCCTGATGTTCAGGGCCTGAGCACAAAGCCCCAGAGGGTCATTAAAGTCCTTGTGCTGTGTCTGTGCTGCTGAGCTGGGCCGGGCTCCTGGCACAGAGGGTGATCCTGGCAACCAAGGAGAGCTTCAAAAGCACATTTCTCTGGATGAGCAGCTCTTCTCCCAGCCCAGCAGGGCTGGGGCACTGCCTGCAGCCAGCCCGGGCACAGCACAGAGGCACAGAGAGCTTCCATCAGTCAGGGCTGGGAAGGTGCTGAGAAGTGCCTGGGGCACAATCACTGGCAGCCCTTGGCACAGGAACCTCTGGCTGCAGGACAATGCAGCTGCAGCTCCTGGAGTGATCTCCTACAGCTGGAACATCCCAATGCCCACAGACCCTGTGAGTACATTCTCTGATCATCTCTTGTGCAGAGCAGCCAGGGGTGCCCAGGGCTGTCCTGCAGAGCAGGGTCCTGCAGCCCAGGGCGCTGTGCTGGGCCAGGGACTCTGCTGCCTGCCAGGGACAGCTCTCAGCCGGCCCGGGGAGCTGCTCCCAGCGCTGGAGAGAAGCTGTGGGGGGAAGGAGCCACCCTGAGCAGGGCAGGTGCTGCTGCTGAGAGCTGCTGGCTGGGGCAGGGCTGCTCCCTGCTCCAGAGCAGCCTGGGCACAGCTCCGCAGGACACTTCCCAAAGAAGGTAAACCTGGGATTGCTGTAAAGCTCAGGAGCTTTCCTGAGAGTGTTTTCAATTTCCTGCTTGGAGAAGGATGAGACAAAAAGATTTTTTCCTTTCATAAATTTTTAATATATTTGTAGGTCTGTAAATTACTATTATATAGTTATAAAACTATAATCCTTACTTTACTCTATTAAACACTTAATTGGCTCTATTAAATTTCTATTATATACTTCTATAACTGCGATCCTTAATTAACTTTAGTACATTTCCTAATCTTTTTCTTAGATTTTAGAACAATAAGCTGACCTTCTAAACACAGTCCTGTATTTCTGTATAGTCTTATTATCAGGAAGAGGACGTAGAAGAAGAACATTTTGGTTTTTGAATGTGCGCAGTGATAACAAAACCTGGGGCATAGAAGTCCTTAGACATACTCCAATGGGTTGAGCCAGGGGTGTGTAACTGGGGCAACTGAATCTCCTATTGGATGTTCCTGTTAAATATCCTAATTAATCAACCTTAAGAAATTGCTGAAATCAGGGGCCAGGTGTGCCTCATCCCCACTGGGACACCTGGAAGCTTCCAATAAAGGTCTGGTTTTTACTTTATTGGTCTAACACTATTACAAGGATTTTTTTTTTCTCTATTGATTATAAACAACAGTGGGATGAGAGAAGCAGAACAGGAATTGTAATCCCAGAATGACAGAGCATTCTGAGTTGAAAGGGACACACAGGATCATCAAAGGAATGTTTGAACATTTACAGAGACTCCAGAACTGTGACTTTGGGTGGTCAGTCTCTCTGCTGGCAGCCTCCCAAAGGGCCTTCAGCCACTCCTCAGCCCTGGACAGCAGCAGCATCACCTTTGCAGGGCCCAGCAGGGCTCTCCTGAGCTGCCCTCGCCCAGCTGCACACAGACCCTGCCCCAGCCAGGGCCCTGCACACAGGCAGGTTTCTGTAGGGCCGGGCCGAGGGCACACAGGGTGGGATGGGCTCTGTGAGCGCTGGCAGGGACAAGGCACCTCTCAGGAGGGAATGTCCAGGCCCAGGGAGATGCTCAGGGAAGCAGAGGGGGCTGAACAGAGCAGTGCTGGGGCAGGAGGGCACTGTTGGTGTGTGGGAGGTGCCGGGCACAGCTGGGCACGGGAACACTGTCCTGAGTGCCCGGCTGTCTCTGCCCTGCCCTCTCAGGCACAGCACCACAACATCTTCTCCTGTTTCTGCACTCCCCTGATATTGTCAGTGTTTTCTGGTGCTCTCAGGGAGGCTTTGGCCTTTGCAGCAGCTGAGTCAGGCACTGCCCTTGGCATTCCTGCCAGGCAGGGCTGTCCATGGGAATGGGGTGTCCAAGCTTCCCTGGGACCTGTGGGGCTGTGTGCAAAGCAGTCCATGGGAAAGGGGAATGAGCTGAGCCCCTCCCTGAGATCCCATCATGGGCACACCCGGGCATCTCCTTGCTGTGCCCTTCCCATCTCTGAGCTGCCCTCCTGGGTGCAGAGCTGTGCCAGAGCCTCTGGGAGTTCCCTGAATGTCCCACGGGGAAGTGCAGAGATGCCACAGCTGAGGAAATGCTGCTGGGTTGGCCAAGGGAGCCATGAGTGTCCTTGGCACAAGGGGGTGCTGAGGGCTTGCCCAGAGACCTTTGGAGAGGGTGAGACATTCAGGGATCCCTCTGCTCTGGGCAGGGTCTGGTTTATCCCAGGGTGACCCAGGGTTGTGATTGTGCTCTGATTGCAGCCAAAGGTGCAAAGCCAGGGCAGTTGGGAACAAGCCCATCCAGCCCCTCACCTTCCCTCAGCCACATGCCTCTCACATGTCTCAGCCCCTCACCTGCCCCCATCCACAGGGAATACTTTGCCTCTCACATGTCTCAGTGGCAAACTCTGAGTGCAGCAGGAATGCTGGTGATTTCTGACTTCAGAGAGCCAGGAATGATGTGTGGGTAGGAAAACAATTCCAAAAATCAACTCGTGCTATCTATTTCCTTAAGAAATAGAGTGAAATTCCTTTAGAAGTGTGACTGCAGATGCTACCATCCCTTTCTGCAGTAGGAGTGATTGGCCTGAAAAATCCTGAATATCCAACCTTGTCCCTCTGCCATATGGCCACAAACCCAGGGCAATGGAGCAGGGATGGCTCCGCAAGAGCCTCCATGCACAGCCCTGGCTGCCCCTGGCACACACAGCCAGCACAACTGGAGCTCAGGCAGGGACCTGGGTGAAGGTTTTCCCAGAGCAGGAACAAGGGTGTGTGAGTCCCAGCAGGACAGTCTACCGGAAATGGCCCAGGTTTGGCTCCAAGCAGTCTCTCCTGACTCGTCACTGTGCTTTCTCCATGAACAGGTCTCCGTGTGCAGCCACAGCCAATGTCCAACAGCAGCTCCATCAGCCACTTCCTCCTGCTGGCACTGGCAGACACGCGGCAGCTGCAGCTCCTGCACTTCTGCCTCTTCCTGGGCATCTCCCTGGCTGCCCTCCTGGGCAACGGCCTCATCATCAGCGCCGTAGCCTGCGGCCACCACCTGCACACGCCCATGTTCTTCTTCCTGCTCAACCTGGCCCTCAGCGACCTGGGCTCCATCTGCACCACTGTCCCCAAAGCCATGCACAATTCCCTCTGGGACACCAGCACCATCTCTTACAAGGGATGTGCTGCCCAAATTTTTTTTTTTGTCTTTTTCATGTCAGCAGAGCTTTCCCTCCTGACCATCATGTGCTACGACCGCTACGTGTCCATCTGCAAACCCCTGCACTACGGGACCCTCCTGGGCAGCAGAGCTTGTGCCCACATGGCAGCAGCTGCCTGGGCCAGTGCCTTTCTCTATTCACTGCTGCACACGGCCAATACATTTTCGCTGCCCCTGTGCCATGGCAATGCCCTGGGCCAGTTCTTCTGTGAAATCCCACAGATCCTCAAGCTCTCCTGCTCACACTTCTACCTCAGGGAACTTGGGCTTCTTGCAGTTAGTGCCTGTTTGGCATTTGGTTGTTTTGTGTTCATTGTTTTCTCCTATGTGCAGATCTTCAGGGCCGTGCTGAGGATCCCCTCTGAGCAGGGACGGCACAAAGCCTTTTCCACCTGCCTCCCTCACCTGGCTGTGGTCTCCTTGTTCCTCAGCACTATTATGTTTGCTTACCTGAAGCCCCCCTCCATCTCCTCCCCATCCCTGGATCTGTCAGTGTCAGTTCTGTACTCGGTGGTGCCTCCAGCCCTGAATCCCCTCATCTACAGCCTGAGGAACCAGGAGCTCAAGGCTGCAGTGTGGACACTGATGATGTCTGGATGGTTTCAGAAACATTAAACTGATGGCCAGTTTCTGCAAACCACTTGTAATAAAAGTCATCTCTGAAACTTCTTTTTTGTTTCATTTTGGAGGTTCTTTTTCTTTGCTTTACATTTTCAATATTGTCTACAAATAAATGTCATTGTTTGTGCCACTGCTGTCCATCAGTCCCTGCAGGTCCCTTTCTGCCTGGCTGCTGTCCAGCCACTCTGTCCCCAGCCTGTAGGGCTGTAGGGGTTGTTGTGGCCAGAGTGCAGGACCCGGCACTTGGACTTGTTAAACCTCACCTTGTTGGATTTGGGCCCTGGATCCAGCCTCACCAGGTCCCTGTGCAGAGCCCTCCAGCTGATCCGCACTCCCAGCCAACTTGGTGTCACCACAGTTCCATGAGGCCCCAGAGTGACCCAATGGTCACCATGATTCCTTGAGGCCTCCTAGTGTCACAATGTCCCTTTGGTTCCATGGGACCCCTTGGTGTCACCAAGTCCCTTGGGTCCTTGGGCCCCACAGTGTCACAATGGCCCTTGGTCCCAAGGCCCTGCAGTGTCACAATGGATCCTTGGTTCCATGAGGCCTGGCAGTGCAGCAATGGATCCTTGGTCCCTCAAGGCCCTGCAGTGTCACAATGGATCCTTGGTCCCAAGGCCCTGCAGTGTCACAATGGATCTTGGTTCCATGAGGTCTGGCAGGGCAGCAATGCCCTCCTTGGTCCCACAGTTTCACAATGGCCTCTTGGTCCCAAGGGCCACCACGGTGTCAAACATGTTTCCTTCATTCCACGAGTCCCTGAGGAGCAGCAATGGCCCCTTGGTTCCATGGGACCCTGCAGTGTCACAATGGCCCCATCATGACAGAAGGTCCTGCTCTGTCACAGAGCTCTGCATGGTTCCACAAGGCCCTGCAGGGTCACTGTGGCCTCTTGGTTCCATGAGGCCTCAGAGAGCCACAATGAATTCCTTGGTGCTGCCGTGTCACAATGGAGCCCTGGTGACACAAGATCCTGCAGTGTCACCAGGGACCCTTGGTTCCACGGGGCACCACAGTGTCACAATTGTTCCCTCAGTTCCCAGAGTCCTTGCAATGGAGCAATGGCCCCTTGATTCCATTGTCCCCAGGCTCTCCCAAGGGTTTCCTTGGTTCCGCAGTGTCACAATGGCCCCTTGGTTCCACAAGGCCCTGCAGTGTCACAGTGGCCCCTGTGGTTCCACCAGGACCCAGACTGTCACAATGCACTCCTTGCTTCCATTCAGCCCCACAGTGTCACAATGGCCCCTTGTCTCTGTGGTGCCATGTCACACACAGTGTCACCATGGTCCTCTTAGGGCCACCAGGCCCTGCAGTGTCACAAGCATCAGAGAATCAACCAGGCTGGAAAAGACCTTGGAGAGCATCAAGTCCAACCTGGGACCCAACACCGCCTTGTCACCCAGACCATGGCACTGAGTGCCACATCCAGTTTTTCCTGAAACACTTCCAGGGACAGTGACACAACCACTTCCCTGGGCAGCCCATTCCAATGCCCAATCACGCTTTGTGTGAAGAATATTTCCTAATGTCCAGCCTAAAGTTCCCCTAGTGCGGCTGAAGGCTGTGTCCTCTTGTCCTGTCCCTGTTCCCTGGGAAAAGAGCCCGACCCCCAGCTGGCTGCACCCTCCTGTCAGGGAGTTGTAGAGAGTGATGAGGTCTCCCCTGAGCCTCCTCTTCTCCAGGATAAACAACCCCAGCTCCCTCAGCTGCTCCTCGCAGGACTTGTGCTCCAGACCCCTCACCAGCCTTGTTGCCCTTCTCTGGACACGCTCCAGCCCCTCCATGTCCTTCCTAAATTGGGGGGCCCAGAACTGGACACCGGACTCGAGGTGCTGCCCAACCAGTGCTCAGCACAGGGGAAGAATCACTGCCCTGCTCCTGCTGGCCACACCATTCCTGATCCATAGGAGTTCCAGGGGCTGGATAAAGGAAATGGTGGGGAGGGGGTGGGGACAAAGTGTTATTGATTGTCAGACATGAAAGGTCTTCATTTTCATATCTATTCAGACTGCATTAGAAGGTGCGGGGGGTCAATATCATTTGGGGATTGCTGATACCAATCTGTAAACAGGAAAACAAAACTTAACAGGACAAAACAATTCCCTGCAATGTTTTCAATATACTAAATATTCACTTTGAATACACTTCAGAAATCTGTCTAATTAACCACAGAAGAGTTGAAAACTTGAATTAATCCCAGGGGCTGTTCTTGTTCAGGCATTTTGAACAAGTGTTTATGAGCTTTTCACACTGAATTCCTGGACTGAAGAGCTCAAGAAAGAATAGGCCTCTGGAGGTGTAAAATTCATCACCAACCTCCAAGTGGCTGAGGACCCATCCCCATCAGAGCAGTGATGACCAGCAATGGGCACAGCTTTGTGGCTGCCCCAGCTCTGGGATGGGCCCTGGGCCTGGAGCAGGAGCAGCTCTGGAGGGCCCCAAGGCCGGGCTCTTGTGCTGGCCTGGGCAGATGGGATGGCAGCAGGGGCTGCAGAGCTCTCAGCACCTCAGCCCGAGGGGAGCAGGGCAGCCAGGGAGCCTCCTTTGGCCTTGGCCAAGCCCCTTCCCCCATGGCTGGGGCTGAGTCCTGGCTGAGCTGCAGCTGCTGCTGTGCCCTGGCCAGGGGCTGAGGCCGTGGGGCCAGTGGCCAGAGCAGCCTGGGCTGAGCAGAGCTGTGGGGCCAGAGCCGGCTGGGCTGTGCTGGGGAGAGGCCCTGGGTGCTGCACAGAGCTCAGGGCAGCTGGCAGAGCTTGCAGGGAGCTGGGCTGGGCTCAGAGAGCCTGGCACAGAAACCATCAGTGTCCATCCCAGCCTGGCTGAGCGTGCAGGGCAGGACTCAGCCCAGGCCTTGTGGGGCAGGGCCAGCGCCTGTGCAAGGCATGGAAAACAGGCAAGTGCCCGAGAGAGGAGGCTGCTCTGTGCCCTTGGGGGCGTGGACACAGCAGGAACACTCAGGAGCCCAAAGAGCCTCCATGGCTGTGCTGGAGACCAAGGCTGGAGCAGGGAAATGCAGGGCTGCTGCGCCATGGGGAGGGCATTGAATTCCAGCACACACCTCAGCTCTCTGATGGTCCCGGCACCATGCTGGGCCCTGTTCCAGGCTGGAGCAGAGCAGATGTTGATGGCACAGGAGCCCTGCGGGGCTGGCAGGGACCTGCAGCTTGCAAGGTGCTCTGCTCTCCCTCAGCTCCTCTCTGAGAGATCCAATCCCAGCTCGGCACCTCAGAACACAAGTGGCACTGCCTGTCCATGGGCACACAGCTGATGTCTGCCTGGAAAAGGGCACGGGTTTTAGTACTTGTGCATTTCATATTACACAAGCACATTTTTATTATCTGCGTCACTTGAGTACTTTTAAGAAACATCAATTTTCTGATATACTGATGGCAGAAGGAGAAGAAATACTGATCTTCCCATCTCCTTGAGTCACCAATATTCTGTTTATTCTTTCCTCTCCCTCTTCCTTCAGGTGTTTCCAGTTCTCCTGTTGAAATGGCCATGTCTAAGGACATCTCTGCACTAAACCAGGTGGATCTATGTAATTCCTGTTGCGCCCAGATTTCCCCCTCCAGATGCTTTCTGGTCATTCAAATGTCTCTCAATTGACAGGTTCCTCGCTTTGCACAGCAGAGAGTGGCCCAATCTTTTTGAAGTTCAAATAAATATTAATTATATCTTGCTGTTTTTAAATCTATCACAGAATTACCATTTCTTACGTCTTTGTCTAAAACTGTTCCTGTACAGAAGTCCCTTGGGGATGGGGGACATGTCAGATGCTGCTGGGACATCACAGAGAGCTGAGGGAAGAGCTGTGATGGTTATTAAACTGTTCAAATGTTCAACTTGTATTTGTTGTCAAGAAATCTTTCTGTGCCTCTGAGTGTCACCACCCCTGAGCCCAAAGGACACAAACCTGATGAGTTGTGGTTCCCACTGCAGGGGCACTTGGACCTTGGCTCTGCACAGGAGAGCTCTTCATCCACTTTCCCTCTTTTCCTCCCTCTGGGCATGGAGGGAGCTCCTGACTTCAGCCTGTGACTCGTGTGTGCACAGAGCAAATCTGGGCAGAATCAGAGCAGGGAGGGTTTGGGGGACCTTGGGATCTGTGCTGGGCACAGAAGGTGTTTTCCATTGGTATGAGACAGTATGCTGTGCAAAGTGGATTTAATATCCAGCAGTGGAATGACTTTTGCATTTGATGGACCTGTGCGTTCCCTTGGGTTTGTTGGCTGACAAGAAATGAACATCCCTCTGTGTCTCAGGCAGCTCCTTCTCCAAGGAAAGCAGGTGAGAGTTGGAGCCAAGGAGCTGAAACTTAGGGAAAAGGTTTAATAAGACATTTAATGAACAAAAAACACCTTTCAAAGCTGTATATTGGTCCATTCAACTTCACAAACTCTAAGCCATCTGAGTTTTAAGTTACTCAAAATTTTCAAAAGGACAGAAATAAAAGAATAAGAGACAGATAACAGAGAATGATGAAAAAGATTTAGAGAAGCACACACAGAGCTACCAACTCCTGGACTCCAGCAGTGTTCTGATGGAAATTCCAAGAGGAGGTAGGGTCAAGATGTGTGCTTGCCTTGTGGTCAGCCTTAAATACCCCTTGGTGTTCCTGGGCCCTTCCCCAGGTGGGACTTGGGGTCATTTGGTCACTCAGGAGCTGGGCTGGGGGCTCCAGAGGTGGCTGTGGAGCATTGCCTGTGCTGTGCCAGGGACTGGCAGACACTGCTGGGCTGGGATAGAGGCTCTGGGGGGATTGGGGTTCCAGGGCAGGGCAGGGCTGGGGTTCCAGGGCAGGGCAAGGCTGGACCTGCCCCTTCCTTTCCACATATGAAATGTTTATAGCCAACAATCTCCTCCAGTCTGTCACAACAGGCAGTGTTGGAGGTGAAATCCCAGTTCTGGCCATGAGCACCTGGACAAGAAGGACAGTTCTTTTCCACAGCAATGAAAGCCCCAGGTCTCAGCTCATTTCTGGTTTGATTGCCGAGCGTTTGTTTGGTTTTGTTGTTGCTTTGTTTCCTTGGTGTGCCTGAAGCGTCCAGTCAGGAGCAGAGTGACTCTTGCCAAGGAACTTTGCCGTGTTGTCACTTAATATTAAATCTGGTTTTTGCTGATCCCTTGCTGGGGATTTTTTCAGCGCTCTCAAGCCCTCGTTGGTAACAGGGTGAAGGAGCCCTGGCACAGGCTCTGGCCCTGGGGGACACGGGGACGCTGCCGGGGGGTCCCTGTCCCCCTGTCCCACCCCCCACAGCCCCACCCCCATCCCTGTGTCAGGCTCTGGGGTCGATCTCGTGGAACATCCTCTGGGGGAGGCTGCGGCGCTGGGGGTGGGGGGACCCGGGGGGACAGGGGACCCCGCTGTGCACGAGCAGCGTTGGACTTCTCTGGGGGAACTGTGAGGGGGGGCAGGGGTGGAGTGACCTCCCCAGTGACCTCACACAGCCCCTTTGATGTCACACAACCCACTCTGAGATGTAACAGGTCACCTGTGATGTCACACAGCTGCCCTGTAACGTCACACCCTGCTCTTTGAGGTCCCAGTCTGCTCTGTGATGTCACAAAATCTGCCCTGTGATGTCACAGCCCAGCCTGTGATGCCACAGACACCCTGTGATGTCACAGTCAGCTCTATGATGTCACAGCCACCTTTGTGATGTTATGCAGCCTCGCTGTGATGTCACAGCCTGCTCTGTGATTTCAGTCAGCTCTGTGATGTCACAACCCACTCTGTATTGTCTCAGCCTTCTCTGTGACATCACACAGCTGCTCTGTGATGTCACAGAGCCCTTTTCTATGATGGCAGAGTCTTCTCTGTGGCCTCACAGCCCGTTCTGTGATGTCACACTGCCAGCCTGTAATGTCACAGCTGACTTTGTGACATCACAACCTCCTCTGTGATGTCACAGCCTGCTCTGTGATGTCACAGCCTGCTCTGTGATGGCAGAACTCACTTAACATGTCACACAGCACCTCTGTGGGCTCACAGGCCCACCCTGTGATGCCACAACACCTTCAGTGATGGAACAAAGCCACCCTATAATGTCACGGCACACTCTTGACCTCACAGCTTGCTCTGCTCTGTGATGTCATACGGGCATGCTCTGATGTCACAGCCTACTCTGTGAAGTCACATAATAAACCTGGGATGTCACAGCCTACTATATGATGTCACAACCTGGTCTGTGATGTCACACAATCACAGAATTGCTGGGCTGGAAGAGACCTTTTAGGTCATCAAGTCCAACCCATGCCCTAACACCACCTCAGCTAAACCATGGCACTGAGTGCCACATCCAGTCTTTTTTTAAACACATCCCATGGTGGTGACTCCACCACATCCCTGGACAGACAATTCCAGGAATTTATCACCCTTTCCATCAAAAACTTTGTTCCTAATATCCAACCTAAATGTCCCTTGGTGCAGCTTAAGACACTGTCCTCTGGTCCTGTCAGTTGTTATGAGGTGAGAGACCGACCCCCACCTGACTGCAACCACCATTCAGGGAGTGTAGAGAGTGATAAGGTCACCTCTGAGTCTTCTCCAGGATAAACAACTCCAGCTCCCTCAGGCATTCCTCACAGGACTTGTGTTCCAGACCCCTTGTAATAGATAAGAGAAGTCTCTTTGTTCATCATTAAACAGGAACTCAGGCAAAGGAAGAGGTTTTTTGTGAATAACAGGAAACCCGAGGATATGCTGACTCCTTAAGTTGATTGTACAACTAGGGTCTGGAGGTGTGTAACCATCTATGGAAAGATTGTTACAGGGTCATAAACCCCCAGTGAGGAAGAGGAGGAGAGCCTTCATCCAGACGACCACCAGAGAGCAGGCGGTGACCCCCTAGCAACTGGAGGCGCACGCGCAGAGTACTCCCAGAAAAGCCACAAACGTGGAAGAAGGGGGAGAATAAACGACCGTGGGAAAAGGGAAGCGGCGTGAGCCTTGGCGGAGCACTGACTCCCTGGCTGCACCCAGCGCTGTTTGCTTGTCATTGCTTGCTGTAATCAATAAAATTCTTTTTATCAATCCCTAAAGGATCAGACAAATTATTTACTTTAACTTATAACACCCGCTCCCTGCTCTTGCTGCTGCCCCATCTTCAAAGCCTCTCCCTCGGGCTCTTCCTCCTGTGCAGAGCAGCTCTCCTGGACAGGGACGGCAGATGGCACAGCTGGGAAGCAAAGGGAGCACTGAGTCAGTATGGGGACGTTTTCCTTGGCAGCAGCTGCACTTCCATCAGGGAAGGGAAGATCTCAGAGCCTCCCCAGGAGGGTTAGAAAGAAAAAGCAGCCGAGCGGGCCAGGCTGTGGTGAGCGCAGCCGCGGCGGGACTGTCCCGCAGCCCCGGCAGCCCGGCACAGCCGGCACAGCTCCCGGGCCCTGCCGGCACAGCTGCCTTGCCCAAGGACAGCCCCTGTGCTGGCCGGGGCAGCTGCGCTGAGCAGCCCCAGCACGGGCAGGGCCCGCTGCTGCCCCGCCGGGCAGTGCCCACGGCCACAGCCCACGCCACCCTCAGCCCCACCCTGCCTCCCCGGCCCTGTGGCCTCACCCGGGCTCTCTCCAGCGTGGCAGCAGCAGGTCCCCGTTCCCTGCTCTTGCTGCTGGCCTTCAGCTTCTCCCTGCTGGCTCCCGTCAGTCTCCGGCTGTCCTCGAGGTCTCCACTGCAGCTGTGGCAAAAGCGGAGGCTCTGCAACTGGTTCCAAGGCCTGGCAGAGCTGCAGTCCCAGAGCCCTCTGTGCTCCCTGCCGGCCCCCTCCATCCCCTCAGCCCCGCCATGCTCTCGGCAAAGCCCCAGCCCCCTTCAGTTTCTTCAGCCCCTCACAGTCCTCTCAGCCCCTCAGTCCCTTCTGACCCATCCCGTCCCCCTAGACCCGCCACCCCTCGGCCTGTGCCACTTCCCTGTCACCTCAGTGCCACCATCGCCCTCGGCTGCCCCACAGCCCTCAGCCCCAGCAGCACCTCAGGGTCACCGTCCCTTCAGCGTCACCGCCCCCTCAGCCCCCTCAGTCTCACCGTCCTTCAGCAGCTCCTCAGGGGACACTGCCTGGGGCCACCGGCAGCTCCCACCGCTCCAGGGACACCCGGGGCTGGAACTGCTGCTCCGCCCGGCCCGGCCGCCAGCTCGGACCCAGCACAGGGACAGGGGACACAGGGGGCACAGGGGAAAAGCAAGAGGTGAGGGAGGAAGCAGAGCAGGGGAAGAGGTTAAAAAGAGGCCTACACCTATACAGATATCAATCTATGTAACTAAACCCCCATATATCAATATAAATATGCCTATCTACAAATATAACTATAGATATGTAAATGTAACAATACACATGTATAAATGCAACTATGGACATCTACAACTATAACTGCACATCGAAAAATATAAATATATACACCTAAAACTAAAAATAAATTAACTAGACAAATCTCTGTCTATTTAGATAGATAAATGTGACTACATAAATCTATAAAAACAACTACATATATCAATAAATAGAACTATACACATCTATAAATATAATTAGAGACAGAGGAATTCTACCTGCCCAATGGTCACAGGCTCTCCCTCTGTCTCTTCCTGGCACACAGGGCAGCCCTCCTGGACAAGTTGATCACACGGGATCTGGGAAGCAAAGGGAACACTGAGACAATCCTGGCCCTTGTGCAAGTGTCCCTTGAGCACCAATTGTCCTTCTATCAGGGACATTAAAAGATGGCCTGAAAGGCAGACTCTCACTTGGCAATTTGAAGCCTGCTCTATAAAGAACAGGGATCCTTCCAAGTTGTCAAGACGGAACTGTGTCAAGTATTTAAGTATCCTAATAAAGTCTCAGCACCCACAGTGCAAATGGCACCCACGAGAGCTTGAAACTCAGACAGTCCCAGTGACAGAGAGACCACAGTCCTCACTGAAATGGCTGAAGGCTGCTGGGGGCTGAGGTATCAACCAGACTGGGACACCCAGCTTGGTGGCACAACTCCCACAAGGTCAGGTTTATTCCCTGCTCTCTTGCCACAGCAGAGGACTCAGTGCCCAAGCCTCTGGCGAAGCATGGAGGGCAGAGGTCGGGCAGGTTGTGCATGTGCCTTTGAACTAAAGGCACCAGGAAGCACCAACCCTGCAGACAAGAACTCAACTCTTCTTGTCTCCCTTCCTGCCAGAGGCAGGCTCAGAGCAGCCGTCTCACACCTCTCTAAACCAATGGGGGCTCTGTCCTTACCAGGCTCCTCGGGCTCTGGGGAACTGTTCTCGCAGCTCTCGGTGCCAGATGAAGTTTCCTCTGCTGCAGCCCGGTTCACAGGCTCCCCTCCTGAAGACTCAGGGGCAACATTCATATTGCCCTTGAAAGAACAATAGAAAAAAAAGAAAACTAAAGATCATTCAGTATTTTGCTGGAATCACATCAAGGATACGGTTACTCTCCTTCTCCATGTAACAACGTTCAAAAGCTTTCAGCCCAGCCTCTTCCATTCCCCTCCAATGGGTTACCTGAGCAGAGGGAGACCTTTCAGGCAGGGATCTCCTGATCTCCCGGATCATTTGCTCGACGGCAAAGCCAAGATCCACTGGTGGCAACTGCTCTTCACCAGGTGCATTCCAGGCTGAGCCGGAGGCCGTCGATGCTGCACAACCTGCACTGCCAGGTGGAGCGCTGGGGGCTGAAGTGCCCGAGGTGGCTGCAAGAATCCAAACACATTGGTCACACTCCACAATGTGGCTCTGGGACACAGATCTCTGTTGCTGCCTTGGATCAACCATCACAGGAAGCAGGCAGGAAAACCAGGCAGAGAATCTTTTGCCTTTCTAGGTGCCCCTTCTAAATAAGCTTGAGAATTTTGGGCCGAGAATGACAGAGCCTTGTGGAAAAATACTCCAAGCAGTCACTTTTCATGACCTTTTGGAAAAGCAAGGCTACAACTCTTTTCCTACCTCGCGGGTCGTGGGCTGGGGGCTGCTGCTCCCTGTGGAGCTGCTGGAAGCTGCAGGGCTGGATCCTGAGCACCTCCCGGTCGATGGGAGGCAGCTGCCCCCCGTAGAGCTGCTGGAAGCAGCTGCGAGGCCCCTCCCGCCCGAGCGGCAGCAGCGGCTCCCCGTAGAAACCGAAGAAGCCGCAGGGCGGGATGCGCAGCAGCTCCCGCTCGGCGGGCGGCGGCCGCTCCCCATAGAGCTCCTGGAAGCGGCTCGGCCCCTCCCGCCGGGCCGGCACCGGCCGCTCCCTGTGCAGCAGGTGGAAGCCGCAGGGCGGGCGCCGGGCGAGCAGCGGCCGCTGCCCGGGGGGCGGCTGGAAGCGGCCAGGCCGGGGGCTGCGCAGCTCCCGCCCGTCCGGCAGCGTCCGCTCCCTGTGCAGCAGCAGGAAGCCGCTGGGCGGGCGCCCGGGCGGCAGCGGCGGCCGCTCCCTGGAGAGCGGCTGGAAGCGACTGCGCCCGTCCCGCCCGTGCGGCAGCGGCCGCGCCCCGGGGAGCTGCTGGGAGCCGCGGGGCGGGCGCCTGCGGCCCTCCCGCCCCGCCGCCGGCCGCTGCCTGTTGGCCGCGCTCCGGCGCCTGATGCGGAGCAGGAGGTCGGGGCGGTCGCGGCGAAAGCAGGGGTTGCCGTAGTGGAGCCAAGCCCCGGCATCGCCCGGCGCAGCTGAGCCAACCCGGCCCGGCACCCTGCGGAAGCCGTAGCGGTAGAGCTGGCGCACGAAGCTGCGGAACTGCGTGGCCCTGAAGGTGTGCGGGGCCGGGCCCCGGGCGTCGCCCGGGCTGAGCAGCTCCCGCTCGAAGAGGGAGCGGTGGATGAGCAGCCCCCGGGCCCGGCTGTCCCAGCGCACGGAGCGGACGCGGGGGCTGTTCGCCAGGCGCCACAGCTTGGCGGGGAAGGCGCTGGCTCTGAGCCCGGCGGGCAGCGGCAGCTCCGCCATGGCGCCGCTCGCCGGCTGTCGCCACAACGGCCCCGGCGCAACGGCCGCGTGGGGATACCATAGGGACAGAGCCAACGCGGGGATTTGGAGCCTGGGGGTGCTGGCACCAAAGTCCTGCTCTTGAGAGGGGTGCAGGGACACAGGGGCTGTCAGGACAATGAGAGACAGGGGACATGAGGCCATAATGGGCCAAGCAAGATCCTGCCCAGCATGGCAGCAAAGACATTTCCTCCCCGTGGCCTTGGCACTCCAGGGCACCCCAAAAAGGGCCGAGGAGTCCTGTGTGTAACCAGGAGGGATGACTGACATCACTGTGGGTCCCAGCATTCCCCAGTCCCTTGCTGGCCTTTCAGTGCACACTGGGGCCGCTGGGCATGTGTGGAACATGGGGATGGGGTGCACAAAATTAAAGGGGGACCCCAAAGTGGAAGGAGTGGAAGCCAAAATCGCTGGGTGGAGACCCCCAAAACGGAGGTGTGAAATCCCAGAATGGAGGGAGGAACCCACAAAATTGGGGCAACGCCCCAAAAACCCACATGAAGCTGTTCTCTCCCTCCATTGTTTACCAACAAGAGTTCCATCTACCAACTCTAATTTCAGCAAATAATTCCAAATGTTTTAGCTGAAACTCATTCTGAGCAAACTTTGTAGAAGTGATCACAGAATCACAGAATGTTCTGTGTTGGAAGGGATCCACCGAGTCCAATTCTGAAGGGAATGGCTTGCTGGCAGGGTCAGCACCAAAGACACCCACCCCAGCTTAAGGAAGAAGTGTCATTGACTGTAGGGCAAAGCAGCACAGAAGTACAAAAGGATAAGCTAAGCAATGCACCTGATTATTACTAGAAAAGATTGCCTGTAGGGATTCAGAAAGATACATCACCAGTTACCCTCACACTTGACCATTGTCCTGACACACACGTCAGCTGGGGCTGCCCTGTCACACCAAGGGATTGGAGAAGCACTCCCAGTAACTGGGAATTCCTATGTGGTTCGCCCACCCTCAGGCGAGGCCGCCAACTTTGCTGTGAGAGGGCCCAGATTTTATACTGTTGAATAAACAAGCTACCACAACTTCTAGTGCGGGAACATCTGGTTTCATCCTCCTCTTGGCCAGGGCTCAGGGAGGAGCTAAGGGAGTTTGCTTTGAGCCTACACCTTCAAACAAAGCCAGATAGAGATGTGATAAATGAGTATGATTTGTGCCAATAATTGTAACTATATTAATATTTTAGAAAATATTTGTTAAAAAGTAATAGGGGAAAGTGATATGTAATTAGCATCACAAAACAGCTGTTTGCAGATGCTCATAAGATCCAGGATGGAGTACAGAGATATTTTCGCACAAACGGCCTTGGGAAGGACAAAGCTGGGAAAAACTCCAAGAGTGGAATTGACATTGAGACAAATGAAAGTCCAGGCATCTTCTTCTTAGGTAAGAATGGCCTTGAAGACAATTAAGCTGCCCATATGGCCCTGGGCGCAAGGCTGGTGCCCCACAGGATATGGGTGCCACCCACGGTGGGGCACAAGGGGAAGGCTGAGGAAGCAGAGCCCAGAGACTGTGTGGGGGAAATAACAACATTTTTTTTTTTTCTAAAAATAAGGAGTTGAAGAGCCTTGCTAGTTCTACTGCAGGGGGGGCCTCTTGCAGGGGTGGGGAGAGTTTGAGGCCTTTCTCTTTAGGGACCGCCGGGGCCACCCAGGCAAGCAGTGCCTGCCTTGGGTGGGACCAGAGGGTCTGAGGCTGGTGCTCTGGACAGATGGATCAGAGGGACCTGCCTCATCCTGGGGCTGGTCCTGCTCTGGGGACACCGGCACAACTGGGGGATGGCTTTGACCCCTGCTGGGGGTGGCCTCCGTTGTGGCAGCTTCCTCTTCTTCCTCTGTGGGCACTTGAGGGCTGCTGGGTAGAGTCCAAGAGCTGGATCTCGGGCTGTAAGGACTGGAGGAGTTGGGGTTGTTTGGGCTGGAGAAGCTGGGGGAACTGTGGCTGTTGGGTCTGGAGAGGCTGGGGGAGCTGGAGAAGATGGAACTGGAGCTGCTGGAGCAGCTGCTGGCTGCTGGGCTGTCATCCTCATCTGCGGCAGCGTGGGAGTGCAGCAGACTCTGGGCCCCTGAGCTGCAGTGTCTCACAGTGATGTCGCTGGTGCCCTGGACCAGTGGCACTGTGTGTTCCTCCAGGAAGCCCTGCAGACTCTGGATCATGACCTCCTGGTCTGGCCCACACACACAGAGAACATACAGGATGGCACTCTGTGCTCCTTGCCATCCACCACTGCTCCCTTTGGATGGCCTCCATCCTCTGGTTCAGCCAAGTCCGCACAGAGTCCAGAAGTTCCCGTCGTTGACGGAAAAGTCCTGCCCAGACCTTGGGCAGGACACCGCCGACAGCTCTGGCTGGTCTCTCCTGAGGAGAAGAGGGATGGGCCGGCACAGGGCCATGGGGGTTGTTCTTGTCCTGGCCGCCGGGAGCTCGCTCTGATGAGCTCGTGGCTGCAGGCAGCTGCTCAGGGGCTGTGATGACAATCTCTAGAGAGTCACCGGCATCATCAGAAAACCTGACAGTCTCTATTGCTCCTCTGCACAGTGGGATTTGTCTGTGCCCACCGCAGGATGCAGCTCCGGCAGAACTGGTGGCCACAGGGCAGAGTAGAAGCCACGTCATCCCAGGTGTCCTGGCAGATGGCACAGTTGCCATCTGTCTCTGTGGCCATATTTGGCTGCTGCAGCATGTTGGGGAGGGCTGAGGATCAGGGGCTGCTCTCTGTTGCCGGTGTCACACCCTGCAGGAGAGGGGAGGAAGGAGAAGGACACCCTCCCACCTCCCTAAAGCCCTGTCACCTGCCCATGTCTGACCAGGGGACGTTTCCTGTCAGTGCTGCAGGTATGCTCTGCCCCAGCCAGGCAGGGCTGGGGAAACCCTGCTGGTTGCTCTGGGACTGGCACTGGGACCTGCCAAGAACAGGCACCACTCAGCACCAGAGAAACCTGGCTTGACCCTCCACACCTCGCAGTCAGGCTCGGTAGGAGTTCAGGCCAGAGCCAGACTGGCACCGGCTCTGCCCACGTCTGTATTTAAGCAGCGAGGAGGGACATGTCACAATCCTGCGCTCGGTGATGTCACCCTCCATCAGGAGGCCATGTCCATGCCAGTGCATGTTGATAGGAGAAAGAAGAAAACTTCTGCACTTCCATATTGCTCCGCCTTGGCCACCTGTGTCATGTGTCCATGGCCGTGTCTCATCCCTGCTCCTGACACCTTGCCAAGGTTTTCTGTGAGGAGCGGAGTGGTGGGAGCTGTCAGCATGAACGACCTGTGGCTGGATGATGTCTCCTCCTGTCACTGCCTTTCCGTGGCAGTGCTGGGATTTGGAGAACCTGGGTGCTGGTGGCCAGCCCGGGGTGAGAGTGTCCCCCTCCGTGGGACAGGGTTGTGTCCCTGCTTCAGGGAGAAGCAGGAAGGAATGTTTTGCTCCAGCCCCATCCACTCCCGCTGGCACTTGCCCACAGTGCCGGGTCCCTCTCCACTTCCCAAGTTTCTGTGTTTCTGGAGTTCAGTGCCTTTGTGCTCCTTTCCAGAGCCTCAGGAAGAACCTGGTGTTGCTCTCCCAGCAGAGTTGGGTACAAGGGCCAGAGGAGCCCTGTCGTGACTCTGGAGAGCCCAGGACCCATCACCGCGTGGGCCATGCTGTGCCATCATCCCTTCCTGCCTCTGGCTATCCTCATCCCTGAGAGTCATCAGCCCAAGCAGTTCTTTCTTCACTTGGAACTAACTGCTCCTGGTTTGAGGCTTGGCTGCTGTGAGGCAAGGATGCTGTGTGCAACCACCATGTGGCTCTGCCTCAGGGTGCAGAGATCTCTCTTCAAACCTGTGCAGATGGAGGATGTCCACTGCCATACTTTGGTGCTTAACAATACACATGGGAAAAGACGGAAGTTTGTTCATCAGGACTTCTTTGTGTTGTTATGGGGAGGGTGTTTCTCCTTGCTTGAGAAAGTGCCTCCTAAAATATGCAGTTATATTCCATTTCATTTGGAATTGGACTTTTAACTGTCTAAATGTTCAGGCAGCAGCTGGAATTTCAGAGTACCAAAATATTCCCTTTTTCCTGGGGTAACTAATGCACCCCAGGAGGTGCATTTCATGCTTTAAGAGGAGTCTTGGCCAAGGTGCTGGTTTGATCTTGAGTTCCTTGCACATCTGTGGCCCAGAATATCCCCCCATTAACTTGCTGCCATGATCCCATTTTCATTTCTTTTTCTTTCCTGTCCCGTGGGCCCTGAAATGATGAAATGACAGAAAGGGTGGGGATGGAAGGGACCTTTAGAGATCACCTAGTCCAAGCCCCCCGCTATGCTCAGGGCCACTCTTCACTAGACCTCACTCCTCAGACCCTCATCCAACCTGACCCTGAACACTCCCAATGAGGGCACATCCACAACAGCCATGGGCATCCTGTTCCTGGCTTTCCCGCGAGCAGAGGGGCAGAACTCCCTCCCTTGACCTGGTGGACATCCCTCTTTAGACACAGCCACAGAGGGCTTTCAGGGCTGCAAGCACACAGCTCATAGCCAATGTTTCCTTCTCAAGGATCTCCCAGTCCTTCCCCACAGGGCTGCTCTCAATCCATGCATCACCCCTGCTGTTCTGCTAAGTTCTGGAATATGCCTTTCTAAAGAGGAGGCATTTCACACACTGGGAAAAAATTTGTAAGTCTAAGGAAAGGAGGCTGAGCCAAGTGGTGGCATTGAAATACAGGTGGGGTAGACATTCCTCTTTGATGAGAGGAATGGTTTGCAGGTTTGGGGTGCAAAATGTAACATTTGGGGAAGGAGAAAAAGGCACAGAAATTCAGGCTTTCAGCAGCTGAGAGGTGGCAGTATTAGAACACGCAGCAGCTGGTGAAAGCCATCTCTCTCCTTCAGGTTCCTGCTGTGTGGGAAGGTGCTGGGAGTTGTGGTGGCTGCACTCACCCTTTGCTGGGAGGATGATCTGTACCAGGGGAGAGCAGAAAGCTGTCATGGTGAGCAGAACATGCGCAGAGCATTACAGTTCAGAGAATGATACTGACCCTGAAGTGCAAAAAGCTTGAAAGCATCTCATTCTGTGCAGCACTGTTGTACAAATTTTCTCTTCTAGAACATGCCCCTTTTCGTATTCTGCAGATGAATTATCTGGTTTTTATTGAATACATGGGGTTTTTTCTTAAGGTTTTTGGGAGAACTCTCAAGTTTACTTTTATTTGCAATTTACATCCAGCATTTATACAGGTTTTTTAAGTTGTTCTTTTGTAAATACTTGGGGAACAAATACCCAAACTTTTTTTATTCCTTTGGGATATTGTGATTAGTATTCTTAGAAAGAAAACTTGCTGAACAAGTGTGATAACACAGAGAGCGGGAAAACAGAGATTAAAAGGAATGAAGATTTTAAAATTGCGCTGTGCGGAAGAGACCCACAGACAACCACTGTAAACACAGCTGAGAGATTCAGCCTGGAGTAGAGTGGAACACATTCACTGAAGATCTCTGGTGCACAGGAATGCAAAGACTGAGGAGAAAAGGAGAAAGTCATTCAGTCATTTAGACTCCTGGAAGCATTGTCTAGAGATCTAAAAAGCTATTACATTACAAACCTAAAACATCCCCAAATGGATTGATAAGTGTGATGTGCACATCTCTGCTGTTTTCAGAGTCAATGAAAGTGACAATTAGGAATGGGAACCCAGATTTTTATCTCCATTACTCTAACAACACCTTAACAAGGCACTTTAGGAGCTGAGCACTAACATTCTCACCCTGCTGTATTTCCTTTACATTTGAATACAGGCTGGTAGGAGAAGAGATCTGGCTCTAATTTCTCCCCAAGTTAGCTGTTGCACTTTCAGGTTAGGAGTCTGTGTAAAATTCAGCTAATCACTCTCTCTATCCATGAATATTCCACTACTGAACTGACATACAGAAACATCCTTTTTCTCTTTGTACCTTCCTAAGTGGTGCCCTAATTAACAGGAGATTTGTGTAACTCACACAGGGAATCACCAAAATTGCTGAAATTGACTCTCAATTTCATTAAAAAGGCTTCTGAGAAAAGGCTTGGCAGGATCACTAAACAAACTGAAACTTGGAAGAGAAACATGCATTTTAGCACTGATCAAGAGAAAATAAGAATAAATCCTATCAAAACTGCAAGTAGGAGATAAGGAGAAAGACAGGAAGCACAGGGAGAAAAAGGCCCTGTCAGATGACCTGTGGAAGGTAACTTTGTGCCCCAGCACTGTTGAGGACGTTCCCTGCCATTGGTGCAAGCAGCTGGAGACATAAATACTGATGGATTTGGGGGCCACAATCTTGGTAGTGCAGTGTCGCCGTAGAGCAGGACGGGAACGAAAATGACTCCAAATCAAAGGCAAAGAGAATGAACTCTGATTTATTTCAAATGCACCACTCTATTTATAGAGAACATCGTGTGGACTAATTTCGTTGGTCTTAGAGTAAAAACATCTCACACCATTGGTGTGCAGTGAATGACGCACGGTGGCAGAACCTATCTATCAACAATGTGAACAACAAGAGAGATTAGAGAATTATTTACATTCTCTCCCAACTGTCTCCCAGGCTCTCGCCTGGTTAGAAAACCTTCTCTTTTTCTCTCTGACTGAACTGAGAATATCCACAGAGGACATCGTTTGGGACCAGCTTTTCTTCCAGCGGGGGATGGCGTCAGGTGGGTCCCGTCTGCTTGGCATGGTGGGATCAGAGCTTTGGGGAGATGGCAGCGAGCACAGGAGCATCCTGCTCTGGGCAGCTGCTGAGGGCTGGATGTGCCGTGGCCGGCTGCAGGCTGGGCGCATGTCCTGCCCTCCTGCTCTGCTCCCAAAGGCAGCAGGGATGGGCAGCTCTGGGCACAGCTCTGGGCACGGCCAGCATGGCCTGGGCACCGCGGGCGGCTGGGACAAGGGGACAGGAGCCTTCAGCTGACGGGCGCTTTCTGGTTTCTCTCCTTGCAGCCGGGCTCTGCGGGTGCTGAGGCTGCTCTGGGCTCTGCCAGGGCTCTGCTGGAGCTCAGCACCGGGCCGCAATCAGCCAAAGAAGAAATGGGGTGACCTGCAGCACAGACCTGCTGGAGCATTTCAGCAACACAGCTCAAGGTTGCAGAGTGTACGCCTCCCAGGGAAAACATGGCACCACCCCAAAATAAACTTGTTCAATAGCTTCTGAAATGAAATCAATCTGGGATGACCCCAAATGACATTTTGCAGCTTGCTCAAGCTGTAGCTCAGCCCTTCTCTGAACAGTTCTGTCCCCCACCTGCCTTGTACTTCCCAACTGCTCCCTCTTTTCCCCCAGTGAGTTCCCAGCCCATGGCAGTCTCCATCACACTGTTGCCTTCCTTGGTGCCCCTCACCACGAGGAAGGTTGAGCCCCAAGCTTAGGGACTCATCCTGTCACGGGCTGAGGAGCAGCAATGTCTCAGAGGTCCAGTGGGATTTTAGTGTCATTCAGAGCTGCTCTCCAGCCCTCAGCTCTCCTCACTGCTGAGTTCCCACTCCCTTTTCCTCGTCCTTGTAGCAGGAGGAGCTCTGTGAATCCCCTTGAGCCTCCCCACTCTTCCCAGCCCACGCACCCACCTCAGTTATGCTGAAGCTGCAGCTTCTCTGTCTCCTGTGGCACACCAGTCCAGTCCCCTGTGCGGGGAGCCCCAGCCCCAGAGCACAGCACTCAGCAGTGCAGTCTGGGCTGGAGCAGCTCCCTCCCAGCCCCAGCCCAGGGACCCCTCCAGCCCCGGGGCTTGGGGCCCTGTCAGCACCCGCTGCTGCAGCCACCGCTTCTGCTGGCCCTGACAGCAACACCCCAACTGGGGCTGATCCCGAGGGAGCAGCAGCAAGGCCTGGATCTGATCCCTGACTCTGGGGCAGGGCTGGACAAATGACCCCCCAGCAGCAGCAGCACATGGAGCTGACTTTCAGCACAGCCCCTGCCACTCTTCCCTCCCGTGTGCAGCGGTGTCACAGCAGCCTGAGGCACCTGGGAGCCCCCAGGGCCAGCAGGGACTTGAGATGGCAGCCCTGGGCTCCTGGAGGTTGTGCAAGGAACGGAGCTGGGGACTCCCTGTCCATGGGGAGCTTCCAGATGGAAAAGTCTGCTGTGCCCAGGCAGCTCCAAGGGCAGAGAAAGGAGGGTCTCGACCCCGGGATCTGTGCCAGTCCCACAGTCCTGGGCAGCAGCCACTGAGCCCTGGGGGAGCAGAGGGCACAGCAAGAGGGACAAAAGCAGGCAAGGTCAGAGACTGGAGAGAGCCAGACCCGGCAGCAGGAACAGCTGCTCCATTGCACTCTTGGAGAAAGCTCTTTGCTGGTTCAAAGCGCTGAAAGGCGTGAAGGGCAGAGGAGGCCACAGCAAACACTGCTCCTGTTTGCACAGCCTCCCCTCTCCGTGTCCCAGAAGGAATTGGATGGACTGTGTTCTTCTCCCCGAGTCATCCGGTTCAGCACGAGCAGCTGAGCACCAGGAGCTGAAGGAGCTGAAGCCTCAGGCCACAAGAGCTGGGCCTGAGGAGACTTTGTGAGCAAATGAATGCTGCTAACATGGACCTGGCTGAATGCAGCAGATGGAATCATGGAATCACAGAATCCTTTTTGTTGGAAAAGACCTCTGAGCTCATCCAGTCCAGCCGGTCACCCAGCAGTGTCGAGCCCAGCACTAAACCACGTCCCTGAAGTGCCAAGGCCTGGACAACAGCCCTGAGTGAGGCCCTGAGCCAAAGGTGGCCTCTGGATGAACCTTCCAACCAAAGGTTATCTTTGTATCTGCTCACTAATGAAATATGCATGGTCATTAGCACTGTGATAGATGTATCCACTCATTAGTGAAACATGGATTGACCTTTCTGTGTTTAGAAGTCAGACAAGGCCATGAAATCTGACATCTGGCCTTGTCTGGGGCTGAATGGTCAAAGTCACCTCCCTTGGTTCCTCTTGGGCCCTGGCCAGGCTTTGGGAGGAACCCAGGAGGAGGATGAAACCAGATGTTCCCGCACCAGCAGCGCTGTCAGTTTGTTCATTCAGCACTGTCAGAGCTGGGCCCTCTCCCAGCGAGGCTGGAGCCTCACCTGTGGCTGGAGGCACCTGCAGGAATTCCCAGTGTCCAGGAGTGGCTCTGCAGCCCTTGGCTGTGACAGCTTCCCCAGCTGCTGTGTGGATCTGGAGCATGGTAAAACCTGAGGGTAACTGCTGCTGGATCTTTCTTAATCACTGCTGCAATCTTTGGTGCTGATGGCTGGGTGCATTGCCGAGCTGCTCCTTTTGTGATTCTTTGCTGCTTTGAGCTACAGTCAATGACACTGAGTCCTTCAGTTGGTGTCTGTGTCTTTGGTGCTGACCCTGCCCACTGGGGAAACAAAACTGGCACAGCCTGGCCAGATCACAACAAAATGTCACTTTTTAAATGTAAATGTGAGGAATCAGTTGTTGTAGATGTCGGCGAACCCAATGGGAAGAATGATGATGTGTGACTTAGTTCAGAAGGCTGAATGATTTCTTTATTATAATTATGCTATGATACATTAATATACTGTATAAAAGAGGATACTAAAAACTACATGCTGCTTTCTCTAACTATCATATCTAACCAACTCACAACTCATGACCCTGTTCTCCAGAGTCCAGACACAGGTGGATCCGATTGGCCATCAGGCCCAAACAATCCACAGTGATCCAACCAGGCATTTGCTCTAGGTAAACAATTCTCCAAACACATTCCACAAGGAAAAAACAAGGAGCAGAAATAGAAATTGTTTTGTCTTTCACTTCTCTCTGTGCACCTTTATAAAAATCCTGAGAGAGAGATTAATGTGCTTGCCACACTCGGATGAAGATGGAGCCCCAGGAGCAAGAGAGGCAGATGCTTCCCATGCCCAGCCCACAGGCAGAGTGTGTCCCCTGAGGCCAGGCTGGGGCTGGGCTGGATGGCCCCGCTCAGGGACACGGTGCCTGGAGGGAGCCCTGAATTATGGTGGCACAAGCATCACCCCCAGCCTGCCCTGCGCTTGCCGGGGGCCATGCCCGCCCTGCCAGCCCTGTCCCAGCCTCTGGGGCCCAGCTGCCAGCCCACCTGCTGGCAGCAGAGTCCAGCTCTGCTGCGTCCTTTCTTCCAGGACTGATGGAGATGGTGGCCACAGATATGACCCCTCTGTAAATATGTTCTGAAGCTTAGAGGTTTTCTGTAAATATGTTTGGAAGTTTGTTAGTCTGTAGGCACCCATGTAAATATGCTTTGTAGATTGCTACTCTATAGGCACCCATGTAAATATGTTCTGTAGAATGTTGTTGTTAAAAGGATTGTTACAATGAAACATATTCTGTAAATCCTAGTTTTTGCTGATTTTTGGAAAAAATATACTGTTTAAAATCTCACTTCTCTTTGCAGTTCCTTTGGGCCCAGGCAGCGTTTGCACAGTTGTGGTTTCCACTTCTTCTGGGTTCCCGGGGCTGGAGGTCCCTGGGGGTGCTGGCACGGCCAGCCCGGGGCTGGTGGTCCCTGTGCACAGGGTGTCCCACTGACACCACTGCTGGCACTGGGCACTGCTGCTGTTCCTGGGCTGGGGCAGAGCAGTGTCCCCAGGAGCAGAGCTGCCAGCAGCAGAGAGGGGGCTCTGACAGCAGTGGCCCCTGCAGCAATGCCCCAGAGCGGGCAGGAACCCCTCAGCCACCCTTGCTGCTGGAGCCACGGGCACTCCTGGGCCGAGAGCCGGCATCCGACCACTATTGCCGCGGGCGGTGAGGGAGGACAAGCACACAATCAATATGATTGATTAGCAAGCTCCAGTTTATTCAAAGATCCAGTCAGTTTATATAGTCTTTTGCAAGTAATATCAGTAACAATCTCTCACTGGTCAATTCATAAAGTTTCATTGTTTTATGTTCTTCTACGTGCGTTTTCAGCTGTAGCTAAGTTTTTCATCTGCTAGCTTTTTACTTTGCTAAGTCCATCTTCTTTTACATTCTGTTCTTGTACAACTCATATCTCAAAGATATTCTGCCTTTTGCTATCTGTACATGCACAGTGTACTGTTCACAGGCCAGTGTTGTTTCCCAGGCCAGTTTCCCAGGCCAGAGCTCCTCCTGGGCACAGAGCTCAGGTCTGGGGTCTCAAACAGAGGATTGGTGGAATTACCGTTCCATTGATCCATGACCCAGTTCCTGCAGCCATTCCCCAAAAATTCCCGTTTTTCTTTTGTACAATCATTGTTTGGTAACTGATGAAGCAGTTTGATGCATGACTCTCTGCAAGCAGCACAAATACATGGCAATAAACATACAAACAGCAAAATCACTAAAACAAGCATAATCAAATATTGAATGATAGAACGAAACCATGGTCCCAGGCCAAATGATTTTGGCCAGTCATCTAATCCAAATCCATCTGCTTGTTGTAACTGAGTATTAAGCCTATGCAATTCACTGATTTGCTTATGTATTGACTTTGAATGATCAGACAAATTCATGCAACACATACCTTCAAAATCTTCACAACCATGTCCCTGGGCCAATAGTAAAAAATCAATAGCAGCACGATTTTGTAAAGTAGTGTGCCTAACAGAATCAACATCCAGCAAAAGATTAGACAGTGCAGCAGATGTAGCATTAGTCTGTTTGGCAAGCCAGCAACCTAATCTGTTCAGTGTAGCTTGTGCCTTCGCTGCTGCAGCGCCAGGAACAAAAATATATGCAGTTACAACTGCTCCTGGGGACCAAAACTTTATATCATCTCTACAATCACTCTGAAATGCATGGGTCAACCTTGTTTGTCTATGATGTCGGGATACTTTTAATATCATAGACATATTTGATGTCAATAAAGACAGTCGTCCAATAGTGCAGGGACCTCCTTTAAGTCTAGAAGGGATACCAGACCAAGCACGATCTCCACAAATGAGAAAATACCCAGTAGGTAGCTGCAGTGGAGATGTAGAGGAAACTGAGACATGTGCTGAAGTGTAGTTACAGCAATAAGAGGAATTTCTATATATTGGAAGGCTGGAATTTGCTGAAATCGAATACCTGCTGTTGAGATTCTGTTGCTGTACACTAGTCCAATTAAAAATAATACATCCATCAGCCTTCACTGATCCCAAAAGCTCTAACTCCTGTGGCTCAAGAGGAGCAAGAGGAAGGTAAGGAACCCAAGAATCCCAGTTATCCACATTATATTGAGGCTGTGTTACCTTACAGGTTGATATCTTCTGAAGACAAGGCCAATTCTCAACAGGTACCCCTACTAGAAAGGTAGAAAATGGATCTCCAGGTGTAAGAGGTTGTCTGAAGCCCCCACATTTTGCCTACCGATTGCCACGAGGAGAAACCCCTTCCCCACTGCAGTTCTGGCTTGGAGAGAGCGGCAGTGCAGGTGCAGCTGCTACACCGTTACGTTAGCTCTTCCGAACAAGGCCTGGCAAGGACTTGGCAAGGACTCGGCAAGGAATCGGCAAGGACCTGGCATGGACCCAGCAAGGAACAGCCTACTGCATATTTGCCTGCTCTCCTCCTTTAAGCCGAATGAACTTTTTGCGTGACTCCCTTGGTCCTTCATTGAAGACCCCTCATCTGCCTCGTTACCACTGTGACAAATAAAGAATGAGAACCCTCCTCCCAAGGAGGGAGACTGAGACCCCTACTATAGGGCGGAGGGGAATTTGGTGGTCTGACCACTAATGACATGACCTGCTTCCCTTCAGTAATTTCAATGGACTTATTCTTCATTGTATTCGTCTTGCTTTGGTGGTTTCAGTAGACTCACCTGTTCCCCCACAGCAATCACAACGGACTTTCATTGTCCTGCATGTTCCCCCCTCTTTCCTCTGTGGACTATAACTGGACCCCTGAGTTGACCTGAACTCTGGAGACTCCCCCGACATGACGAGACGGATCCCCATCGTCCGGACCACTGAGGATCTCGCCTGTGTTGGTAGCTATTCCCATCCCCCTCTTCCCTCTCTCTCTCTATTCTTTTACCTCCTTTCTGATCCCCACTATCGCATTTACTGTGTTGGATAAGGGTACATTTGTTGTGATTCACTGATAGTCCCTTGTTGTTTGCCTTATTGCACTTTTGGGATCGGTGAAAAGAACCATCACGACACCCCGCAATAAGCGGATCGTGACATTAAATTGGCGTCATGGACAAGATTTCGGTCTAGACAGGAGGGTTGCAGATGAAAAAGCACCCACACTGTCTTTGGAAATTCACATAAGATCCCTTAGTGCAAAAGGTGGGACACTTGTTTTGTTGTTGTTTTATTATTGTTGTTGTGTATATCTGGTCTGGGAAGGAAGGGACAACTTGAAGAAACTAAGCAGAGCCTCCCAGGCAGATTATTGTCCCTTCACCCACCCAGGGAAGCGAAGGGCGACACAGTGAGGGCTGTGTGGTTTGTGGAACTTAAGTTTGTACCTCCCTGTTGTGGTTTTGGTCCCTTCACAAAATGAGTGATAACCTTAATGACAAAACTAAAGCTGGATTTTATGCTTTGCTAGCTAAGCAAAATGCCAAACCTTCTCCGGGAGGAGAGGAATGGGCACAAAATAATTGGTTTA
Source organism: Anomalospiza imberbis (assembly GCF_031753505.1). Taxonomy (NCBI): domain Eukaryota; kingdom Metazoa; phylum Chordata; class Aves; order Passeriformes; family Viduidae; genus Anomalospiza; species Anomalospiza imberbis. Next base: position 647,536 of record NW_027100141.1, read on the forward strand.
ATTTGGATAATGTGGTTGATAGAGTATGTGCTTTACAACATGATACAAAATTCAAACTGAGCAAAAATAAAACTATCTTATGCTCAGTTTTGGGAGCTTGTCTCACAGCAGCTATAGAAACTCGCTTCAAGCGAATAAGTGAGGAACATGCTATAATAGACTCCCTCCAAAATCTAGTAGAAATTTTGCAAAAACAGTTATATGAAGCAAGAAATGTGATCTATGCATTGCGAGCTGCCTTAACAGAGGGACATGCTGACAAATCACACAATATTGATTCCTCTACAGAGACAGAGGAATCTCACATTAAACAAATCTACCCTCACAAAGAAGTTGCAACAGCAAATAATTGTGGGGAACATTGTTGCCATTACTTAAGACCCTTAATTAAAACAGAATATGACTATCTCAGTGGTGATGATCTTGAACCCCACATCCCAACCAAACACATACCATACACTGCCATGGAGTTAGCTAAACTTAAAAAGGAATACAGACACCTCCCACAGGAATCAGACACAGAATATGTTTTCTGGGTGTCCCTCACTGGTGGTGATCAAATTAAACTAACAGAACAAGAAGCCAGTGGGTACTGGGGACATGGTGTCTTTTTAACAACTGGAGATAAACGTGACACATGGTCCCTGACACAGCGTGTGGCTTTTTGGGCCGGGGGAGCGAGCCCCTTGGAAAGGGGAGATCCCATAGCTATAATTAGCACCCCTGACCAACTCCTAGAAAGTGTGCACAAAGCCGCTTGCTTGCAAATGATTCATGAAAATAAATTAATTCCTGGTTTTGAATCCCTGATGGAATTACCTGTGAAGCCCAAAATATTGACCCCTTTAATTCAAGGGCTTCCAGAATCACTCAAACCTACAATGATTTTAATTCAAAAAACCACAGCAGCTGTATGTCCTGTAGGAAGACCAGATAGATTTCCTAGTAACCTGAACAACCCATTTGTTCCCCTTTATGACTTGTTGAGGGAAGGGGTAAAATGGGATTGGACTCCTTCTCAGGAGAAAGCATTGCAATTGCTGATTTTTGAAGCAACAGCTTATCAAGCACTGGGCACTGTCCATCCTACAGATCCTTTCCAGGTGGAATGGGGATTTGCCTCCTCAGGGCTGTCAGTACACATATGGCAGCAGTGTCCTGAGGGTCCGACAAGGCCTGTTGGTTTTTATTCCTGTGGTTTCAAAGATGCTGAGAAAAGATACACTGCCTGGGAAAAAGGATTGATTGCGGTTAGCATATCATAGAAGTGGAAAAAATTGCACGACATTATTATCACTTAGCTCTCATAGAAGTGGAAAAAATTGCACGACAACAACCAATTGTATTGAGAGGCCCTTTCAATGTTCTTAAGACAGTCACTACTGGAACCCCTCCTCCTGAAGGAGCGGCCCAGAGGGCCTCAGTTAGAAAGTGCTATGCTCAGGTTGAACATTACTGTAACTTTTTCTCAATGACTGAAGGAGATGTAAAATTTTTAGTAATCCAAGAAACTGAGAGCTTGGATAGCAGCCATGACAAACCTGCCTCTGTAATCAAAGTAGCCCCTCCTTTCTCCCCTGAACAATCAGCAAGTTCTTGGTTCACTGACACCTCTGCTAAACGAGAGGGGAAGGTGTGGAGATACAGAGCAGCAGCCCCCCACATTTCCTCTGGTGAACTAATTATTACTGAGGGAGAAGGCAGTGCTCAGGCTGGGGAGCTGAGCACATGACATTTCTTTGTCCACATGACAGGTCATGTCATTAGTGGTTTCCCCACTCCCTGTGGCAGGGGTCTCAGTCTCAGACCTTAGGAGGAGGGTTTTCCATCTCTGTCCGTCTGTCACAGTGGTAATGGGGCAGATGAGAGGTCTTCAGTGAGAGACCACTAGGGTCACCCCAAAGTTCATTCAGCTTCAAAAGGCGAGTGGGCAAATATGCAGTAGACCGTTCCTTGCTGGGTTCATGCCAGGTCCTTGCTGATTCCTTGCCAAGTCCGTGCCAATTCCTTGCCAAGTCCTTGCCAGGCCTTGTTCGGAACAGCTAACGTAACGGTGCAGCAACTGCACCTGCACTGCTGCTCTCTCCAAGCCAGAACTGTAGTGGAGGAAGGGGGTTTCTCCTCGTGGCAATTGGTAGGCAAAAGTGGGGGCTTCAGACGGCCTCTTACACTTGGTCTGAATCAATCCTGTTCACCATCCCATATCGGGGAATGATTGATTCTAGAAGTGTTTTACTCACAACATTGGCATTGGCTTTAACCGTGGGTACCGCCTCTATCCAATGAGTCAGATCACCTACTATTACTAGCAAAAACTTCCACTGTTGTACCTGGGGAAGCTCGGTAAAGTCTACTTGGATGTTTTGAAAGGGTCTTAAGGCTAGTTCTCGCCCTCCCCTGGTGTTTTCCTCATGACCTTCTCATTTACTTGTTGGCATATCACACATCTTTAAATTACCTGCTTAGCTATCCCAAAAATTCCTGTGCAGCCCTAGTCCCTTAGAAATTGATCACTTAGCACTTGTGTACCCCAATGTGTTGTCCCATGTTTGCCTTCTAGCATTTTCCTGGCAAGGGGTTTATTCAACATTTGCCTCCCATCTGCTAATCTCCACTTCCCTTTGTTATCTTTCTTGGTCCTGTTTTGAGGAATTCTTTCTCTTCTGTCTCACTGAATACGGGGACTTCTTCCATTTCTCTCATAGGGGTTAATGCTATCATTAGTTTTTCTGTTCCTGGTTCGGATGAATTCTTAGCATCTAAATCTGCTAAATGGTTCCCTCGTGCTTCTTGAGTCACCCCTTTTTTATGTCTTTTAACATATACTGCTGCCACTTCTTCTGGCAATTGTAAGGTTTCTAATGTTTCTAAAATAAGTTTTTAGTTCCTTTCCCCTTGAATTTAATAGCCCACTCTCTTCCCAAATTTTTCCAAAGGTATGCAGTACTCCAAAAGCCTATTTTGAGTCTGTATATATTGTTTCTCTTTTCTGTGTGAATATTTCCAGAGCTCACTTTAGGGCATACAACTCACATGCTTGGGCTGACCAGTTGGAAGGTAACTTTCCTTTTTCCAGGGCCACTAACTCTTCATCTGCTATAGCCTACCCCAATACCCTGTGACCTGGATTACCCGTGAAAATCCATCGATGTACAATCGTTTTCCACCTTGGAGTGGTTGATCTGTTAGGTCCTCTCTTAGTTTAGTTTGATAGTTTATAACTTCTAGGCAATTATGTATTAATTCCTCACCTGGTTTTCCATCTAAAGCTAGGCAGGGTTGAGTTGGTTACTCACAACTAGCTCTAAACCATTATCTATTAAGATAGCTTCATATTTTAGTAGTTGGGAATCAGTGAGCCATTTCTCAGCCTTTTAGCTGAGGATACTCCTTACTTAGTGTGGGGTATATATTTTCAGTTTTCCTCCAAAGGTTAATTTTTTGCTTTCTTCTACGAGTGGGGCGCTCGCTGCCACCACCTGAATGTAGGTTGGCCACCCCCAGCTGACAGGGTCTTGCAGTTTTGATAAACAGGCCACTGGTTTCCTGGATCCTCCCCGGTCCCGGGCTAACCCTCCATGTGCTGCCCCTTTTTCTATATCCACAAACAGATGGAAGGGTTTGTCTAAGGCAGGAAGACTCAGTGCTGCTGCACTGACTAATTTTGGCTTTAAAGCTTCAAAATTTGCTTGTTGTCTTCTTCCCGCCAAATCTCTTCTTCTACTAACTTTTCATACAAGAACCTGATGGCCTGCGTGTATCCTTCAATCCATAGCCTGCAATATCCCAACAGGCCTAAAAACCTTCTGACTTCTCTCTCTTAGTTTTTGGTCATGGGAGTGAGGCTATCCCTGCAATTCTCTCAGGGTTCAACTGCCAGCTCCCTTGACAAATCACATGTCCTAGGCATTTTACTTCCCTCCCTACAAATTGGAGTTTCCCTTTTGATACTCAAAGTCCTTGGTCCCCCCAAAAATTTACCAGTGCTGTGGTGGATTCTCGAACTTTGAGATACCTTGAGAGGAGCCCAGTGCTCCTTGCTCCCCTGTGCTGACACGTGAGTGTTTGTCTGATTTTGGGATGGCCCTGGCTGTGTGAGGGGTGCTGCGTGGACACGAGACAGCCGGTCCTGTCCCGCTGGGTCCCAGCAGTGCCTCACAGCAGTCCTGCATCCATGTCAGGATGCTGGCCAAGAGAGGTCCTGGAAGCTGAGGCAGCTGATTTTAAGCTTGAGCAGGTGCCTACAGGCCAAGGCCAACGGTGTTCCCTCAGGATACAGCAGTCCTGAGGGGTCTCCCTCATTCAAACAAATCGGCAGACAAATGCATTGTCAGCCAAAAGCCCTTTTATTGACCTGGCAGGAGGGCAGGCGTCTGCACCCCACTAAAGTGTTTCTCTGCCACATATAAATTTCAGTGGGTTGATGTAGGAGTTGTATCAAACATACCATCCATCTTTACACTGCTGAGGTGATTGCATAGGCAGGTGGTTGGAAATACATTGTGTCAGATTCCCATACTTGAAGCTGATGTCCAGGCCCTGGCCAGGAGCGGTCTCGATGCCCCTAAGCAGCACAAAGTCTTCCTCAGGGCTTCCCTGCACAGGGCTGATTCCACACTTGCCCTTAGTTCTTCTGGTAGACTGTGTCTAAAGCTTTTTGTCAGGTCACTCTCATGTCAAGTTAGGCCTGCCAGGTTTTTCTTATGCTAACTGGTGCTAAGTACTTAGGTATGTCTGTGCTAATTACTTGTTTACTCATGTGAATTGCTTGTGCTTACTTATGTCAAACCAAGGCCTTGTTCCATCCCCAAAGGTGCCTGAGGCCACCCACTCCTTGTGGCACCAGTTGCTTTCCTGTGGAATGTCCTCCCTCCCCAGGGTAAAGAGGGAGCTGCAGAAAGAGCTTGCCAGGCTGCTCTCCATCCTTTCCCAGCACTCCTGGTGAAGTGGAGAAGTCCGAGCTGAGGGCAAAGGTGCAAATGGAGCAGCCATGCACAGGAAGGCTCGGTGGGAAGGATGATCCAGGATCCATAGGCCTGGCAGCCTGAGCGTGCTCCAGGGGAAGGCCTTGGAGCAGATCCTCCTGAGTGCCATCCCACGGCACCTGCAGGGAACCAGGGCGTCTGCTGGAGGGTGGGAAAGCTCTGCGGAGGGACGGGGACAGCTGGGGCTCCTGGCGGGGTGTTGAGGGCTTCTGTGCGGGAGTTTGGGGGGCTTGGTGCTGGTGGGGTGTTGGAGAAGGAGTTGTCTGGAAGGTGAGAGGTCTAGGCTGGAATTTGAGTCAGTTTGAAGGCAGCATCTGTGCTTTGGCACAGCTTTGGTTACGGAGGCCAGAAGGAATATCTGTGACTTTTCCCCTTCATGGTTCTGATTCTCCTGCAGGGAACAAGAGGGGAGAGCTGTACTTTACTGGCCACTCAGATCTCTGTACCAGGGGGAGGATTAGCCCTTTTGCCATCTACTCAATTCTTTGAGCTACTTTTCTACCACTGAGTGGACTTTCATTTCTTGAGAGCTTTTATTTCTTAAGAGAATAAGGATATTATCATCCCTACAGAGAAAACCAAAGAATGGCCCTTGTTTTTTCCCTTTTTTGGTGTAGTGTTATGTTCTGTAAAGTGACCCTCAGTGGATGAGGTTAAGGCAAATGAGTTGCTGCTTTGTGATGGGAAGCAAAATTCCAACTCTTCACCTCCTCAGGCCATCCCACATTCTGGCACAGAAGCCCCCCACGGGCACAGGTCTCTGGGGCAGGAGACGGGCACCGGTGCTGCCAGGGCTCGGGGGGTGGCAGGTCTGCTTGGGCAGGGACCCTGCCACACCTGCTGATGTCAGCGCTCCCCGGGCCCCAGGGGTCAGAGCAGCATTCCTGCCCTGGCCCACACGTTCCTTGTCTGTGTCACACCCGGGGGTTTAGGATGGCCACCAGCCGGGACGTGTCCCAAGAAGGCCATGCCAGTTTCTGTGAAGGCCCCGTGCCCTTCCCAGCGCGGCTGCGTCAGCAGCCCTGGGGGCTCCTGCTGCTGCCCTGAGCCCGCAGAGCAGGGCAGCGTTTGCTGATGGTTTGAGCCGTTCCTAAAGATCCTGTCGGGCTGTCTTAGACACTTGGGGTGAGGGATTCCTTCCAACCTGAGCCACTTTGGGTGGGCTGGGGGCGGCCCCAGAGCAGGGGGCAGTGTGTACAGGGGTCCTTTGTGACACAGTGCGGCACGGTCACCGTGGCATGGAACGGGACAGCATGTCCAAGGACCCTTTGTGACACGGGGTGACATAGGAGCTGGCAGTGACAAGACCACGCCACAGTGCTCGGAGCACGCGACGGGACAGGACGGGACAGAGCGGTGCCGTGAGGAGCCCCCGCACAGCGCACTCGTTCGTGTCTGACCCGGAGCTTTTCCGAGGTGTTGTTCCTGCAGCTGACCTCGAGGCCAGACCCCAGGACTTGGTGACCCGTGGCCTTCCCGAGGCTTCTCTCCTGCAGATGTCCTCGAGGGCAGACCGTGGGACTCTGTGCCCCAGAGGCATCTCCCATCCCTGCCACCGGTGCCCTCGAGGCTAGACCACAATCCTCGACAGGAGTCTCCTGTCCTTGTGGCAGGAGCCCTCGAGACCAGATTGCAGGACTTGCTGTCCTGTAGCCTTCCTGAGGCTTCTCTCTTGAAGGTGCCTTCCAGGCACGACTGCAGGCCTTGCTGACTTGGAGCTTTTCCGAGGCATCTCTCCTGCAAGTAGCCACAAATCCAGTCACTGACATGGAGCAGAGACCCCCAAGAGTGCCCAAGCTGTCCTGGGTGGAGGAGAAAAAGAAGAAGGCCCTGGAGCTGCCCGAGCATAGGAGACTGAAGAGGTGGAGCAATTCAAGCCTCAGCAGGAGGGTGAGTGGCAGAGCTGGGCTGCTGCGTTGGTGGCTGCAGCCAGCTTGGCCACATCCCATCCCATGGCATCCCATGGCATCCCATGGCATCCCATGGCATCCCATCCCATCCCATCCCATCCCATCCCATCCCCTGGGCACTTGCCCATGGACAGGACGGAATAGGGGCCAGGGCAGACACCCCACAGCCGTGCTCCATGCCCTGGGGCATCCCAGGGCTGTCCCTGCCTGGGGAGCGCAGGGCTGGGCTGTGTTCTCCGGCCTCTCCCGCAGCCCCTCAGCTCAGGTTGCGCTCGCTCTTTGCCAGGTGCAGCCGTGCAGCGCACACGAGAGCAGGAACACACCCGTGGCCTCTTCCGCAGAACAGCGCAGGTACCTGCAGCCATCCCCAGCTGGGCTGGGCCTGCTGTCACCACTCAGCCGAGCACCACGCTTGGAGCATTCCGTGGAGCATCCCTGGCTTCCTGCCCTTCTCCTACAGCTGGTTTGCAAATTCATCAAGAGGATTCGGGAGGAAGAGACCAGCACCATGGGCACAGGGCTCAGATCATATTCGCACATCTTCAAAACCAAGACCTGTGCTGCCCTGCTGGATATGCTCGTAGAGGAGGGGTTTTCCAATCCAAAGCAAGTAAGCAGCCTGTGGCCAGGATTTCATCCTCCCAGGAATTGCTTGGCCTCCCAAGCCATGCCTGATGGTCACTGGAAGCCTTTGAGGCCATGGCAGTGTGGTGGCAAGGAAAGCACTTCTCTGGGGAAGCTGGGGACATTCCTCCCTCTGGCAGCTTTCCAAGTCTCCCCGTGCCTTCTCCAGGTGCCTGCCATGGTGAGGTACATCCACCAGTGGCTCATGGGCAGTCAGTTTGCTGAGCACAGGCTGAACAGGGCCCTGCTGGATCTCACCAAAGAACAGCCTGCTGATGTACTAAAGTGTTCTGGTTTTGGGCAAATTTGGGAGAAAACCTCCAGAAGGAGCCCCCAGAAAGCAAACCCTCACAGCCCCTTGCTCACCTGGTTTGGGAAGAATTTCCTCAGAGAGTAGTGGAAACAACCTGTTTATTGAGCAGGCAAAGCACTCCCCAGCACAAAAAATGAACAACACCAGATGACAAAAAGTCTTTCTACGCTCTGAAGAGGTGACAAATTCAGGAAGTCTCTGCTGGGAGTGGTTGCCCTGTTATCGGTCTCTGGCACTGGGGATGGCTGCTGCAGGTCACAAAATGCTGGCTCTCGGTGTTTCTTGGTGTTTCCCAGGTCCCAGTCCTGAGCAGGTTCAAATGGTATTCAGGAAAGGGAAAGAAAAAAAACAGTCCACGGAAAAAAATTGGATTGCCTAGCTAAACTAATGAATAAGCAAAAGCAAGAGCAAAAGCAAAAAGCAGGAGCAAGAGCAAAGTGAAAGCAAGCAAGCCAGCAAGCAAGCAAGAACGCAAGCAAGCCCTAGCCTCTCCTAGACACAAACTGTGAGGGGAGGTGAGCCGGCTGATAACAAGACAAAACAAACCTTCACTTTTCGGAGCCAGTACTGAAGGCACAGAACATAGCATCAAGCATAAACCGAACACACGATTGGGGATGCAAGCACCATAATGTCACCCTAGGACATTCCACCCCTTATCTCCGAATCGTCAACATAACTACCAAACATCATGTAAAAACTTCATCAAGTAAAAACTTCCATCTTTCACTTACTCAGACACATTTCCTTCCATCTCACTTGCTCAAACCTTTGACACACATTTCCTTCTATATCACTTGCACAAACCTTCGACACTTATACATTTCCTTCTGTCTCATGTCGGTGTGGTTTAATGCAAAGACAGTGGCAGTAACATCCAACAAACAGTGATATTTGCATATGAGACTCACCCCACAATCAGATCTCCCTGAGGTACACATCCTGTTCTTCCAACACTCTGCATTATTCACCATGTACAACCTGGTCCCTGAGCAAAGACAATCCCACAAATGGGTTTGTCTGTACTCGAGGCAGAATTGATCCACACTGTCTTCCCTAACAAACCTCTGATATGTGCCACTGGGACTTTATCTACCTGGATCGGAACAGCATATAAAAAGGAGCAGTTCCAAACATATGGCACATTATGCCAATCAGCCTTCTGATGAGCCTGTGACATTTCTTACTCAACAGTGACATTGCAGTGGTGACCACCAGGCCGGCTTGCCAAGGGAGGCTTCTGGCCATGCCCTGCAAGCAGCTGCTGCTGCCAAGGCGCCTTTGGTGCCTCAGGCTCTCCCTGGCACAGCTCCCAGCACGGCACTCTGCCCTTGTGCCCGAGGCCTTCCCTGTGCTGGGGCTGGCCTGGGGCTTTTCCTGCAGTGGGACCTGCCCTGCTCCTGGCACAGGAAAGGCAGTTCCTGCTGGAGCAGGAGGCTCTGCCTGCGGTGGGCTCAAACCACTCCAGCAAGGCCCTGGTGACGTCAAAATTGCTTCCTAGAGCAGAATAGTCTATAATTGGTATAGCTCCTATATTGAGGAGTAAATAACTATTTTTTAAATTTTATTCTGTGTTGTAAATAGACCGTTTTATCTAATAATGATCAGAATCAATCATAGCTTTATTTATACAGATTTATCTGGTATTCCATCGTTAATCTTTTGCGACAAATTGCATTAAGGTTCAATTCCACCTGTCCAATCTGCAGGGTCAGGATGGGATCCAGCCACTGCCAGTCCCTTCTATTAGAAGGAATTCTAGAAGTCTAGGGGTCCTGCAGGGGTTTCAGGATCTATGGTGGCTGTTGGGGGACATTTCTCCACCTCATGACTCAGCAGGAGTTTCTCCAGTAAGGAAATAAAGCTTTTGCCTGAAGCTCCCACTCTGCCCATGACAGGAACCCCTGTGACCGCCCGTGACATCCCAGCTCTTTGGCAGCCTGGGGACTCCTGGGATGTCACCGTGGACCCCCCGTGAGTGCCTGTGACAGATCGGTGCCTTTGCAGCCCAAGGTCCCCTGGGATGTCACCATGGGATGGCTGTGACTGCCTCTGACCACACGGCTCTTTCCCATCCCTAGAAACCCCTGGGAGGTCTCCATGGAGCCCCTGTCTCTGCCTGTGACATTCCAGCTCTTGAGGATCCTGGAGACTCTTGGAAAGTCCCCATGGAATACCCCTGAGTGCCTGTGACAAATCTGATCCTTAGCAGGAAAACATCACCAGGAACCCCTGTTGCTATGGTCAGTTTCCATGGCAACCATCACCAGCCCCCTGTTGCTATGGTCAGTTTCCCTGGCAACCATCACCACCCCCTGTTGCTCTGGTCAGTTTCCATGGCAACCATCACCACCCCCGGTTGCTGTGGTCAGTTTCCATGGCAACCATCACCAGCCCCTGTTGCTATGGTCAGTCCCTGGGCAACTCCATGGAGACCCCATGCCAGGGGGTGGTTGCCATGGACACCAGCTCAGGCCTGGAGCCAGAGCCCGTTGCCATGGCAACCATTGGCAGTCCCATCCCCAGGGCCATGGGATCCCAGAAGCACAGAACTGGCTGAGCTGGGAGGGACCCATCAGGATCCTCGAGTCCAACTGCTGGCCCTGCACAGGACACCCCAACAATGCCAGCCTGAGCCTGGCAGCGGTGTCCAAACGCTGCTGGAGCTCAGAGAGCCCTGGAGCTGTGACCCTTCCCTGGGGAGCCTGGGCAGTGCCCCAGCATCCTCTGGGCAAAAACCTTTTCCTGAGATCCAACCCAAGCCTGCCCCGACTCAGCTGCAGCCACTCCCTCCACTCCTGTCCCTGGGCACCAGAGTGAAGAGGTTCCCACAGCCCCAGCCAGGGATCCGCTCCCAAGGCTGTTGCCATGGTCACCAGGGCTGGGACCAGCTGGAATGCTCGGTTTCCAAGGGCCGGGGTTCAGGAATGGGATTCCCCAGTTTCCTGCTCCTGCTAAAACCGCACTGCCCCTCGCTGCCCTCCTGCCTCCCATGGAAAGCACAAAAGGCAAAGATCCTGGGCTGGGAGGAGAACAAGTTACTGGGAACAGCAACGAGACAAGGAACAAACAGGACCAGAAATAATACTGATAACAGAAGGGATAAGAAAAATTATTTACAGGGAAAACTACATCACAACTGATGGCTCTTCCTGGCCATGTATTTCCGCCTCCCTGGAAAGGACACCCTTCTCCTCAGGGACAGAGAGAGAGAGAGAGAGAGAGAGTCCCTTTCCTGCTTTTCAGACACCGGCGAATCCACACCAGAGAGAGGCCCTATGAATGTGGGGAATGTGGGATGAGCTTCAGCCAGAGCTTCAGCCTGATCCAGCACCAGAGGATCCACAACAGGGAACTGCCCTATGGGTGTGGGGAATGTGGGAAGAGCTTCAGCCAGAAGTCCCACTTGATCTGCCACTGGAGGATCCACACTGGAGAAAGGCCATACAAGTGTGGGGAATGTGGCAAGAGCTTCAGCCAGAAGTCCCATCTGATTGTCCACCAAATGATCCACACTGGGGAGAAGCCATATGAGTGTCCCACGTGTGAGAAGAGGTTTCCAACCAGCTCCCATCTCCTCCTGCACCAGCGCATTCACACAGAGGAGAGGCCCTTCTGCTGCCCCGACTGCAGGAAGGGCTTCAAGCACAACTCCACCCTTGTCAAGCACCAGTGCATCCACACCAGGGAGAGGCCCTACAAGTGTCCCCAGTGTGGGAAGAGCTTCTCCAGCAGCTCTCACTTGGCCAGACACCAACGGAGGCACCAGTAAGGAAAGCCCTGTGAGTGCCCCAACTGCAGGAGGAGCTTCGTGCACGGCTCCAACTTCATCCCCCATGGGAGAACCCATGTTGAGAAGAGCCCTGGTGATCCACGTTCCCTGTGATCCATGCTGGAAAGACATCTGTTCCTTTTCCTGCCCCTCCCAATGACATGATCAAAGAACATGAGGGTCTGGCCATGGCCCTATCATTACATTCACTCCCACCTCAGGTCATTGCCAGGGGCAGAAAAGGGACTCTCTCTCTCTCTCTCCGAGGAGAAGGGTGTCCTTTCCAGGGAGGCGGAAATACATGGCCAGGAAGAGCCAGTCAGTGGTGTTGGAGATTTCCCTGTAAATAGTTTTTCTTATCAGTTCTGTTATCAGTATTATTTCTGTTCCTGTTTGTTTCTTATTTTGCTGCTGTTCCCAGTAAATTGTTCTTAACTCAGCCCAGGATCTTTGCCTTTTGTGCTTTCCGTGGGAGGCGGGAGGGCAGCGAGCGGCAGCACGGTTTTAGCGGGAGCAGGAAATTGGGGAATCCCATTCCTGAACCCCAGCCCTTGGAAACCGAGCATCCCAGCTGGTCCCAGCCCTGGTGGCCATGGACACAGCTATGGGAGCGGATCCCTGGCTGGGGCTGTGGGAACCTCTTCACTCTTGTGCCCAGGGACAGGACTGGAGGGAGCGGCTGCAGCTGAGATGGGGCAGACTTGGGTTGGATCTCAGGAAAAGGTTTTTGCCCAGAGGCTGGTGTCCATGGCAAACACCCCTGACATGGGGTCTCCATGGAGCTGCCAAGGGACTGGCAATAGCAACAGGGGGCTGGTGATGGTTGCCATGGAAACTGACCATAGCAACAGGGGGCTGGTGATGGTTGCCATGGAAACTGACCACAGCAACAGGGCTTCCTGGTGATGTTTGCCTGCTAAGGATCAGATTTGTCACAGGCCCTCAGAGGGGTTCCATGGGGACTTTCCAACAGTCTCCAGGCTGCTCAAGAGCTGGAATGTCACAGGAAGAAACAGGGGCTCCATGGAGACCTCCCAGGGGTTTCTGGGGATGGTAAAGAGCCGTGTGGTCAGAGGCAGTCACAGCCATCCCATGGTGACATCCCAGGGGTCCTTTGGCTGCAAAGGCACCGATCTGTTACAGGCACTCACGGGGTGTCCACAGTGACATCCCAGGAGTCCCCAGGCTGCCAAAGAGCCAGGATGTCACGGGCACTCACAGGGGTTCCTGTCATGGGCAGACTGGAAGCTTCAGGCAAAAGCTTTATTTCCTTACTGGAGAAACTCCTGCTGAGTCATGAGGTGGAGAAATGTCCCCCAACAGCCAACATAGATCCTCAAACCCCTGCAGGACCCCCAGACTTCTAGAATTCCTTCTAATAGAAGAGACTGGCAGCTACTGGATCCCATCCCGACCCTGCAGATTGGACAGGTGGAATTGAACCTTAATGCAATTTGTCCCAAAAGATTAACGATGGAATACCAGATAATTCTGTATAAATACAGCTATGATTGATTCTGATCATTATTAGATAAAACGGTCTATTTACAACACAGAATAAAATTTAAAAAATAGTTATTTACTCCTCAATATAGGAGCTATACCAATTATAGACTATTCTGCTCTAGGAAGCAATTTTGACGTCACCAGGGCCTTGCTGGAGTGGTTTGAGCCCACCGCAGGCAGAGCCTCCTGCTCCAGCAGGAACTGCCTTTCCTGTGCCAGGAGCAGGGCAGGTCCCACTGCAGGAAAAGCCCCAGGCCAGCCCCAGCACAGGGAAGGCCTCGGGCACAAGGGCAGAGTGCCGTGCTGGGAGCTGTGCCAGGGAGAGCCTGAGGCACCAAAGGCGCCTTGGCAGCAGCAGCTGCTTGCAGGGCATGGCCAGAAGCCTCCCTTGGCAAGCCGGCCTGGTGGCCAGCACTGCAGTGTCACTGTTGAGTAAGAAATGTCACAGGCTCATCAGAAGGCTGATTGGCATAATGTGCCATATGTTTGCAACTGCTCCTTTTTATATGCTGTTCCGATCCAGGTAGATAAAATCCCAGTGGCACATATCAGAGGTTGGTTAGGGAAGACAGTGTGGATCAACTCTGCCTCGAGTACAGACAAACCCATTTGTGGGATTATCTTTGCTCAGGGACCAGGTTGTACATGGTGAATAATGCAGAAATATGGAAGAACTCAATGTGTACCTCAGGGAGATCTGATTGTCGGGTGAGCCTCATATGCAAATATCACTGTTTGTTGGATGTTACTGCCACTGTCTTTGCATTAAACCACAACGACATGAGACAGAAGGAAATGTGTGTCAAAGGTTTGAGCAAGTGAGATGGAAGGAAATGTGTCTGAGTAAGTGAAAGATGGAAGTTTTTACCTGATGAAGTTTTTACATGACATTTGGTAGTTATGTTGACGATTCGGAGATAAGGGGTGGAATGTCCTAGGGTGACGTTATGGTGCTTGTATCCCCAGTCGTGTGTTCTGTTTATGCTTGATGTTATGTTCTGTGCTTTCAGGACTGGCTCCGAAAAGTGAAGGTTTGTTTTGTCTTGTTATCAGCTGGCTCACCTCTCCCCAAAGTCTGTGTCTAGGAGTGGCTAGGGCTTGCTGGCTTTCTTGCTTGCTTGCTGGCTTGCTTGCTTTCACTTTGCTCTTGCTCCTGCTTTTTGCTTTTGCCCTTGCTTTTGCTTATTAGTTAGTTTAGCTAGGCAATCCAATTTTTTCCCTGGACTGTTTTTTTTCTTTCCCTTTCCTGAATACCATTTGAACCTGCTCATGATTGGGACCTGGGAAACTCCAAGAAACACCGAGAGCCAGCATTTTGTGACCTGCAGCAGCCATCTCCAGCACCGGAGACCGATAACTAGGCAACCACTCCCAGGAGAGACTTCCTGAATTTGTCACCTCTTCAGAGCGTAGAAAGACTTTTTGTCATCTGGTGTTGTTCATTTTTTGTCCTGGGGAGTGCTTTGCCTGCTCAATAAACAGGTTGTTTCCACTACTCTCTGAGGAAATTCTTCCCAAGCCAGGTGAGCAAGTGCTGTGTGGGTTTGCTTTCTGGGGGCTCCTTCTGAAGGTTTTCTCCCAAATTTGCCCAAAACCAGGACACTTTAGTACATCAGCAGGCTGTTCGTTGGTGAGATCCAGCAGGGCCCTGTCCAGCCTGTGCTCAGCAAACTGACTGGCCATGAGCCACTGGTGGATGTACCTCACCATGGCAGGCACCTGGAGAAGGCACGGGGAGACTTGGAAAGCTGCCAGAGGGAGGAATGTCCCCAGCTTCCCCGGAGAAGTGCTTTCCTTGCCACCACACGGCCATGGCCTCAAAGGCTTCCAGTGACCAGTAGGCATGGCTTGGGAGGCCAAGCAATTCCTGGGAGGATGAAATCCTGGCCACAGGCTGCTTACTTGCTTTGGATTGGAAAACCCCTCCTCTACGAGCATATCCAGCAGGGCAGCACAGGTCTTGGTTTTGAAGATGTGCGAATATGATCTCAGCCCTGTGCCCATGGTGCTGGTCTCTTCCTCCCGAATCCTCTTGATGAATTTGCAAACCAGCTGTAGGAGAAAGGCAGGAAGCCAGGGATGCTCCAAGCGTGGTGCTCGGCTGAGCGGTGACAGCAGGCCCAGCCCAGCTGGGGATGGCGGCAGGTACCTGCGCTGTTCTGTGGAAGAGGCCACGGGTGCGTTCCTGCTCTTGTGTGCGCTGCACGGCTGCACCTGGCAAAGAGCGAGCGCAGCCTGAGCTGAGGGGCTGTGGGAGAGGCCGGAGAACACAGCCCAGCCCTGCGCTCCCCAGGCAGGGACAGCCCTGGGATGTCCCAGGGGATGGAGCATGGCCACTGTGGGGTGTGTGCCCAGCCCCTCTTTAGTCCTGTCCATGGGCAAGTGCCCAGGGGATGGGCTGGGATGGGCTGGGATTGGATGGGATGCCATGGGATGCCATGGGATGCCATGGGATGGGATGTCGCCAAGCTGGCTGCAGCCACCAGCCCAGCAGCCCAGCACTGCCACTCACCCTCCTGCTGAGGCTTGAACTGCACCACCTCTTCAGTCTCCTGTGCAGGGCCAGCTCCAGGGCCTTCTTCCTCTCCTCCACCCAGGCCAGCTTGGGCACTCTCGTGGGTCTCTGCTCCATTTCAGTGATCGGATTTGTGGCTACTTGCAGGAGAGATGCCTCGGAAAAGCTCCGAGTCAGCAAGGCCTGCAGTCGTGCCTGGAAGGCACCTTCAAGAGAGAAGCCTCAGGAAGGCTACAGGACAGCAAGTCCTGCACTCTGGTCTCGAGGGCTCCTGCCACAAGGACAGGAGACTCCTATCGACGATTGTGGTCTGGCCTCGAGGGCACCGGTGGCAGGGATGGGAGATGCCTCTGGGGCACAGAGTCCCACGGTCTGCCCTCGAGGACACCTGCAGGAGAGCAGCCTCGGGAAGGCCACAGGTCACCAAGTCCTGTGGTCAGGCCTCGAGGTCAGCTGCAGGAATAACGCCTCGGAAAAGCTCCGGGTCAGACACGAACGAGTGCGCTGTGCGGGGGCTCCTCACAGCACCGCTCTGTCCCATCCTGTCCCGTTGCGTGCTGCGAGCACTGTGGCCTGGTCTTGTCACCGCCAGCTCCTATGTCAGCCCGTGTCACAAAGGGCCCTTGGACACGCTGTCCCGTTCCATGCCACGGTGACCGTGCTGCACCGTATCACAAAGGGCCCCTGCACACACTGCCCCTGCCCTGGGGCCGCCCCCAGCCCACCCAAAGTGGCTCAGGTTGGAAGGAATCCCTCACCCTAAGTGTCTAAGACAGCCCGACAGGATCTTTAGGAATGGCTCAAACCATCAGCAAACGCTGCCCTGCTCTGCAGGCTCAGGGCAGCAGAAGGAGCCCCCAGGGCTGCCGACGCAGCCGTGCTGGGAAGGGCACGGGGCCTTCACAGAAGCTGGCACGGCCTCCTTGGGACACGTCCCGGCTGGTGGCCATCCTAAACCCGCGGCTGTGGCACAGACAAGGAACGTGTGGGCCATGGCAGGAATGCTGCTCTGACCCCTGGGGCCCGGGGAGCGCTGACATCAGCAGGTGTGGCAGGGTCCCTGCCCAAGCAGACCTGCCACCCCCCGAGCCCTGGCAGCACCGGTGCCCGTCTCCTGCCCCAGAGACCTGTGCCCATGGGGGGCTTCTGTGCCAGAGGGAGCCAAAGCCCACGTGCACTGGGGGCTGAGCTCCTGCCTGCAGGGGCTGTTGGCAGGAGCACCTGGAGCAACTGCTGGCAACACTTGGTCTCTGTCAGAAGCTCTAACTCCATGCTGAAATTATTTTCTCATTGAAGTTATTGCCTTCAGCACAAAAACACCTTAGTGGCGAAGGCACAGAAGAATCTGGCAAGTAAGAATCCTCAATTCAGGAAAGCTTTACTTCCCATTGCTCGACTCAAGTAGTTCCAAAAAGTTGCAAACTTCCCAAATGAATTGGGATGGCCTGAGGAGGTGAAGATTTGGAATTTTGCTTCCCATCTCAAAGCAGCAACTCATTTGCCTTAACCTCATCCACTGAGGGTCACTTTACAGAACAGAGCACTACACAAAAAAAGGGCAAAACTAAGGGCCATTCTTTGGTTTTCTAAGTAGGGATGATAATATCCTAATTCTCTTAAGGAATAAAAGCTCTCAAGAAATCAAAGTCCACTCAGTGGTAGAAAAGTAGCTCAAAGAATTGAGTAGATGGCAAAAGGGCTAATCCTCCCCCTGGTACAGATATCTAAGTGGCCAGTAAAGTACAGCTCTCCCCTCTTGTTCCCTGCAGGAGAATCAGGACCATGAAGAGGAAAAGTCAAAGATATTCCTTCTGGCCTCCATAACCAAAGCTGTGCCAAAGCACAGATGCTGCCTTCAAACTGACTCAAATTCCAGCCTAGACCTCTCACCTTCCAGACAACTCCTTCTCCAACACCCCACCAGCACCAAGCCCCCCAAACTCCCGCACAGAAGCCCTCAACACCCCGCCAGGAGCCCCAGCTGTCCCCGTCCCTCCGCAGAGCTTTCCCACCCTCCAGCAGACGCCCTGGTTCCCTGCAGGTGCCGTGGGATGGCACTCAGGAGGATCTGCTCCAAGGCCTTCCCCTGGAGCACGCTCAGGCTGCCAGGCCTATGGATCCTGGATCATCCTTCCCACCGAGCCTTCCTGTGCACGGCTGCTCCATTTGCACCTTTGCGCTCAGCTCGGACTTCTCCACTTCACCAGGAGTGCTGGGAAAGGATGGAGAGCAGCCTGGCAAGCTCTTTCTGCAGCTCCCTCTTTACTCTTGGGGAGGGAGAACATTCCACAGGAAAGCAACTGGTGCCACAAGGAGCGGGTGGCCTCAGGCACCTTTGGGGATGGAACAAGGCCTTGGTTTGACATAAGTAAGCACAAGCCATTCACATGAGTAAACAAGTAATTAGCACAGACATACCTAAGTACTTAGCACCAGTTAGCATAAAAAAAACCTGGCAGGCCTAACTTGACATGAGAGTGACCTGACAAAAAGCTTTAGACACAGTCTACCAGAAGAACTAAGGGCAAGTGTGGAATCAGCCCTGTGCAGGGAAGCCCTGAGGAAGACTTTGTGCTGCTTTGGGGCATCGAGACCGCTCCTGGCCAGGGCCTGGACATCAGCTTCAAGTATGGGAATCTGACACAATGTATTTCCAACCGCCTGCCTATGGAATCACCGCAGCAGTGTAAAGATGGATGGTGTTTTTATACAACTCCTACATCAACCCACTGAAATTTATACATGGTGGAGAAACATTTCAGTGGGTGCAGACCCTTGCCCTCCTGCCAGGTCAATAAAAGGTCTTTTGGCTGACAATGCATTTGTCTGCCGATTTGTTTGAATGAGGGAGACCCCTCAGGACTGCTGTATCCTGAGGGAACACCGTTGGCCTTGGCCTGCAGGCACCTGCACAAGCTTAAAACCAGCTGCCTCAGCTTCCAGGACCTCTCTTGGCCAGCATCCTGACGTGGATGCAGGACTGCTGCGAGGCACTGCTGGGACCCAGCGGGACAGGACCGGCTGTCTCGTGTCCACGTAGCACCCCTCACACAGCCAGGGCCATCCCAAAACCAGACAAACACTCACGTGTCAGCACAGGGGAGCAAGGAGCACTGGGCTGCTCTCAGGGCATCTCAGCTGGGCTCGCTCCACAACACACCCCCACTTTCAGGCCTGCTGATGCCCAGCTGCCAGAAATGCCTACCTTGTTCTCTCCAGGGTGCACAGGGAGAGCCAATGAGCAGGACGCCTTGGGAGGCAAACCTTCCCAGCCTTTTCTGAGGCCAGGGACACACCAAGATCAGCCAAGACTCTCCACGCTGCCTGGCCCACCCAGCCCAGCTCTGTGCTGGCCCTGGGCCACAGCAGCTTCCACCAAGCAAGAGCCACATGCACATTGCCAAGAGTTGAAACACAGCAGACAGGGAAGAGGTGAAAAGTGTGTGTGTAAAGGCATTTTAATTCACAGCTCTCAGAGAGAGCTCTGGGGCTCACGGCTGGACAAAGACGCTCCTGCTCACGCCTCTGTCCAAAGGGGGGAACACACCCTGCTGCAGGTGCTTGGGTTGGTCTCCACAGGTCCAGGTGGATGCCAAACCTGCTCTTCACAGCCTTCTCCCTTGCCCTGCTCCTCTGCCAAGTGCAACGGGCCTCAGGAAGTGAAAGGACCACAGAGAGCCAAAGGGGGACCCTTGCACCTGCCTCGCTGTGAGCTCCCTGGGAAGCACTTTCCTTGAGAAGCAAGCCCCTTTCCTCCAAAGGCATTTCCCCAAATGTGTAGCTGTCCTGGGGAACATCAACACACTCTTAAGAAAAGCTGGCAAGGCTGAATGACTTCAGGTCCTTTCAGGACAGGCATTCCAGCTGTAGCTCATATTCTCCCAAGTGCGTTTCCAGGTGGAGGTTCAGAGGGGCAGCCCCAGGCCCTCTACAAACACAAGCTGCCCGCTGCCTCTTCACCTGCCTCAACTCCTGCCTGCGGTCACTGCAGCAAAACCAGGCTGTTCCAGCCAGAGCCCAGAGCCCAGAGCCCTGTTCCCACAGGACGCTCTTGCCAGCACCTTCCAGGACTCTCCGCTGTGCATGCAGCACTTTTCATGCCAGCTCTCAACAGTGGGATTTGAGGGGCACCAAGGACAAATGTCACAAACCTGTGTGACACTCCAGATCCTCATGGAACCAGGGGGCCAGTGTGACACTGTGAGAAGTTGTGGAACCAAGGGGATCACTGTGGCACTGTTGGGGCCCATGGAACCAAGGGGCCAGAGTGACACTGTGGAGCCTCATGGAAACAAGAGGCCATTGTGAGCCTGCAGGGCTGTAACACCCCAGAACACTGAAATGCTGGGGGTCACCAAAGGTTCCTTTACTTGAGTTTGGTGCACAGGAGAAACAGCAACCAGATATTCTCACCATGGCCAGATGAAAGAGTTTTCTTGGTAGGAAGGGACCCAGCTCGTTAGTGAATGGCCCACACAGGGATGGAACCCACAACCTCAGTGATACCAGCACCATGCTCTAACCAATGGAGCTAAGAGATCAAAATAACACAAAATTTTACTGACAAAATATAGATAATCAAGGAACTTGAGCAAAGAGTTTCATACAACATCCACTTCAGCATAAAACTCTTACCATAGCATTAACTTTGTTAACTTAGCCCACTTTCCCTAAAAACCTTTAACCCTTACGATGATAAGTTACCAAAAAATGTTCCAGGTAAGCAGGATTAGAAGAAGAAGAAATAGAGGACAACAGAAAGACAGAAGGTCTGTAGAAAGACACACACATAGAAACAAACTGCTCAGGTTCCAGCATCATTAACAGAGGAACCCCAGGAGAAGGCAGGAGCCAGACCATGGGCTGGCCTCGTGCTCCGGCTTTTAAACCCCTGGGCCTTCATGGGCCCGCCCCTGGGGTGGGACTGCCAGTTGCTTGTCCAATCAGAGTCAGGTTAGGCACCAGCTTCTGGTGTGTGATTGACTGACAACTGGGCCAATCAGAGCTGGGGTAGCCCTGCCTGCTGTGTGATTGATTGACAGCTGGGCCAATCAGAGCTGGGGTAGCACTGCCCCTGCTGTGTGATTGACAGCTGTGCCAGGCCAGGGCTGGGGGCGGGGCTCTGTCCCACCACAAACCAAGGCCTGACCCGCTCCTGGTCCCACACAGGCATTCCGAGCATCCCAAGGTGTCTCGGGACATCGATCTCATCCAGCCTCTGACAGTGACCACGGTGACACTACGGAACCTCATGGAGCCATGGGTCAGTTGTAACAACGCAAGTCCAAGGACACCATGGTGACACTGGGGAACCTCATGGAACCATGGGTCAGTTGTGACAATGTGGGTCCAAGGACACCGTGGTGATGCTACGGAATGTCATGGAGCCATGGGTCAGTTGTGACAATGCAGGCGCCAAGGATACCATGGTGGCACAATGGAACCTCATGGAACCAAGGGGCCATTGTGACACTGTGCTGCCTCATGGAATCAAGGAGACCATTGTGAACACGGGGGCCCCAAGGAACCAAGGGTCCATGGTGACCTTGTGGAGCCCGCAGTGTCACAGAGGAGCCATTGTGACACAGCGAGGGCGCATGAAGCCCAGGAGCCATCGTGACACATCAGGGCTTTGTGGAACCACGAAGCCATTGTGACATTGCAAGGCCCCATGGAAGCCCAGGGCCATTGTGACACTGCAGAAGCAAGGGGAACATTGTGACACTCCAGGACCTCATGGAACCAAGGAGACCAGTGTGACACTGTGGGGTCACATGAAACCAAGGGAACATGGAACAGGTCTGGCTGGCTGGGCCTCCAGGGGACCACCTGAGAGGTCCAGCAGACCTTGGCATGTCAAGAGCTGCTTCTCACCTGCCCTGAAGCACTGGGGCCCTGGGCTTTCCTTCCTATGGGAGAGAACTGTCATTCTCCTCCATGGGCCATGGCCAAAATTGGGATTTCTTCTCCAAATTTCCTTATATGCAAAGATTGTTCCCAGATGAAATCTGCCAGGAGAAACAGATCTGGCTGCCCTGGCCATCCAGGGGCCACCTCTCATCTGCCTTTGAAACACTGGGACCATGTGCTTTTCTTTCTTATGGGAAAAAACCATCCATCTCAACTAGGCACCCATGGCCAAAATTGGGGATCTGCCTCCAGAATTCCCTATATCCAAGGATAGCTCCCAGACAAAAGCTGCCAGGGGAGACAAGTCCGGCTGGCCTTGACTTCCTGAGGGCTGGCACTCATGTGCCTCTGAAACACTGGGGCTCTGTGCTTTTCTTCCTGTGAAAAAGGACTCATCTTCCTCTCCAGGTGCCTATGGCCAAAACTAATGCTCTTTGTCCAAGGATAGCCCCTAGACAAAAGGTGCCAGGACAGACAGGTCTGGCTGGCTTGGCCTAAGGGTGGCCACCTTTCATCTTCTTCCAGAACACTTGGATTTTGTGCTTTTCTTTCCTATAGGAAAAAACCATCCATCCTGACCAGGCGCCCATGGCCAAAACTGGGATTCCACCTCCAAAACTCCGTACGTCGAAGGATTGCTCCCCAGTGAAAGGAGCCAGGATTAAAGGTTTGGCTGCATTTGGCCCCTTGGGGGCTGCCTCTCACCTGCCTCAAAAAACTTGGTCTCAAAGCTTTCCTTCCTATGGAAAAGAGCCGTCCTTCTTCTCAAGGTGTCCATGGTCAAAATGGAGATTCTTCCTCCCAAATTCCATATATACAAGGATCCTTTCATGACAAAAGCTGCCAGGACAAACAGGTCTGGCTGGCCTGGCCACCCAGGAGCCACCTCTCTCCTCTTCTGCCTTTGAAACACTTGGGCTCTGTGCTTTCCTTCCTGTGGAAAAGAACCATCCTTCTTATCTATGCAGAAATGGCCAAAATTGGGGTTCCACCTCCCAAATTCCCTATATCCAAGGGTTGCTCCCAGCCAAAATCTGCCAGTACTGTCAAGTCTGGCTGGCCTTGGCCTCTGGTGGCTGCCCCTGCCACACTGGGTCTCGGTTCTTTCCTTCCCATGGAGATCACTGTGACACGGTGGGGACCTCATGGAAGCAAGGAGATCATTGTGGCACCACTGGAGCCCATGGAACCAAGGGGCCATGGTGACACAGCGGGGCTTCATGGACCCAGAGACCATTATGACTCTGTGGGGCCTGATGGAACCATGGAGGCCATTCTGACCCTTCAGGGCCTCGTGTCACCAAGGGGGCATTGTGACACCACAGGGCCTCATGGAAGCAAGGGACCATTGGGACACTGTGGGGCCCCATGGAACCGAGGGATCATGGAACAGGTCTGGCTGGCTTGGCCTCCCAAGGGCCACCTGACAGGTCTGGCTGATGTTGGAATGCCAAGGGCTGCCTCTCATCAGCTCCTGGAGCACTGGGACTCTGTGCTTTCCTTGCTAAGGGAAAGAACTGTCCCTCTTTTCAGATGCCCATTGCCAAAATTGGTAAGCTCCCTTAAAATTTCCTCTATGCAAAGGTATCTCTCAGAGCAAAACCTGCCAGCTCTGGCTGGCCTTGGCCTCCAGTGGTCACCTCTCATCTGCCCCTGAAACAGAGGGGCTCTGTTCCTTCCTTCCTAGGGATAAAAAACAGCCTTCTTGCCAAAGACCATGGCAAAAATTAGACTTTGGCCTCCCAAATTCCGTATATCCGAGAATTGCACCCAGACAAAAGTAGCCAGGACAGACAGGTCGGGCTGGCCCTATGCTCCGGTGATTTTCTTAGACAGTGAGCTGAATGTTTTCATTTGAAAACACCTTGGAGAGGGCCCAGAGATGTCCCAGGCTGGGATTTTGAGGCCTTGGGCACATGACCACTACATATGGACAAAGGAGCTCTGTGCTCTGTGCTGTTGGGGTGGTTTCTCATCACAGAAGTGATGTCCTGAGAGAAGCTGCTAGCAGCTTCCTCGGTGTCTGACAAAAAACCAATCAGTAATTAGCTTTGAGAGCTGACAATCTGTTAAACCTCTAAGGAAACTGCACACGCCTCTGTGAAGACACAAGTTAAAGATGGAGAAGCCTGGCTGGGTTTCTTTCCCTTCTGGCCAGCAAAGAGGTGACCAGGCCGGCCCAGCCCCCGTCTCAGCCAGGCCAGGCCGGGCGGCTCCTGCCGTGGGGCCGGGCCCCTTCCCAGGGAGCCGCCAGGCCCCATCGGCTGCCGGGCAGGGCAGGGGAGGCCGCGGGGCCGAGGCCGGGCCGGGCCGTGGCTGCGGTTGCTGACATCTGGCCGCTACCGAGCCCTGCCCCGCCGCCAGCCCGGGCCCAGCCAGGATCCGCCGGGCCCCAGGAGCAGCCCCGGGCCGGGCCGGCTCGGCCAAGGTTCTGCCGCCCTTGGGGTTCGCCCGCAACCAGCAGGCAGGGGGAGGAGAAGCCATGGGCCCCGGCCGTGCTGCTGCTGTGCTCTGGCCTGGCTGCTGAGATCCTGGCCCTGCCCCAGCACGGCCCAGCCTGACACAGCCCCAGCGCAGCCGCTGCAGAAACCTCCATGGTAAAACAGCTCCGGCCGCAAGTACCGAGCCCGGCCGGGGTCACGGAACCATCTGCAGGCCCCGGCTGAGATATTGACTCTTCCAGTGCTTCCATCCTCCCTCGAGGGAGAGAAAAGGACAAAGTGCAGGCACACACAGGAGCAACATGAAGACACCGAGGTCAGTGAAGAGGAAGTTGAGTCCCAGATGGGAGGGATGAGGAGATGCCTTCATCTTGGGGCTGAAATCCTCTGGTAAAGCTATGGAGAAGGATGTAATTGATACATCAGACTCTCTTTTTCCCTATAACACATTGAAAAGAATTGGGAGATGACTTGTTCAGCAAAGGCCTCCATGCTAATGTAAGGAAATGTTGAAGTAGCTGTGATCCCATGAGAAGTTTGAACAATGAAAGACAGCAGAGTGATGTGAACCTATGTCCCCAGGGAGAGAAGAAGAACTCTTTTTCAAGAGATGAAGATGATTTCAGAAATAAATGAAGAGAACCTTTGCTCTAAAACAGCTCATCTTTAAACTAATATCCCATAAGCTGGCATGGCCCATAAACACAGCTGTGGGAAAAGATGTGAAAAAATGGGAGGGACTTCATGATTGCAGATTTTTCTGAGCAGCTGCAATTAGTGGAAATTAAAAGCCATGCGACAACTGTTTTCTTGTGGAGAAGTCTCCATATAATAACAAGAGGAACTTCTCTCCCTGAGTGAAGTGAAGAAAAACTTTTCTAGAGGTGGTAAACAAACAGAGAATTTTAGGTTTTGTCTCTTTATATTGTCAGGTTGTGTGGAGAGGGGAAGTGTTCGGAAAGTTTTGTTCTGATTCTTATATATATAACTCTTTCTTTTAGTTACTGTTAATAAACTTTTCTTTATACACTTTTAAAGTTTTGAGCCTATTTTCCCTTTCTCCTAATCTTATCTCAGAGCAGGAAATGAGTAAGTTTATTCCAGTGAGTGCCCTGGTAATTAGCCAACACTGAACCCACCACAAAAATTAATGCATTGGCTGAGAAATCTCAAAATGGTGAACCAAAATCACTACAGAAGCCTTCCAGATGAACTGCATTAGAGCAGAGGGAAATCAAAGTACAGCCATGGTTTGTCAGGATTTGTTTGATCCTCATGAGCCCTGTGGTGCATCTGGAGCTGAGCCCTGGAACCTCAGGGCCTGAGAGGAGATTGCACAAACCTTTCCAGGAGTCAAAGTAAGAAGAAAACCACAAAATGTCTCAAAGCATTAATGGGTGCCACTGAGGTCCAGCCCCAACACAGGCTCCTCATGGACTCCTTGGAGGAGAGAACTGGAGGCCAGGATGGCACAAAAACCTCTCAGAGACTCAAATTGCACAAAAACCTGTCAGTGTGGAAAGGAAAATCCAAAGTAACTTAGAAAAGTTGAGTATCTCAAAGCATTCATGAGCCCCACTGAGTGTCAGTACAAAGCTCTCAAGGGACTACTTAAAACAGATAATTGGGGCCATGATTGCACAAACCTCTCACAGAGTCTGGATCAAAAGGGAAACACCAAGTACCTTAAAAGAACTGAAGTACCTTGAAGCATTAATGAGCCCCACTGAGTGTTGTTCCTGACAAAGCCTCTCCAGGGACTAATTACAGCAGATAATTGGAGGCCATGACTGCACAAAGCTCTCAGAGACTCCAAGGCAAAAGCCAAAGCCAAAGTGCTTTGAAAAACCTGCAGTCCCTGGGAGCATGAAGGAGCCCCCAGGGCCATTCCTGAGCAAGGCTCCCCAGGGACTCCTTCCAGCAGATCCTTGAGGCCACTGGGATGTGGGCTAGGGGGGGATGCTGAGGGCAGGACAAGGGGCTGACAGTGCCCAGCCTGGCTGGGGCTGTGCCAGGAGGCCCCAGTGCCTCAGGACAAGGTGTCTCCTGACAGCCCTTGGTGGCACAGAGCCTGCTGTGCCCCAGGGCACCAGGACTTGGCTTCTCTTGGTCCCCACCTGTCATCAGTGCCTCCAGTTCTCTGCTCTGCCTGGGGCCTGGGGACACTTTCTCAGTCGTGTCCCTCAGTGGGACCCATTAAAAGTCAAAGAAACTTTGGAGTTGGATTCTGACTTGGAGATCTGGAGAGGTTTCTGCAGCTCCCTCTCAGGGCCTGATGTTCAGGGCCTGAGCACAAAGCCCCAGAGGGTCATTAAAGTCCTTGTGCTGTGTCTGTGCTGCTGAGCTGGGCCGGACTCCTGGCACAGAGGGTGATCCTGGTAACCAAGGAGAGCTTCAAAAGCACATTTCTCTGCATGAGCAGCTCTTCTCCCAGCCCAGCAGGGCTGGGGCACTGCCTGCAGCCAGCCCGGGCACAGCACAGAGGCACAGAGAGCTTCCATCAGTCAGGGCTGGGAAGGTGCTGAGAAGTGCCTGGGGCAGAATCAATGGCAGCCCTTGGCACAGGAACCTCTGGCTGCAGGACAATGCAGCTGCAGCTCCTGGAGTGATCTCCTACAGCTGGATCATCCCAATGCCCACTGACCCTGTGAGTACATTCTCTGATCCTCTCTTGTGCAGAGCAGCCAGGGGTGCCCAGGGCTGTCCTGCAGAGCAGGGTCCTGCAGCCCAGGGCGCTGTGCTGGGCCAGGGACTCTGCTGCCTGCCAGGGACAGCTCTCAGCCGGCCCAGGGAGCTGCTCCCAGCGCTGGGGGACAAGATGTGGGTGGAAGGAGACAGTAGGTAAGGCTTGGAAATGTTCTCCTTGTGTGGTGAGGATGCTGCATTGGTCAGGACTGCTCCCAGCATGGGCTTTAACTCCAGAACATTTCCAAGCAGATTATACAGGGAGCACAGTAAGTCATGGGCTACAAAAAAGGGAAAATCCTGTTTTTTAATCTACTGCTCTAGGTTGCTTGGATGGGACATTGCACATAGATATTCATGTCCCAGTTCCGGTTGAGAAAAATAAAGAAGTTTTCTCTCAGATATGATTAAAGCAGGAGTGACAAAAATGAGCAGAGGGCCCCTTAGAGGCAGCATCAGTGTCACTTTTCCAGCCTCCTCAGGGTTGCTCTGACGTTGCCATCACAGCCTGCAGAGCCAGAGCTGCCCCTGGGCTGTGCCTGAGCTGGGAGGGGTCTGCAGGGCAGAGCTGAGCCCCCAGAACTGGGCTGGGCTCTGTCAGCACTGGCAGGGCCCAGCCCTGGGCACAGGGAAGCAGCTGCTGGCAGGGACAGCTCCAGGCAGCAGAACCCTGGGCAGGCACTGGGACAAAGTGCCCCAAAGCTGTGCTAGGATATTTAAAGTCCTCTCCAAACCCAGCTATTCCATGATTACTGTTCTTACAGATCCCCATGTGCAGCCACAGCCAATGTCCAACAGCAGCTCCATCAGCCACTTCCTCCTGCTGGCACTGGCAGACACGCGGCAGCTGCAGCTCCTGCACTTCTGCCTCTTCCTGGGCATCTCCCTGGCTGCCCTCCTGGGCAACGGCCTCATCATCAGCGCCGTAGCCTGCGGCCACCACCTGCACACGCCCATGTTCTTCTTCCTGCTCAACCTGGCCCTCAGCGACCTGGGCTCCATCTGCACCACTGTCCCCAAAGCCATGCACAATTCCCTCTGGGACACCAGCACCATCTCCTACACAGGATGTGCTGCACAGCTCTTTTTCTTTCTGTTCTTCATCTCAGCAGAGCTTTCCCTGCTGACCATCATGTGCTACGACCGCTACGTGTCCATCTGCAAACCCCTGCACTACGGGACCCTCCTGGGCAGCAGAGCTTGTGCCCACATGGCAGCAGCTGCCTGGGCCAGTGCCTTTCTCTATTCACTGCTGCACACGGCCAATACATTTTCCCTGCCCCTGTGCCATGGCAATGCCCTGGGCCAGTTCTTCTGTGAAATCCCACACATCCTCAAACTCTCCTGCTCCAAATCCCACCTCAGGGAACTTGGGCTCATTGCTGTTAGTGCCTGTTTGGCATTTGGCTGTTTTTTGTTCATTGTTTTCTCCTATGTGCAGATCTTCCGGGCCGTGCTGAGGATCCCCTCTGAGCAGGGATGGCACAAAGCCTTTTCCACCTGCCTCCCTCACTTGGCCGTGATCTCTCTGTTCCTCAGCACAGGCATATTTGCTCACATGAAGCCCCCCTCCATGTCCTCCCCATCCCTGGATCTGGCCCTGTCAGTTCTGTACTCGGTGGTGCCTCCAGCCCTGAACCCCCTCATCTACAGCCTGAGGAACCAGGAGCTCAAGGCTGCAGTGAAGAGACTGGTGACTGGATGGTTTCGGGAACATTAAACTGCTGGCCAGTTTATGCAAATCACTTGAAATAAAAGTCATCTTTGATACTTCTTGTTGGTTTGGTTGTAATTTTTTTTTTGCTTTCCTTTACTTTTTTTGCAATATTGACCACAAAGAAATGTCATTGTTTATGCCATTTCTCCTTTTTTTTCCCTCCACATTCCCTCTGGCCACAGAAAGTTTCAATGAGGGGCTGCACTCACGGTGGCTTTAAAGGAACTAAAGGATGTCTCAGCAAAGTTTTCTGCAGAGATGCCCTTTTGTTGCCTTCTCTGGAGCTGCAGCAGCAATGTCTGTGTGCAGAGCTGGGGGCAGATCAGTGCTGGCACAGCAGCTGTGCCCAGCAGCAGCAGCACTTGGTGTTGCCAGTGCTGCTCCTGTGGCCCTGCCCCGCTGCCCTGGTGGCCCTGGTGTTGCTGCAGGGCCTGAGTGCTCTCGGGGCCGGGCACAGTCCTGGGGGTGGCAGTGCCGGGGCTGCAGCAGGGACAGGCCATGGGCACTGCTGGGGCAGCGCTGACGCCTCAGGCCAGGGCCTGGGGGCTCCAGGCTCCTTGCCCAGGCTCTCTCAAGAACACGGCCAGGCCAATGCTCAGCACAGAAAACCCCCGTGAGCAGCCCCAGGCTGGCCGTGGGCAGGCTGGGGGCAAACAGCATGGCTGGTGCTCTGCAAGGGCCCTGGGGGAGACGGGAAGGAGCAGCAGAGCAGGGGCTGATCCATCCCCAGTGCGCTGGACAGCCCAGGGCAGCGTCCCAGAGCGTCCTGATGGAGCTGCCAACAACATCCCCCCTCTGCAGCCCTGGCCTCTCCCCCAGCTCACACAGGTGCCGCATCCTTGCAGGCACAGCCACGGCAGCGCTGGCTCAGGAGCCCCTGTTTGCATTGCACACAGCAGGCGGGAGCACCCCCATGCTGCTGCTGTGGGGACATGAACCTGAGGGAGCACAAATGCCATCAGTCCCTGGGGCCAGGAAGGGCTGGGGGACGCCAGGGAAACCACTCAGCTTTATCCTGGCCTCTGCAGCCAGCCAGAAATTTTGTTCCCATCAGCTGGGAGTTTCCTGTCCCACTGCAGACGCTGCTGCTCAGAGACAGGGCTGCCTGGCAGCCACCCCCAAACTGCACTGAGCGTTTCCTTGGCTTCACCTTTGCTTTTTTTAAATCTTCTTGCTACTATTCCTTCCCATTGCCCAGCCCTGTTCCCTCCCCTGCAAACAGCCCATCCCTGTTTGCCCTTTCCTCTCTGGCCCCGCTCCCCATTCCAGTTCCGGACTTGGCACCATGGGATCGTCCCTTGGGGAGCAGGATCATCCCACAAGTGCTGCAGGAATTGTCTGCAGGCTCCTGCAGTGCCTCGTGCTGCTCCCTTGCCAGAGGCAGCCCAGGCCAGGGGGGCACATCTGGGCTGCTGTGTCTGGCTGTGGGGCTCCCTGTTCTGGGCAGTGAGGAGGGGCTGCAGAGGCTCTGCAGGACTGACAGGATGGGCTTTGGGGCTGTGAGGAGAAGCTGAGGGACCTGGGCTGCTGGAGCTTCTGAAGAGGAGGCCCAGGGCTCCTTCTGCAACTGCTCCAAGGGTGGTTTCACAGAATCCCAGAATCAGCAAGGCTGGAAAAGACCTTGGAGACCATCAAGTCCAGCCTGTGCCCTGACACCACCTTGTCTCCCCTGAGCCTCCTCTTCTCCAGGATCAACAACCCCAGCTCCCTCAGCCGCTCCTCACAGGACTTGTGCTCCAGACCCCTCACCAGCCTTGTTGCCCTTCTCTGGACATGCTCCAGCCCCTCCATGTCCTTCCTAAATTGGGGGGCCCAGAACTGGACACAGCACTCGAGGTGCTGCCCAACCACTGCTAAGCACAGGGGAAGAATCACTGCCCTGGTCCTGCTGGCCACACCATTCCTGATCCAGGCCAGGAGCCATTGGCCTTCTTGGCCACCTGGGCACACTGCTGGCTCATGTCCAGCCTGCTGTCCATCAGTCCCTGCAGGTCCCTTTCTGCCTGGCTGCTGTCCAGCCACTCTGTCCCCAGCCTGTAGCGCTGCAGGGGTTGTTGTTTCCAAAGTGCAGGACCTGGCACTTGGACTTGTTAAACCTCACCTTGTTGGATTTGGGCCCTGGATCCAGCCTTTCCAGGGCCCTGTGCAGAGCCCTCCTGCCTTCCAGCAGATCAACACCCCCAGACAACTTGGTGTCACCACGGTTCCATGAGGCCCCAGAGTGTCCCAATGGTCTCCATGATTCCATGAGGCCTCCCAGTGTCACAATGTCCCTCTGGTGTCACAAAGTCCCTTGGATCCTTGGGCCCTGCAGTGTCACAATGGCACCGTGGTGCCCCAGGGCCCTGCAGTGTCACAATGGATCCTTGGTTCCATGAGGTCTGGCAGGGCAGCAATGCTCTCCTTGGTTCCCGCTGTCTCCCACACCTCCCACTGTCAGGCTACAGAAGGACACCTGGCTGATGAAGGGAGTGGGAGTGCATACCTACTCGAGGAGGTGATAATAAAAATCCCTCCCAACCCCCTCTCTCAAGCCAGGTGCCACTTCAGATTCGGTATGATCCCCTGGATCTGGAGAGTCAGCCAGATGGTTTAGAAGAAAATTATCTGCCCAGTGAGCCTCCCAATTATGATTCATCTGTGAGACAGATCAGCACCTCTAACATCAAAAAGGAAAGAAGGGTAATCGTGGTGGGTGACTCCCTCCTGAGGGGAACAGAGGGCCCCATATGTCGACCAGACCCACCCCACAGAGAGGTCTGCTGCCTCCCTGGGGCCCGGGTACGGGATATCACTGACACACTGCCTGGGCTGATTCAGCCCTCTGATTATTGCCCACTGCTGATACCCCAGGCTGGCAGTGATGAGATTGAAAAGAGGAGTGTCAGGGCAATTAAAAGGGACTTTAGGGCATTGGGTCAGGTGGTTAATAGGACAGGGGCACACACAGTCTTTTCCTCAGTCCCTTGGGAGTCTGAGAAAAACGCTGAAAGCAATAGGAGAGCTCACATTATCAACGAGTGGCTCAAGGGTTGGTGTCATCGACAAAATTTGGTATTCTTTAATCATGGGGAAACTTTTACATCACCTGGCCTCCTTGGACCAGATGGGCTCCATCTTTCTGTGAAGGGCAGAAGAATTTTAGCTCATGAACTGGCAGAACTTGTTGAGAGGGCTTTAAACTAGGTCTGAAGAGGGAGGGAGATGCAGCTGGTTTGTCTGGAAGCAGGCTCGTGGGTGGTAAGCCTGAGTTAGGGGTGAAATCAGCAGCCCAGCTGAGGTGCATGTACACCAGTGCACACAGCATGGGTAACAAACAAGAAGAGCTGGAGGCCATGGTGCAGCAGCAGAGCTGTGATGTAATTGCCATCACAGAAACAGGGTGGGATGACTCACATGGCTGGAGCACTGCACTGGATGGCTGCAAGCTCTTCAGGAGAGACAGGAAAGGGAGAAGAGGTGGAGGGGTGGCCCTTTACATTAGGCAGGGTTTTGCTGCTGTGGGTGTTGAAACTAATGATGATGGAGTTGAATGTCTATGGGTGAGACTTAGGGGGAAGGCCGACAAGGCTGACATCCTACTGGGAGTCTGTTATCGTCCACCCAACCGGGAAGAAGAGGTGGACAACTCATTCTATAAGCAGCTAGAGAATGATTCAGGATCATCAGCCCTTGTCCTTGTAGGCGACTTCAACCTGCTGGACATCTGCTGGGAACTCAATACAGCTGAAAAGAGGCAGTCCAGGAAATTTTTAGAGTTTGTGGAGGACAATTTTTTGTCGCAGCTGGTGAGTGAGCCCACCAGGAGAGGGACTATGTTAGATCTGTTGTTTGTAAATAGAGATGGGCTGGTGGGAGATGTGGTGGTTGGAGGTCACTTGGGGCACAGTGATCTTGAAATTATAGAATTCTCATGGTGAAGTCAGGAGGAACACTAATAAGACTTTTACATTGGACTTTGGAGGGCAGACTTTGGTCTACTTAGGAGACTTATTCAGAGAGTTCCTTGGGAAGCAGCCCTTGAAAACAAAGGCGTTCAGGAAAGGTGGGCGAGCTTCAAAACAGAGATCTCGAGGGCACAGGAACAGACTGTCCCTGTGTGCCGAAAGACGAGTCGACTAGGCAAACATCCAGTGTGGATGGGAAAGGAGGTTTTGAAGGAACTTAGGAATAAAAAGAGGATGTATCATCTTTGGAAGGAGGGTCAGGTCTCTCAGGTAGTATTTAAAGGACTTTCTAGGGCATGAAGGGAAGAAATTAGGGAGGCCAAAGCTCAGTTTGAACTTAAAATAGCAGCTTCTGTAAAGGCTAATAAAAATATTTTTTCAAATATATCAATGGTAAAAGGAAGGGTAAGAACAACCTTTTTTCTTTATTAGATGTGGAAGGGAATTTAATAACTGCAGATGAGGAGAATGCAGAGGTGCTCAACACCATTTTTTTTGCCTCAGTTTTTAGTGAGAAGACAATTTGCCTTCAGGACAACTCTCCTCCTGGGCTGGTTGATGTTGCCACGGAGCAGAGTGGGACACTGTTATCCAAGAGGAGGCCATCAGAGAACTTCTGAGCTGCTTGGATGTTCATAAATCCATGGGACCAGATGGGATCCTCCCCAGGGTGATGAGGGAGCTGTCAGATGAGCTTGCCAAGCCGCTCTCCATCATTTACCAGCAGCCCTGGCTCACTGGTGAGGTCCCAGATGACTGGAAGCTGCCCAATGTGACGCCCATTCAAAGCAAGGGTGGGAAGGAGGATCCTGGTAATTACAGGCCAGTCAGCCTGATCTCTGTACCCGGTAAGGTCATGGAACAGTTTATACTGAGATGGGCAACAAGGCTGATGAGGGGTCTGGAACACAAGACCTATGAGGAATGCCTGAGAGAGCGGGGTCATTTATCATGGAGGAGATTCAGGGATGACCTTATCACTCTCCATACTCCTTGAAAGGTGGCTACAGTCAGGTAGAGGTCGGCCTCTCTCCTCACAGCAACTGACAGGACCAGAGGACAGCGTCTTAAGCTGCACCAAGGGAAATTTAGGTTGGATATTAGGAAAAAAGTTTTTTATGGAAAGGGTGATATATTACTGGAATTGTCTGTCCAGGGAGGTGGTGGAGTCACCATCATGGGATGTGTTTAAACAAAGACTGGATGTGGCACTCAGTGCCATGGTTTAGCTGAGGTGGTGTTAGGGCATGGGCTGGACTTGATGATCTTAAAGGTCTCTTCCAACCCAGCAATTCTGTGATTCTGTGATTGTGTGACATCACAGAGCAGGCTGTGACATCACAGCGAGGCTGCATAACATCACAAAGGTAGCTGTGACATCATAGAGCTGGCTGTGACATCACAGGGTGTCTGTGACATCACAGGGTGTCTGTGACATCACAGGCTGGGCTGTGACATCACAGGGCAGATTTTGTGATATCACAGAGCAGACTGGGACCTCAAAGAGCAGGCTGTGACATCACAGGACACCTGTATGAAATCACAGGTGGCCTGTTGCATCTCAGAGTGGGCTGTGTGACATTACAGGGCAGCTGTGTGACATCACAGGGGCTGTGTGAGGTCACTGGGGAGGTCACTCCACCCCAGCTCCCCCTCCCAGTTCCCCCAGAGAAGTCCAACGCTGCTCGTGCACAGCGGGGTCCCCTGTCCCCCCAGGTCCCCCCGCCCCCGGCGCCGCAGCCTCCCCCAGAGGATGTTCCACGAGATCGACCCCAGAGCCTGACACGGGGATGGGGGCTGGGGCCATGGGGGGTGGGACAGGGGGACAGGAACCCTCAGGCAGCGTCCCCGTGTCCCCCAGGGCCAGAGCCTGGGCCAGGGCTCCTTCACCCTGTTACCAATGAGGGCTTGAGAGCGCTGAAAAAATCCCCAGCAAGGGATCAGCAAAAACCAGATTTAATATTAAGCGACAGCACCACAAAGTTCCTTGGCAAGAGTCACTCTGCTCCTGACTGGACACTGCAGGCACACCAAGGAAACAAAGAAACAACAAAACCAAACAAAATCCAGGCAATCAAACCAGAAATGAGCCAAGACTTGGGGCTTTCATTCATATGGAAAAGAACTGTCCTTCTCCTGCAGGTGCCCATGGCCAGAACTGGGATTTCACCTCCAACATTGCCTGTTGTGACAGCCTGGAGGAGATTGTTGGCTGGAAACATTTCATGTGTGGGGAGGAAGGGGCAGGTCCAGCCTTGCCCTGCCCTGGAACCCCAGCCCTGCCCTGCCCTGGAACCCCAATCCCCCCAGAGCCTCTATCCCAGCCCAGCAGTGTCTGCCAGTCCCTGGCACAGCACAGGCAATGCTCCACAGCCACCTCTGGAGCCCCCAGCCCAGCTCCTGAGTGACCAAATGACCCCAAGTCCCACCTGGGGAAGGGCCCAGGAACACCAAGGGGTATTTAAGGCTGAGCACAAGGCAAGCACACATCTTGACCCTACCTCCTCTTGGAATTTCTATCTGAATGCCACTGGAATCTATGAGTTGGTAGCTCTGTGTGTGTTCTTCTCTAAATCTTATTTTTCTCTCTTTCTTTGTCTACTTCTATTTCTGTCCTCTTGAAAATTTTGAGTAACTTAAAATTGAACAGACTTAGAGTTTGTGAAGTCGAATGGGCCAAGTTAATGCTTTGAGAAGTGTTTTGTGTGAATTAAATGTTATATTAAACCTTTTGCCAAAGTTTCTCTGGTTTTCTAAAGTTCCCAGTTAGGGCTGTTTTGTTGTTTGGAGCTCCTGAGAATCTCTTATTGGTATTTCTCCAGTGCATCCAACTCAGAGGACACAAACAATTGCAATTCCTCTTAAATGTCTCCTTGAGAGAGTTGTTTGGGGGATGGGGGTCAGGGCTTTTGTGTCCTGCTTGGCACAGCCCAGGCAGGGCTTTCACAGCCACATTCCACACTCCATTTCCCAGCTGGAGCCGCTGGTGCCTCTGAGTTCTGCTGCCCCAGCCCCAGGGACGCTCTCCTTGTCTGCCCATTCCCCCACGGTCTCTGGGCAGGGATGGCCTCAGTGGGAGCTGCTGACATCCTCAGCAACTTGGAGGCTGCTGCTGAATTTTACTGCTCCAGAGGCTTCTTGAGCCTCCAGCTCTTCAGTTCAGGAATTCAGTGTCCCAGAGCTCATTAACGTTCAGAACAGGTTAACAAGCCAAGCCTCTGGGAATAATGTAAGCATTAAAATGTTTTGTGGAAAATTAGACCAATTTCAGAAGTCTATTCCAAGTGAATACACTATATTTAAAAAGACAGTGAGATAAGGTTTTTCAGGTCCTGTTGGTTTTTTTTTTTCTGTTAATTCATTGATAAGTTCAATCTCCAATTGACACTGAATCCAAGTACCTCCTCATGCAGTTGGAACAGATATGAAAATCAAGACCCTTCATGGCTGACAATCAATCTGACTCTGTCCCTACCCCCACCCCACCATCTCCCCCATCCAAGCCCTGGCAGTCAGAGCAGCCTTGTGCAAATCTGAGCTCCCTCCAGCCCAGGCTGCACCTGCAGGTTTCAGCTCCTTGGCTCCAACTCCCCCTGCTTTCCTTGGAGAATGAGCTGCTCCAGACACAGAGAGATGTTCATTTCTTTTCAGCCAACAAACCCAAGGGAAGGCACAGCTCCATCAAATGCAAAAGTCATTCTTCTCTCTGGCTGTGCCCTGCCCCTGATCCCCACAGCCTGTCCTGTTTCCTTCATCCCTCCTTTGCCAGGGACTTTCTGGGACAAGGGAGCTCTGCTCTGGGGATGGAGGGAGGTCCAAGTGCCACCACTGGAATGGGAACCACAACTCATCAGGTTTGTGTCCTTTGGGGGTCAGGACCTGGTGAGACTCAGAGGCACAGAAAGTTTCTCTTCATGGCCAACAGACCATGGTTGAACAGGACACAATTCAATAACAATCACACTCTTCCCTGAGCAATGTGCAACGTCCCAGCAGTGTCTGATGAGTCCACCATCCACAAGTGACTTGCATACTAAAACTAATTTTAGACAAATGTGGTTCTGTGATAGATATAAACACAATTAAGTTCTTGTATCAGGATGCTCGTCCTGGAGTGGAGGCAAAACAGCTCAAACAATTCCTGATTTCCAAAGCTGTCAGTGGTGGATGGAGAAGGGAGGTCAGACTGCATTTGGCTTCTGTCTCCCACCCGGCCCCCGGTGAAGAGCCTGGCTCTGTGTTCTCCATCCCCTCCTCGCTGGCACTGCCAGGCTGGGATGAGGAGCCCCTCAGCCTTCCCTGCTCGGGGCTGGACAAGCCCAGCTCCCTCAGCCTCTGCTCACAGCCCAAGGGCTCCAGCCCCACCTTGGAGGCCCTTCCCTAACCCTGCTCCAGCTGCCAGACATCTTTCCTGCCCTGGGGAACCCAACCCAGGCCACAGGGACCTGGATAATCCACGTCCTTGATGTCATGGTCACACAGCCCTGGTCCCTTTTCCCCATGTCAGGCACTGGGGGGGATCCTGTGGAACATCCTTTGGTGGGGGCTGTGGCTCCAGGTGGACCGGGGGGATACCAGGGGACAGGGACCCCACTGGGCATGAACAGCATTGGACTTGTTGGGAGAAACTGTGAGGGGGAGCTGGGGCAGAGTGACCAACCCAGTGACCTCACACAGCCCTCCTGGGATGTCACACAGCCCCTCTGTGATGTTATAGCCTGCTCTGTAATGTCAGACCTCTGCCCTGTGATGTCACAGCAGGATCTCAGATGTCACAGAGGCAGTTTATGTCAAAGCTGCTTGATGATTTCACATAACCCACTCTGTGATGTCATAGCCCACTCTGTGACCTCATGTTACCAGATGATAAATTGTCTCCACCAGGTGAGCTGACACCTGGAGCTTGTTCTCCAAAACCCCAGGCCTATGGAAACCACACAATGCCCATTGTGTCGGAAGGGGAACTGGAAGTTCACCAGCCTCAGTGTCCTGCCCGCTCAGCCAGGCCCATGGGAACATTGGGGTCCACGACCACCAGGGACCACGAAAGAGACCCCCAGGACAGAAGAGAGCATGGGTAAAGGGGAGGGGAAATATGTTAATGATTTTGGGGAAATGATTATCAGATGTGTGTTTGGTCCAGGACAATCAGTGAATATGTGTGCAAAATACAGAATATGAACAGAAACTTTCCTGCACTCGGCATGCTCGGCTTTGGGAGGAGCTATCCCCCGTGCACCCGGCTGAATAAAGAATGCTGCTTCTTAATGCTGCATTGGTGTGAAGGAGTTTTCTGTTTTACCGAATTTTTGGTAACACTCCACTGCCAAGGAAAGCTCTGTCTCCTGCTGCTCACAAACAGAGAAGGGCTGGTGGCAGATGTGGGGGTCGGAGGCTGCCTGGGGCACAGTGACCATGAAATAATCAAGTTTTCAATGATCTGTGAAAGAAGGAGGGGCAGCAACAAAACTGCCACACTGGAATTAGGAAGGGCAGACTTTGGCCTATGTAGGATGCAGATTTGGGGAGTACTGAATCAGGTACTGATTTTTTAATGGGAAACAGCCCTTAAAAACAAAGGGGTCCAGGGTGGATGGACACATTTCACGCAAGTAATCTTAAGGGGGAAGGAGCAGCCTGTGCCAGTGTGGCAATAGATGAGCTGGTGAGGAAAATGACTGCCCTGGCTGCCCATGGAGCTTTTGTGCGAACTCAAGGGAAAAAAGGACCAGCAACTCAGGAAGTGTTTAAGGATGTTGTTATGCCATGCAGAAAGAGAAGTTGAGAGGTGAAATCTCAATTAGAGCTTATCATGGCAGCTTCTGTAAAAAGAATAAAACATGTTCTTATAAAAGATTTATAACAAAAGGTAGGATAAGGAGAACCTCTACTCTTTACTGGATGCAGTGGAGAATATAGTAACTAAAGATAAGGAAAAGGCCAAGCTACTTAACACCTTGTTTGCACCAATTTTCAATATTAGGACAGGTTGTCCTCAGGTCAAGAGTTCTCCTGAGCTGGTAGTTGGGCACAGAGAGCAGAACAGCCCCTAATCCAGGAGGAAGCAGCTGGTGACCTGCTGGGCCACTCAGATGCTCACAGGTGTATGGGATCAGATGGGATCCATCCTAGGGGGTGAGGGAGCTGGTGGATGAGCTCCCCAAGCTGCTCTCCATCATTTACCATCAGTCCTGGCTCACCAGGGAGGTCCCAGAGCACTGGAGGTGCCAGTGTGAGCCCATCCCCAAGAAGGGCTGGGAGGAGGATCTGGGGAACTCCAGGCCTGTCAGCCTGACCTCGGTGCCTGGCAAGGTTCTGGAACAGATCACCCTGAGTGCCATCACAGGGCACCCACAGGATGGCCGAGGCATCAGAGCCAGCCAGCGTGGATTTCAATGTCTGCATGGATGATCTGGATGAGGGGATTGAGTCCAACATCAGCAAATTTGCAGATGACACCAAGCTGGCTGTGAGTATGGATCTGCTGGACAGCTCTGCACAGGGCCCTGGATAGGCTGGATCCAGGGCCCAAATCCAACCAGGTGAGGTTTAACAAGTCCATGTGCCGGGTCCTGCACTTTGGCCACAACAACCCCTGCAGCGCTACAGGCTGGGGACAGAGTGGCTGGACAGCAGCCCGGCAGAAAGGGACCTGCAGGGACTGATGGACAGCAGGCTGGACATGAGCCAGCAGTGTGCCCAGGTGGCCAAGAAGGCCAATGGCTCCTGGCCTGGATCAGGAATGGAGTGGCTAGCAGGAGCAGGGCAGTGATTCTTCCCCTGTGCTCAGCACTGGTTGGGCAGCACCTCGAGTGCTGTGTCCAGTTCTGGGCCCCCCAATTTAGGAAGGACCTGGAGGGGCTGGAGCGTGTCCAGAGAAGGGCAACAAGGCTGGTGAGGGGTCAGGTGCACAATTCCTTTGAGGAGCGGCTGAGGGAGCTGGGGTTGTTTATCCTGGAGAAGAGGAGGCTCATGGGACACAAGGCAGTGTCAGGGCACTGGTTGGACTTGATGATCTCCAAGGTCTTTTCCAGCCTTGTTGATTCTGGGATTCTCTGAAACCACCCTTGGAGCAGTTGCAGGAGGAGCCCTGGGCCTCCTCTTCAGAAGCTCCAGCAGCCCAGGTCCCTCAGCTTCTCCTCACAGCCCCAAAGCCCATCCTGTCAGTCCTGCAGAGCCTCTGCAGCCCCTCCTCACTGCCCAGAACAGGCAGCCCCACAGCCAGACACAGCAGCCCAGATGTGCCCCCCTGGCCTGGGCTGCCTCTGGCAAGGGAGCAGCACGAGGCACTGCAGGAGCCTGCAGACAATTCCTGCAGCACCTGTGGGATGATCCTGCTCCCCAAGGGCCATTCCCATGGTGCCAAGTCAGGAACTGGGATGGGGAGTGGGGCCAGACAGGAAAGGGCAAACAGGGATGGGCTGTTTGCAGGGGAGGGAACAGTAGTGGGCAATGGGAAGAAATATGTACTAGGGAAGGAAAAAGAAAGCAAAGGAGAAGCAAAGGAAACGCTCAGTGCAGTTTGGGGGTGGCTGCCAGGCAGCCCTGGCTCTGAGCAACAGCGTCTGCAGTGGGACAGGAAACTCCCAGCTGATGGGAACAAACTTTCTGGCTGACTGCAGAGGCCAGGACAAAGCTGAGTGGTTTCCCTGGCGTCCCCCAGCCCTTCCTGGCCCAGGGGCTGATGGCATTTATGCTCCCTCAGGTTCATGTCCCCACAGCAGCAGCATGGGGGTGCTCCCGCCTGCTGTGTGCAATGCAAACAGGGGCTCCTGAGCCAGCGCTGCCGTGGCTGTGCCTGCAATGATGCGGCACCTGTGTGAGCTGGGGGAGAGGCCAGGGCTGCAGAGGGGGGATGTTGTTGGCAGCTCCATCAGGACGCTCTGGGACGCTGCCCTGGGCTGTCCAGCGCACTGGGGATGGATCAGCCCCTGCTCTGCTGCTCCTTCCCGTCTCCCCCAGGGCCCTTGTAGAGCACCAGCCATGCTGTTTGCCCCCAGCCTGCCCACGGCCAGCCTGGGGCTGCTCACGGGGGTTTTCTGTGCTGAGCATTGGCCTGGCCGTGTTCTTGAGAGAGCCTGGGCAAGGAGCCTGGAGCCCCCCGGCCCTGGCCTGAGGCGTCAGCGCTGCCCCAGCAGCGCTCATGGGCTGTCCCTGCTGCAGCCCCGGCACTGCCACCCCCAGGACTGTGCCCGGCCCCGAGAGCACTCAGGCCCTGCAGCAACACCAGGGCCACCAGGGCAGCGGGGCAGGGCCACAGGAGCAGCACTGGCAACACCAAGTGCTGCTGCTGCTGGGCACAGCTGCTGTGCCAGCACTGATCTGCCCCAACTCTGCACACAGACATTGCTGCTGCAGCTCCAGAGAAGGCAACAAAAGGGCATCTCTGCAGAAAACTTTGCTGGGAGTTCCTTGAGTTCATTTAAAGCCACCGAGAGTGCAGCCCCTCATTGACACAGCCACAGGGAAGGTGGGGAGAAACAAAGTGAGAAATGGCACAAACAATAACATTTCTTTGTGGACAATATGAAAAAAGAAAAATAAAAAAACCTACCAAATGAATCCAACAAGAAGTATCAAAGATTCTTTTTATTACAAGTGATTTGCAGAACTTGACTAGCAGTTTAATGTTCCTGAAAGCATCCAGTCATCAGTGTCCACACTGCAGCCTTGAGCTCCTGGTTCCTCAGGCTGTAGATGAGGGGGTTCAGGGCTGGAGGCACCACTGAGTACAGAACTGACACTGACAGATCCAGGGATGGGGACGAGATGAGGGGGGCTTCAGGTAGGCAAACACTGCAGTGCTGATAAACAGAGAGACCACGGCCAGGCGAGGGAGGCAGGTGGAAAAGGCTTTGTGCCGTCCCTGCTCAGAGGGGATCCTCAGCACGGCCCTGAAGATCTGCACATAGGAGAAAACAATGAACGCAAAACAACCAAATGCGAAACACACACTAACAGCAAGAAGTCCAAGTTCCCTGAGGTGAGTTTTGGAGCAGGAGAGCTTGAGGATCTGGGGCACCTCACAGAAGAACTGGCCCAGGGCATTGCCATGGCACAGGGGCAGGGAAAATGTATTGGCCGTGTGCAGCAGAGCATTGAGAAAGGCACTGGCCCAGGCAGCTGCTGCCATGTGGGCACAAGCTCTGATGCCCAGGAGGGTCCCGTAGTGCAGGGGTTTGCAGATGGACACGTAGCGGTCGTAGCACATGATGGTCAGGAGAGAAAGCTCTGTTCCAAGGAAGAAGATAATCAGAAAAAGCTGAGCAGCACATCCTGAGTAGGAGATGGTGCTGGTGTCCCAGAGGGAATTGTGCATGGCTTTGGGGACAGTGGTGCAGATGGAGCCCAGGTTGCTGAGGGCCAGGTTGAGCAGGAAGAAGAACATGGGCGTGTGCAGGTGGTGGCCGCAGGCTACGGCGCTGATGATGAGGCCGTTGCCCAGGAGGGCAGCCAGGGAGATGCCCAGGAAGAGGCAGAAGTGCAGGAGCTGCAGCTGCCGCGTGTCTGCCAGTGCCAGCAGGAGGAAGTGGCTGATGGAGCTGCTGTTGGACATTGGCTGTGGCTGCACATGGGGGCCTGCTCAGGCAGAAAGGACAGTGACAAGTCAGGAGAGGCAGTATTTCAGGAATGTATTTTGACCGTCAGCTTATTGTTCTAAAACCTAGGAGAAAGGTTAGGAAATGTACTGGAGTAAATTAAGGATTATAGTAATATAAGTATATAATAGTAGGTTAATAGAGTTAATTGACTGTTTAATAGTGTTAAGTAAGGGTTATAGTTTTATAACTACAAAATAATAATTTCCAGAACTACTAATATATGGACAATGAATGAAAAGCAAAAATTATTCTGTCTCAACCTTCACCAAGCAGGAAATTAAAAGCACTCTCAGGAAAGCTCCTGACCTTTACAGCAATCCCAGGTTTACCTTCTTTGGGAAGTGTCCTCTGGAGCTGTGCCCAGGCTGCTCTGGAGCTGGGACCAGCCCTGCCCCAGCCAGCAGCTCTCAGCAGCAGCACCTGCCCTGCTCAGGGTGGCTCCTTCCCCCCACAGCTTCTCTCCAGCGCTGGGAGCAGCTCCCCGGGCCGGCTGAGAGCTGTCCCTGGCAGGCAGCAGAGTCCCTGGCCCAGCACAGCGCCCTGGGCTGCAGGACCCTGCTCTGCAGGACAGCCCTGGGCACCCCTGGCTGCTCTGCACAAGAGATGATCAGAGAATGTACTCACAGGGTCTGTGGGCATTGGGATGTTCCAGCTGTAGGAGATCACTCCAGGAGCTGCAGCTGCATTGTCCTGCAGCCAGAGGTTCTTGTGCCAAGGGCTGCCAGGGATTCTGCCCCAGGCACTTCTCAGCACCTTCCCAGCCCTGACTGATGGAAGCTCTCTGTGCCTCTGTCTGGCTGCAGGCAGTGCCCCAGCCCTGCTGGGCTGGGAGAAGAGCTGCTCATCCAGAGAAATGTGCTTTTGAAGCTCTCCTTGGTTACCAGGATCACCCTCTGTGCCAGGAGCCCGGCCCAGCTCAGCAGCACAGACACAGCACAAGGACTTTAATGACCCTCTGGGGCTTTGTGCTCAGGCCCTGAACATCAGGCCCTGAGAGGGAGCTGCAGAAACCTCTCCAGAGCTCCAAGTCAGAATCCAATTCCAAAGTTTCTTTGGCTTTTAATGGGTTCCACTGAGGGACACGGCTGAGAAGTGTCCCCAGGCCCCAGGCAGAGCAGAGAACTGGAGGCACTGATGACAGGTGGGGACAAAGAGAAGCCAAGTCCTGGTGCCCTGGGGCACAGCAGGGTCTGTGCCACCAAGGGCTGTCAGGAGACACCTTGTCCTGAGGCACTGGGGCCTCCTGGCACAGCCCCAGCCAGGCTGGGCACTCTCACCCCCTTGTCCTGCCCTCAGCATCCCCCCCTAGCCCACA
Source organism: Anomalospiza imberbis (assembly GCF_031753505.1). NCBI lineage: Eukaryota > Metazoa > Chordata > Aves > Passeriformes > Viduidae > Anomalospiza > Anomalospiza imberbis. Next base: position 690,778 of record NW_027100141.1, read on the forward strand.
TCCCAGTGGCCTCAAGGATCTGCTGGAAGGAGTCCCTGGGGAGCCTTGCTCAGCAATGGCCCTGGGGGCTCCTTCATGCTCCCAGGGACTGCAGGTTTTTCAAAGCACTTTGGCTTTGGCTTTTGCCTTGGAGTCTCTGAGAGCTTTGTGCAGTCATGGCCTCCAATTATCTGCTGTAATTAGTCCCTAGAGAGGCTTTGTCAGGAACAACACTCAGTGGGGCTCATTAATGCTTCAAGGTACTTCAGTTCTTTTAAGTTACTTGGTGTTTCCCTTTTGATCCAGACTCTGTGAGAGGTTTGTGCAATCATGGCCCCAATTATCAGCTTTAACGAGTCCCTTGAGAGCTTTGCGCTGACACTCAGAGGGGCTCATTGATGTATTGAGATACCCAACTTTTTTCAGTTACTTTGGATTTTCCTTTCCACACTGAGAGGTTTTTGTGCATCTTTGAGTCTCTGAGAGGTTTTTGTGCCATCCCAGCCTCTAATTCTCTCCTCCAAGGAGTCCATGAGGAGCCTGTGTTGGGGATGGACCTCAGTGGGTCCCATTAATGCTTCGAGAAACTTTGGGTTTTTACTCTGACTTTGACTCCTGGAAAGGTTTGTGCAATCTACTCTCAGGCCCTGAGGTTCCAGGGCTCAGCTCCAAATGCTCCACGGGGCTCATGAGGATCAAACAAGTCCTAAAAAAACCATGGCTCTGCCTTGATTTCCCTCTGGTCTGGTTAGGAAGGTTTCCTGCTGCAGTTATGGAGAATTATTTCAATAGCCTTCTAAGAAATATGCATTTCTATTTTAAAGAGTGTATTTTATTACTCTTCTCTTTAGGTGTTATAAATGAAAAATGATCCAGCCAAATTAATAAAAATAAAAATAATTTATTTTAGCAATAGAGATCTAACTTAGCCAGCCACACGGAAAAGGACAGTGCCGAGCCCGGGATCGGCGCTGAGTGCAAGACACAGAGATCAGCCTCAGCAGAGGTTTCACTCTATGCCTCCACACCACTATCCTGGTACAAGCGATTTTTATAGGGAAAATTTTGCCTGAGGCCAGGATTTCGGCATTTAGTCCTTTGTTTCATTTAAAGTCCCATAAGTTGAGGAGATTTCCTTCTCGGCACAAGGTAGAGAAATTCAAAGTCTGGTGTAGTGGAAACTCTTGATGAAATTTACGGGAACAGAGTATTCACATGTATCGGCCTGGGGGGATGATCCTGATGTCCATCTCGGGTCGTTCACGCGATGATCAGCGCCTGGGTGTCTCCATATCGCCTCAGATAAGGCCCATCTCCTGGCGAGCCACATCTCCTTGCTTGTAAATCAGGTTTCAACACACACTTAGTTTTGCCTGAGAAGGGGGGGGCTTCTAATGCCAAGAGGTACATCCTAACAACTATTTAACATTATATATATATGAAGCAAGAAAATGGCGCGAATTATACCTGTTACATATAACATTAGGGAAGAGGTGATTGCAGCATTTTGTGATGGATACTGACCCAGGCACTCTCCTAAGGAGGTCTGGCCTGCTCAGAGAAGCTGTGCCTTGAGGTCTCACCCAGTGTGGACCACCTTGCTCCACATTCCCCAAGCCCATCCTGTCTCTCCACACTCACCTGGGACCTGCTTTGCTCAGAGAACTGGCTGCACTCTGGCAAAGAGGGTCATATATAATATGTATAAATATATATTATAATACTGGCTTTTTGAAAATATTGAAATGGATGCTATATGTATAATGTTAAAGTAATTTTGCTATAAAGATATAGTTTTTATTTCTTTTATTAACTAAACTCAGTAGTGAAATAGCTGATATAGTCATGCTTGTGGTAATGGAACTGCCTGCTTGTCTGGGATAGCATCCAGTGAACATATGATGGAGACCCCTGCTGCTGACATGCCAGTTATCAGCACCCACTGTCTGTAGAAAATATGGACCAAAGCCCAAACTGGAGGTGATACAAGAACAGACTAAAACCACAGCCAGGAAATGTGCGTGCTCTAAAAAGGCAGACCCAAGGAGGAGACGTGCTAAATAGTTTTTGGAACATGTAAACTAGTTTGGGGAAAAGTTTAAATATGCATCATTGTTTATGGATATGCAGCAGGCTGATGCAATAGAAAGGGTATGTAAAGGGCATCTCTGAAATAGCAGGGGTGCTCTTGGCAGAATGTCAAGCACTGAGCCATAAATCTTTGCTTTATTACCTTTGTCTCCTATTGTCCTTTAATAAATTTTTAAATTTTACCAGGAGACTGAACCTCATTTTTCACATCCTTATTCAGCCTTCTGTTGTATTTTTATAAGCTTTTAATAAACCTTCTAAATTTTTAAAAGTCAGCAGCATTTCTCACATCTTTAAACTGAACCAGAGTGGGTTAAACTTGTTATAAGGAGAAAATATTTTACAATGAGAATGGCAAAAAAATGCAACTGCTTTTCCAGAGAAGTGAATTTCTCATCCCAGGAATGCTCCAAGAGCAGGAGCCTTGTGCAACCTGGCCCAGTGGAACCCTCTCATCCCCAAGGACAGAATTCCTGTTGTGTGGGTTCTCTGATGTGCTGGGTGCCCTCACAATGCTTCTGGCCAGAATGTCTGCTGAGGGCAGCCAGGCTGCTGCAGGGGCTGTGACCTCACAGCCATCACCATTCCAGTGCTGGTACAAGGGGTCCCTGGCCAGGTAATAATTGACACAGACTCCATGCATTCACAGAAGGCTGATTATTTTCTTTTAGTAAGAAGCCCTTACTTTTTATACCCTAGTTCACTACAAGTGGACCTAATTGGTCCTTTAATTAAAACACCATCACCATTGGCTAATTAAGAAACCACCCTTTGGTAAATAAATCTCCATAACACATTCCATGTGTTCACAACACCAGGTGCAGGAAGTTAAGAGAAGAATTGTTTCTCATTCTTTTCTCTGATCTTCTCACAGTCTTTCCCAGTACCATGTCTGGGAAAGTTGTCTGTTTCTCTCTGTGGCCAGAGAGCTGCTGCCACAATCCAGCCCCGTCCCCTGGGCCTGGCTCTCCCCTTTCCTCTGCCCCTGCCTTGTCTCTGCTGGCAGGAAGAGTTTTGTCATTAATGTCCTGTCCCCAAGGTGCTGGGGCCAATGGCTTCCCCGTCAGGCTCCTGGAGCAGAAGTGGCTTTCCAGAGCCCAGCCAGAAATGAGCCCTGAGGCAGCAGCTCTGCAGTGCTGGCCACCAGGCCGGCTTGCCAAGGGAGGCTTCTGGCCATGCCCTGCAAGCAGCTGCTGCTGCCAAGGCGCCTTTGGTGCCTCAGGCTCTCCCTGGCACAGCTCCCAGCATGGAACTCTGCCCTTGTGCCGGCGGCATTCCCTGTGCTGGGGCTGGCCTGGGGCTTTTCCTGCAGCGGGACCTGCCCTGCTCCTGGCACAGGAAAGGCAGTTCCTGCTGGAGCAGGAGGCTCTGCCTGCAATGGGCTCAAACCACTCCAGCAAGGCCCTGGTGACGTCAAAATTGGTTCCCAGAGCACTACATTCTAATAATTGTTATAGCTTCTATACTGTGGAGTAAATAAGTCTGATAAGGATCTTTCTTCTAATCATGATCAGAAACAATCAGAGCTCTATTTATATAAATATATCTAGCATTCCATCGTTAATCCTGTGGGATAAATTGCATTAAGGTTCAATTCCACCTGTCCAATCTTTTACACCTTTGATAAAGTTTGGAGGTGGGATTGGATCCAGCTGCTCCCAGTCTCCTTTCTTCGAAGGAATTCTAGAAGTCTGGGGGTCCTGCAGGGGTTTCAGGATCCATGGTGGCTGTTGTGGGTCATTTCTCCACCTCATGACTCAGCAGGAGTTTCTCCAGTAAGGAAATAAAGCTTTTGCCTGAAGCTCCCACTCTGCCCATGACAGGAATCCCTGTGAGTGCCCGTGACATCCCGGCTCTTTGGCAGCCTGGGGACTCCTGGGATGTCACCGTGGAGGCCCCCTGAGTGCCTGTAACAGATCGGTGCCTTTGCAGCCAAATGACCCCTGGGATGTCACCATGGGATGGCTGTGACTACCTGTGACCATCTGGATCTTTACCATCCCCAGAAACCCCTGGGAGGTTTCCATGGAGCCCCCGTCTCTGCCTGTGACATTCCAGCTCTTGAGCAGCCTAGAGACTCTTGGAAAGTCCCCATGGAACCCCTCTGAGTGGCTGTGACAAATCTGATCCTTAGCAGGCAACCATCACCAGGAATCCCTGTTGCTGTGGTCAGTTTCCATGGCAACCATCACCAGGAACCCCTGTTGCTATGGTCAGTTTCCATGGCAACCATCACCAGCCCCTGTTGCTATACTCTGTTTCCATGGCAACCATCACCAGCCCTTGTTGCTATGGTCTGTCCCAGGGCAGCTCCATGGAGACCCCATGCCAGGGGTGGTTGCCATGGACACCAGCTCAGGCCTGGAGCCAGAGCCCGTTGCCATGGCAACCATTGGCAGTCCCATCCCCAGGGCCATGGGATCCCAGAACCACAGAACTGGCTGAGCTGGGAGGGACCCATCAGGATCCTCGAGTCCAACTGCTGGCCCTGCACAGGACACCCCAACAATGCCAGCCTGGGCCTGGCAGCGGTGTCCAAACACTGCTGGAGCTCAGAGAGCCCTGGAGCTGTGACCCTTCCCTGGGGAGCCTGGGCAGTGCCCCAGCAGCCCCTGGGCAAAAACCTTTTCCTGAGATCAAACCTCAGCCTGCCCCGTCTCAGCTGCAGCCGTTCCCTCCAGTCCTGTCCCTGGGCACCAGAGTGAAGAGGTTCCCACAGCCCCAGCCAGGGACCCGCTCCCAAGGCTGTTGCCATGGCCACCAGGGCTGGGACCAGCTGGGGTGCTCAGTTTCCAAGGGCTGGGGTTCAGGAGTGGGATTCCCCAATTTCCTGCTCCTGCTAAAACCGCACTGCCCCTCGCTGCCCTCCCGCCTCCCATGGAAAGCACAAAAGGCAAAGATCCTGGGCTGGGAGGAGAACAATTTACTGGGAACAGCAACGAGACAAGGAACAAACAGGACCAGAAATAATACTGATAACAGAAGGGATAAGAAAAACTATTTACAGGAAAAACTACATCACAACTGACTGGCTCTTCCTGGCCATGTATTTCCTTTTGTCTGGAAAGGACACCCTTCTCCTCGGGGACTGAGAGAGTCCCTTTCCTGCCCCTGGAAATGACCTGAGGTGGGAGTGCATGTAATGACAGGGCCATGGCCAGACCCTCATGTTCTTTGATCCCACACCATGTCATTGGCAGGGGCAGGAAAAGATCTCTTCCCAGCATGGATCACAGGGAACATGGATCACCAGAGCTCTTCCCAACATGCGTTCTCCCATGGGGGATGGAGCTGGAGCAGTGCACAAAGCTCTTCCTGGAGCTAGGGCATTTGCAGGGCTTCCCTTGCTGGTGTCTCCGTTGGTGTCTGGTCAAGTGAGAGCTCCTGGAGAAGTTCTTCCCACACTGGGGACACGTGTAGGGCCTCTCCCTGGTGTGGATGTGCTGGTGCCTGATGAGATGGGAGTTTTGCTTGAAGCCCTTCCTGCAGTGGAGGCAGCGGAAGGGCCTCTCCCCGGTGTGAATCCGCTGGTGCTTGAGAAGAATGGATCTGGTCTGAAAGCTCTTCTGACAGTTGGGACATTCGTAGGGCCTCTCCCCAGTGTGGATCATTTGGTGGATGATCAGTTGGGACTTCTGGCTGAAGCCCTTCCCACATTCCCCACATTTGTATGGCCTTTCTCCAGTGTGGATCCTCTGGTGGCTGATCAAGTGGGACCTCTGGCTGAAGCTCTTCCCACATTCCCCACATTTGTATGGCCTTTCTCCAGTGTGGATCCTCTGGTGGCTGATCAAGTGGGACCTTCGGCTAAAGCTCTTCCCACATTCCCCACACTCGTAAGGCCTCTCCCCAGTGTGGATCCTCTGGTGGCGGATCAAGTGGGACCTTAGGCTGAAACTCTTCCCACATTCCCCACAATCGTAGGGCCTCTCCCCAGTGTGGATGAGTTGGTGGATGATGAGGTTGGATCTGTAGCTGAAGCCCTTCCCACACTCCCCACACTCATAGGGCCATTCCCCGGTGTGGATCATCTGGTGGCACATCAGGTTGTTGCTCTTCCTGAAGCTCTTCCCACACTCCAAGCACTTGTAGGGCTTCTCCCCATCATGAAGCTGCTGATGGCCCACCAGCTCCGAGCTCTGGCAGGAGCTCTGCCCACCTTCCTGGCACAGGGTGGGTCTTTCCTCCTCAGAGCACCCTGAGCTGGGTTTCCAGCTCCTCCTCCTGCGGGGTCTCCAGGGCTTTTCCTCCCCATTGGATTCCTGCGCCATGGAGCCGCTCAAAGCAGCCTCTGACACGAGGTTCTGCCATGGGGATTTGTCCTTCCTGGTCTCCATCTTCAGCTCCTTGTCTGGGGGAGGAAGGACAAGGAGAGGTTGGGATTTGCCTCTGTGCCCTAGGGAGGGGGAAGGAGATCCCCCCAGTGCATCCCCGGCAGGACGGCGTTGGCAGAGAGGTTGTCCTGTAGTTGGGGGCCGTGCTGGGCTGAGAGATGGAGCAGGAGAGAGGGGGAAAGGGGCAGTGACTTCCTCCTCACCTGCCTGGGTTTCCAGGGGCTCCTTCCCCTTCCTCGCAGCCTTCTCCTCCATTTCGCAATGGTTTGGAGAAGGAAAATTCTGTTTTGGGAGGAAAACAAGGGATGAGCACATTGAGCCTTGTACTGGTTTGAAGGCAAACCAGGAGGAGAGTCTAAGCCAGAATTACAATTTAATACAAAAAAAATCAATATCAAGGCAATGATACAGAAACACTGGCTTAATCTGACAGAGTCAGGATTTAACCTGACACCCCGTTGGTCAGGGTGGTGGTAGCTGTCTGATGAAATGGTGGCTGCACTCCTGTTGGAGTGATGAACGTGATTCTGTCAAAGCAGTGATCCTGCAGAAGGGATCACCTGATGGGTCTTGCTCTGAAGGTCCAGTGGTGGTTATGGGGCTATTGTCTTCTGGGAATCCAGTAGGCAAGGTGGTCCTGGTGTTGCAAGGGTGAGATTATATCCAGGTAGGAATGCTTGGTTCCTCCCCCTGGGCGGAACATCCCACAATGGGATGATGTAATTTTATCAGTCCTGCAGTGGCACTCAATGGCCCATTAACAGAAGATAGCCCCTGGAGGGCGTTATCAGGGCTGAGTCATGGAAGAGATAAAGAACACTGCCCCACCTGTTTATCACAGTTTATGAAGATGGTTACTGAAAACATACTTTGGGTTACATCTTACATTGCACCCTGAAACAGTGAGGCAATCCCTGCTTGGGGTGGGGGGTGAACACCACCCCCCTTTCCCAAACTGGCTCAGGTCTAAAACCCCCACCCTGGGAAGGCCACACACACAGGGGACAATGTCACACTTGCCCCACCTCAGGGGAGGTCTCTGTCCCGGTCACTCCCTTGCTCTCCCCCCTTTTCTCTTTCTTTCCATCTCTCTCTCTACCTCACATTTACTGTTCAATAAAATCCACTTTGGATTTGGTCTCATTAGCACCTTAATTGGGGCAGAGGCATCTCTCTAACAATTTTATTAACCAGATTGAGATATTATTTTGGTGCAGTGAGTTCAGGGCACTGATGTCTGACCCCAAGTGCCTTTGACAAGAGCATGGTTCCCTCCTCTCAGGAGGTTCTGGCTCTTTCTGGAGGAACTCTTGGAAACTTCAATGCAGCTTCTTCAGTGTGACTTTTGGGAGAACTTATGAGGAAAATGGCTGTTGTGGGTGGCCAGTGTAAAGAAAATATTTTGTTGTCCTTCCTTGAAAAGTTTGTTAAAATCACTGGAGGAAAGGGACCAAATGATACCAGCAAGACTGACAAGGGTCATTCACCACAAGGGGAGGAACACAAGGCTGCACGAAGTCTTACCAGAAGCCCAGCTCAAGTATCTAAATTCCCTAATAAGTCCCAAATTCACAGGCCTGGGGGCTTTGCCAAATGTGGCAAGTACATTTTTCTCTCTCTCAGGATTTTTATAAAGGTGCACAGAGAGAAATGAAAGAGAAAATAATTTCTGTTTCTGCTCCTTGTTTTTCTCTTGTGGAATGTGTTTGGAGAATTTCTTATCTGGAGTGAATGCTTTGTTGGATCACGGTGGATTGTTTGGGCCAATGGATAATCAGATCCACCTGTGTCTGGACTCTCCAGAGAGGGTCATGAGTTGTGAGTTAGTTAGATATCATAGTTAGAGAAAGTCGCATGTACGTATAGTATCCTCTTTTATATAGTATATTAATGTATTATAGCATAATTATAATAAAGAAATCATTCAGCCTTGTGAACTGGAGTTAGACATCTTCATTCTTCCTATTGGGTTCACCTGCATCTACAACAGCCAAATGTGAGAATCATTTTTCTTTTTGTCCCTGTCACCTTTGTGAAAGGTAGTCTGAGCTTTCCCTTCCTTTTAATAATCTGTATTGGGGCAAATTTCCACTTTTCTTTTATCTGAACCTGCCAGTAGCTGAGCTGGAGCTGTGCAGGAAACGATGAAATTTGGAATTGCCACAGAATTGCTTCTATTGTCAGTTTGTTCATGTTTGGGATTTGTTTGCATTTCCATCACAAGTGACTTGTGGGAATACCAAATATTCATCAAAGTATTTTATGCAAAGTTTGATTTCTGCTGAGATTATTTTGTCCGGTGCCCAGGGGAAGCTTGAGGGCAGTCTGTGCCTCTCACCCTGGGGGATGCTTGGGAGGGGCTTGGGGGAGTTGTCCCTGTCCCTTTTACCCCAGGCCATTCCACAGGGTCTGTCCCTGTCACCCAAAGCCATTCACCAGGGGGTGTCCCTCTCTCACCTCAGGCCATTCCCCAGGGGGTGTCCCTGTCCCTGTCACCCCAGGCCATTCCCTAGGGGTCTCCATCACTCTCACCCCATGGAATGCCTGGGGGGTCTCCCTCCCTCTCACCCTGTGCCAGGAGTTGCTCAGGGCAGTCTCTGTCCCTCTCAGTCCAGGGAATTGTCAGGGGTCTTTGTCCCCTTGCCCTGGGGGATGCTCGGGGGGTCTCCATCCCACTGGCCTCAGGGAATGCTTGTGCAGGGCTGGGGACCAGGGGCTCTGTGTCCCTCTCACCGCTGAGGGTGCTCAGGGCGGGGGGGCTCTCCGACCTTCTCATCCCTGGGGTGGCGGGGGGATCTCTGCCCATCTCAGCCCTGGTGTGACCCTGCCCAAATGTCATCGGGGTCAGAGAGACAGAGACACCCCCAAATGCCCAGAAAGGCTGAACCTGGGATTTGATTTGGGATGAGGATTTAGGAAGAGGGTGGAATTGGGGCTGGGGTTGAAGTTGGGACCGATATTTGGATTAGAGCTGGGATTGGGGTTAAGGTTAGACATGGGATTGGCTTTAGGGCTGGGGTTGGGATTGGGTCTGAGGCTAGATAAGTCTGGCTCTGGGATGAGATTAAATACAGAACTGTGAGGGTGTCTAAACGTGGAGTGAGATTGAGACCAGGATCAGGGTCAGGTTTGGGACTGAGCGCACGCAGAGCGGGACAGGGGGGATGTCACTGCAGGATGTCCCTGGAATCGTCCCAGCCCTCCTCAGGCACCTCCAAACATGGGGGGCAGCTGGGTTCTCCAAGATCCAGGTGCTCCCACGCTGCCCCTCAATACCAGGCGAGCATTCCCTGAGGGCAGCCCTGAATGTGACCTTTGGGGCTCGGGGATCAGCCTTCACATCCCTGTGGGAGCAGCTGCAGACATGACGAGAGATTTTTCCCCTGCCTCTTTCCTGAGGAAGGGTGAAGCCCAGCTGTCCTTTCCTTCTGGTGCCTTCTACTCTCCTCAGCTGAGGATGTCAAACTCCCCACGAGCAGGAAAGTCCCTATTCCCTGTTTCTTTGTGACTGCTGCGTGGAACATCCATTCAGAATGAAGAATGTTCTGACAGCCCTGCTGAATGACAGCGGGAGGAGATTTGTGAGAAAGGGAGGAAATTGTATTTTGATTGGAAATACAAGTCACAAAATTATTTCTTTCCATCCCATTCCTTTTCAGTCAGTTGCAGTTCTGTTTTCAGAGTGCCACCTTCTCAGTGTTTGTGTCCTCTTTTCTCTCCTGCCTCTCTTTGCCTGCTCTGTGTCTCTCTCAGTGTCTCCCTTGATCCAGGGCAGCTCCCACCAAAGACCCTGCCCTGATTTCATTCCTAATCCATGAGCTACAACAACTATGGGTGAAGTTATGAAGGCTGGCAGTGAAATGTCACTGTAGGATCTTGCTCCACTTGGCTTCTGGCTCCTTGTTAAGAGCTTTGCCTTCAAGGGCAGGAACATCTTTTCCTGGCTGGAAACTGGAATTTCAGCCCCTGGGAGTGTTGCTGTGGATCCCAGAGGGGCATTCCCGAGGCTCCCAGGGTGCTGCTCCTGCAGTGGCTCCCAAAGAGCCGTGTCACATCAGGGAGAATCTCAAAATCTTGGTTATCTCAGGGGTCTTTTATAGTCCTCTGTGGAAGGGGGGGGTGGGGAGAAGACAATGAATGTCCATTGAAGCCACCAAAGGGGAACAGGTCATGTTATCAGCAGTGAGCGAGAGCCATTGTCTTCTTGGTCCATCGACCACACCTGGGCAAACATCTCACATTGATCAGGCCAGCCCTCCTCCCTGTGGTAGGGGTCTGAGTCTCAGTCTTTGGGAGGGGCTTCAATCTCTGTCCGTCACAGTGGTCATGAGGCAGATGAGGGGTCTTCCGTGGGAGATCACCAGAGTTACCCCAGAAAGTTCATTTGGCCAAGAGGTGGGAAAATTCATGGGTTGAGCAGGTATTGTGAAGCAGGTGTAAGCACGTACAACAAGCCACTCTTTGCCAGGCCCTGCTCAAAGCAGTGGTCCGTGGTGGCACAGCAAATACACCTGCAAAAATAATCATCCACCTCTCCAAGCCAGAACTCCGATCGGGGTTTCCAGGATCTCAGTCTCTGCCATTGTGGCAAACGTGAGGCAAAAATGAGGGGAACTTGGGACCGTCTCTTACACAGGGGCGTGCATGTCCTTTGAAGGGGAACGATCCCCACATGCGTCCAGCACGGCAATAAACACACAGTCTCTACAGCTCCGTACGGGATTTGTGGGGATCGATTTTTCATCCATGTTTCAGCAGCAGAGCTAGCAGACTAAACAGCGTATTTTACCTAGGCTGGCAAGCTACTAATGATTCAAAGCAGCACATTTCACCTAAATACACATGGATTTCTACCCTGTTAAATTTACCCTGTAAAATACCCTGTTTCAACTCCCGAGCACCCCCTGGGCTGAGAGGGAGAGAGACTCCCTTGAGCACTCCCCTGGCACAGGGGTGAGAGGTAGGGAGACTCTCCCAGGCATTCCCTGAGGTGAGAACGATGGAGAGATGGAGACCCCCTGGGGAATGGCCTGCGGTGAGAGGGACAGGGACACCCCTTGGGGAATGGCCTGGGGTGACAGGGACAGGGACAACCCCCCAAGCCCCTCCCAAGCATCTGCCAGGACAAGAGGCACAGAGACACCTCAAGCATCCCCTGGGCACTGGACAAAACAAACTCGGCAGAAATCAAACTTCACCCTACATAAAATGCCTTGAGGAATATTTGCTCTTCCCACATGTCACTTGTGATGGAAACGCAAACAAATCCCAAACATGAATAAACTGACAATAGTAGCAATAATGTGGCAATTCCAAATTTCATCGTTTCCTGCACAGCTTCAGCTCTGCTGCTGGCAGGTTCTGATAAAAGTGAAAATTTGGCCCAATACAGATTATTAAAAGGAAGGGAAAGCTCTGTGTAGCTGTCACAATGGTGACAGGGATGAAGAAAAAAATTATTCTCACATTTGGCAAAGCCCACAAGCCTGTGAATTTGGGAGTTATTTGGGAATTTAGCTACTTGAGCTGGGTTTCTTCTAGTGAAACATAAACTTTAAGGGATTTAGAGATTTTAGAGGAGCTAAGATTTTAGTTAGAGATAAGCCTTACTAGAGTTAATTAAAACAAATGAGTAGGCCTTGATGAAGTTAAGAGTTAGTAGTTAACAAATAATTGATTGCTTGTCAACACAATGTTTAGTTAGCTGGGTTTATAATGAAGAATATAGAAACTGACAAATAGCTTTTAGGAACATAAGACAGTTGTGGGCCTCCTCTGTTCTGAAACAAATTGAAGACAGGGAATGGGAGCTCTACCAAGGTTCATTTGTCCTATTTGCATTGAAAAGGTAGAAAGGTCAGAATGAGGAAGACTTCATTTACTTCCTCATTTTGGGACCCCTCCCCATGAAAGGGACCACCTACCTTTTTCAAGGAACAAACTACACATGCTTAATAGCTTTTGAAATGATTAGTATACAAAGTGAGGAATGGGATGCACCAAAATTATGAATATGTATTTGCATTTTGGGTATTCAATACTTGTATGGATAAAAGGACTCTCTAATCATTTGAAAGGCGCAGTGTGTATTTGGGAGCTATCCCGCACGCTGCCTGGCATCATAATAAACATACACATTCTTACTTTAAATTGTTAGATAGTTTCTGTCCGTCACAGTTGGATATCAGTACTACATGAATATCCATATTTCTTTAATAAATCACTAGGACTTTTGGCAGCCTTGTGTTCCTCACCTTGTGGTGAATGATCCTTATCAGTCTTGCTGGTATCATTTGCTCCCTTTCCTCCAGTGATTTTAACAAACTTTTCTAGGAAGGACAACAAAATATTTTCTTTACACTGGCCACCCACAACAGCCATTTTCCTCATAAGTTCTCCCAAAAGTCACACAGAAGAAGCTGCCGCCAGGTGTCCAAGAGTTCCTCCAGAAAGAGCCAGAACCTCCTGAGAGGAGGGAACCATGCTCTTGTCAAAGGCACTCGGGGTCAGACAACAGTGCCCTGAACTCACTGCACCAAAATAATGTCTCAATCTGGTTAATAAAATTGTTAGAGAGATGCCTCTGCCCCAATTAAGATGCTAACGAGACCAAATCCCAAGTGGATTTTATTGAACAGTAAATACGAGGTAGAGAGAGAGATGGAAAGAAAGAGAAAAGGGGGGAGAGCAAGGGAGTGACAGGGACAGAGACCTCCCCTGAGGTGAGGCAAGTGTGACATTGTCCCCTGTGTGCGTGGCCTTCCCAGGGTGGAGGTTTTACACCTGAGCCAGTTTGGAAAGGGGGTGGTGTTCACCCCCCACCCCGAGCAGGGATTGACCCACTGTTTCAGGGTGCAATGTAAGATGTAACCCAAAGTATGTTTTCAGTCACCATCTTCATAAACTGTGATAAACAGGTGGGGCAGTGTTCTTTATCTCTTCCATGACTCAGCCCTGATAACGCCCTCCAGGGGCTGTCTTCTGTTAATGGGCCATTGAGTGCCACTGCAGGACTGATAAAATTACATCATCCCATTGTGGGATGTTCCGCCCAGGGGGAGGAACCAAGCATTCCTACCTGGATATAATCTCACCCTTGCAACACCAGGACCACCTTGCCTACTGGATTCCCAGAGGACAATAGCCCCATAACCACCACTGGACCTTCAGAGCAAGACCCATCAGGTGATCCCTTCTGCTGGATCACTGCTTTGACAGAATCACGATCATCACTCCAACAGGGCTGGAGCCTCCATTTCATCAGACGGCTACCACCTGACCAACGGGGTGTCAGGTTAAATCCTGACTCTGTCAGATTAAGCCAGTGTTTCTGTATCATTGCCTTGATATTGATTTTTTTTTTTAATTAAATTGTAATTCTGGCTTAGACTCTCCTCCTGGTTTGCCTTCAAACCAGTACAAAACTCATTGTGCTCATCCCTTGTTTTCCTCCCAAAACAGAATTTTCCTTCTCCAAACCATTGCAAAATGGAGGAGAAGGCTACGAGGAAGGGGAAGGAGCCCCTGGAAACCCAGGCAGGTGAGGAGGAAGTCACTGCCCCTTTCGCCCTCTCTCCTGCTCTATCTCCCAGCACAGCACAGCCCCAGACTACAGGACAACCTCTCTGCCAACGCCGTCCTGCCGGGGACGCACTGGGGGGATCTCCTTCCCCTTCCCTATGGCACGGAGGCAAATCCCATCCTCTCCTTGTCCTTCCTCCCCCAGACAAGGAGCTGAGGATGGAGACCAGGAAGGACAAATCCCCACGGCAGAACCTCCCGGCAGAGGCCGTTTTGAGCAGCTCCATGACGCAGGAATCCAATGGGGAGGAAAAGCCCTGGAGATCCCACAGGAGGAGGGGCTGCAAACCCAGCCCAGGGTGCTCTGAGGAGGAAAGACCCACCCTGTGCCAGAAAGGTGGACAGAGCTTCAGCCAGATCTTGGAGCTGGTGGTCCATGATAAGCTTCAGGATGGGGAGAAGCCCTACAAGTGCTTGCAGTGTGGGAAGAGCTTCAGGAAGAGCAACAGCCTGATCTGCCACCAGATGATCCACACCGGGGAATGGCCCTATGAGTGTGGGGAGTGTGGGAAGGGCTTCAGCTACAGATCCAACCTCATCATCCATGAACGCATCCACATTGGGGAGAGGCCCTACGATTGTGGGCAATGTGGGAAGAGTTTCAGCCTAAGGTCCCACTTGATCCGCCACCAGAGGATCCACACCGGGGAAAGGCCATACAAATGTGGGGAATGTGGGAAGGGCTTCAGCTGCAGCTCTGCCCTTGTCATCCACCAACACATCCACAGTGGGGAGAGGCCCTACGAGTGTGGGGAATGTGGGAAGAGCTTTAGCTTAAGGTCCCACTTGATCCGCCACCAGAGGATCCACACTGGGGAAAGGCCCTACGAGTGTGGGGAATGTGGGAAGAGCTTCAGCCGAAGGTCCCACTTGATCAGCCACCAGGGGATCCACACTGGAGAAAGGCCATACAAATGTGGGGAATGTGGGAAGGGCTTCAGCCAGAAGTCCCAACTGATCATCCACCAAATGATCCACACTGGGGAGAGGCCCTACGAATGTCCCAACTGTCAGAAGAGCTTTCAGACCAGATCCATTCTTCTCAAGCACCAGCGGATTCACACTGGGGAGAGGCCCTTCCGCTGCCCCCACTGCAGGAAGGGCTTCAAGCAAAACTCCCATCTCATCAGGCACCAGCACATCCACACCAGGGAGAGGCCCTACAAGTGTCCTCAGTGTGGGAAGAACTTCTCCAGGAGCTCTCACTTGACCAGACACCAACGGAGGCACCAGTAAGGGAAGCCCTGCAAATGCCCTAGCTGCAGGAAGAGCTTCATGCACTGCTCCAGCTTCATCCCCCATGGGAGAACCCATGTTGGGAAGAGCTCTGGTGATCCATGTTCCCTGTGATCCATGCTGGGAAGAGATCTTTCCCTTTTCCTGCCCCTGCCAATGACATGGTGTGGGATCAAAGAACATGAGGGTCTGGCCATGGCCCTGTCATTACATTCACTCCCACCACAGGTCATTGCCAGGGGCAGGACAGGAAAGGGACTCTCTCTCTCTCTTTGTGTCCCTGAGGAGAAGGGTGTCCTTTCCAGGCAGGAGGAAATACATGGCCAGGAAGAGCCAGTCAGTTGTGATGTAGTTTTCCCTGTAAATAATTTTTCTTATCCCTTCTGTTATCAGTATTATTTCTGGTTCTGTTTGTTCCTTGTCTCGTTGCTGTTCCCAGTAAATTGTTCTCCTCCCAGCCCGGGATCTTTGCCTTTTGTGCTTTCCATTGGAGGCAGGAGGGCAGCAGCTGAGTCAGGGCAGGCTGAGGTTGGATCTCAGGAAAAGGTTTTTGCCCAGGGGCTGCTGGGGCACTGCCCAGGCTCCCCAGGGAAGGGTCACAGCTCCAGGGCTCTCTGAGCTCCAGCAGCGTTTGGACACCGCTGCCAGGCCCAGGCTGGCATTGTTGGGGTGTCCTGTGCAGGGCCAGCAGTTGGACTCGAGGATCCTGATGGGTCCCTCCCAGCTCAGCCAGTTCTGTGGTTCTGGGATCCCATGGCCCTGGGGATGGGACTGCCAATGGTTGCCATGGCAACGGGCTCTGGCTCCAGGCCTGAGCTGGTGTCCATGGCAACCACCCCAGGCATGGGGTCTCCATGGAGCTGCCCAAGGACTGACCATAGCAACAGGGGCTGGTGATGGTTGCCATGGAAACAGAGTATAGCAACAGGGGCTGGTGATGGTTGCCATGGAAACAGAGTATAGCAACAGGGGGTGGTGATGGTTGCCAGGGAAACTGACCATAGCAACAGGGGCTCGTGATGGTTGCCATGGAAACTGACCATAGCAACAGGGCTTCCTGGTGATGGTTGCCTGCTAAGGATCAGATTTGTCACAGGCACTCAGAGGGGTTCCATGTGGACTTTCCAAGAATCTCCAGGATCCTCAAGAGCTGGAATGTCACAGGCAGAGACAGGGGCTCCATGGAGACCTCCCAGGGGTTTCTGGGGATGGTAAAGAGCCGTGTGGTCAGAGGCAGTCACAGCCATCCCATGGTGACATCCCAGGGGTCATTTGGCTGCAAAGGCACTGATCTGTCACAGGCACTCACGGGGGCTCCACAGTGACATCCCAGGAGTCCCCAGGCTGCCAAAGAGCCGGGATGTCACGGGCACTCACAGGGGTTCCTGTCATGGGCAGAGTGGGAGCTTCAGGCAAAAGCTTTATTTCCTTACTGGAGAAACTCCTGCTGAGTCATGAGGTGGAGAAATGACCCCCAACAGCCACCATAGATCCTCAAACCCCTGCAGGACCCCCAGACTTCTAGAATTCCTTCTAATAGAAGAGACTGGCAGCGGCTGGATCCCATCCTGACCCTGCAGATTGGACAGGTGGAATTGAAACTTAATGCAATTTGTCCCAAACGATTAACAATGGATTACCATATAAATCTGTATAAATACAGCTATGATTGATTCTGATCATTATTAGATAAAACGGTCCATTTACAACACAGAATAAAATTTAAAAAATAGTTATTTACTCCTCAATATAGGAGCTATACCAATTATAGACTATTCTGCTCTAGGAAGCAATTTTGACGTCACCAGGGCCTTGCTGGAGTGGTTTGAGCCCACCGCAGGCAGAGCCTCCTGCTCCAGCAGGAACTGCCTTTCCTGTGCCAGGAGCAGGGCAGGTCCAGCTGCAGGAAAAGCCCCAGGCCAGCCCCAGCACAGGGAAGGCCTCAGGCACAAGGGCAGAGTGCTGTGCTGGGAGCTGTGCCAGGGAGAGCCTGAGGCACCAAAGGCGCCTTGGCAGCAGCAGCTGCTTGCAGGGCACGGCCAGAAGCCTCCCTTGGCAAGCCGGCCTGGTGGCCACCACTGCAATGTCACTGTTGAGCAAGAAATGTTACAGGCTCATCAGGAGGCTGATTGGCATCATGTGCCATATGTTTGGAACTGCTCCTTTTTATATGCTGTTCCGATCCAGGTAGATAAAATCCCAGTGACACATATCAGAGGTTTGTTAGGGAAGACAGTGTGGATCAATTCTGCCTCGAGTACAGACAAACCCATTTGTGGGATTGTCTTTGCTCAGGGACCAGGTTGTACATGGTGAATAATGCAGAAATATGGAAGAACAGGATGTGTACCTCAGGGAGATCTCATACGCAAATATCACTGTTTGCTGGATGTTACTGCCACTGTCTTTGCGTTAAACCACACAGACATGAGACAGAAGGAAATGTGTGTCGAAGGTTTGTGCAAGTGATATAGAAGGAAATGTGTAAGTGTTGAAGGTTTGTGCAAGTGATATAGAAGGAAATGTGTGTCAAAGGTTTGAGCAAGTGAGATGGAAGGAAATGTGTCTGAGTAAGTGAAAGATGGAAGTTTTTACTTGATGAAGTTTTTACATGATGTTTGGTAGTTATGTTGATGATTCAGAGATAAGGGGTGGAATGTCCTAGGGTGACGTTATGGTGCTTGCATCCCCAATCATGTGTTCTGTTTATGCTTGATGCTATGTTCTGTGCTTTCAGGACTGGCTCCGAAAAGTGAAGGTTTGTTTTGTCTTGTTACCAGCCGGCTCATCTCTCCCCAGAGTCTGTGTCTAGGAGAGGTTAGGGCTTGCTTGCTTTCTTGCTTGCTTGCTGGCTTGCTTGCTGGCTTGCTTGCTTTCACTTTGCTCTTGCTCCTGCTTTTTGCTTTTGCCCTTGCTTTTGCTTATTAGTTAGTTTAGCTAGGCAGTCCAGTTTTTTCCCTGGACTGTTTTTTTTCTTTCCCTTTCCTGAATACCATTTGAACCTGCTCAGGATTGGGACCTGGGAAACACCAAGAAACACCGAGAGCCAGCATTTTGTGACCTGCAGCAGCCATCCCCAGTGCCGGAGACCGATAACTGGGCAACCACTCCCAGGAGAGACTTTCTGAATTTGTCACCTCTTCAGAGCATAGAAAGACTTTTTGTCATCTGGTGTTGTTCATTTTTTGTGCTTGGGAATGCTTTGCCTGCTCAATAAAAAGGTTGTTTCCACTACTCTCTGGGGAAATTCTTCCCGAGCCAGGTGAGCAAGGGCCCGTGGGGGTTTGCTTTCTGGGGGCTCCTTCTGAAGGTTTTCTCCCAAATTTGCCCAAAACCAGGACACATTACTACATAAGCAGGCTGTTCTTTGGTGAGATCCAGCAGGGCCCTGTTCAGCCTGTGCTCAGCAAACTGACTGGCCATGAGCCACTGGTGGATGTACCTCACCATGGCAGGCACCTGGAGAAGGCACGGGGAGACTTGGAAAGCTGCCAGAGGGAGGAATGTCCCCAGCTTCCCCGGAGAAGTGCTTCCCTTGCCACCACACTGCCATGGCCTCAAAGGCTTCCAGTGACCAGTAGGCATGGCTTGGGAGGCCAAGCAATTCCTGGGAGGATGAAATCCTGGCCACAGGCTGCTTACTTGCTTTGGATTGGAAAACCCCTCCTCTACGAGCATATCCAGCAGGGCAGCACAGGTCTTGGTTTTGAAGATGTGCGAATATGCTCTGAGCCCTGTGCCTGTGGTGCTGGTCTCTTCCTCCCGAATCCTCTTGATGAATTTGCAAACCAGCTGTAGGAGAAGGGCAGGAAGCCAGGGATGTTCCACGGAATGCTCCAAGCGCGGTGCTCGGCTGAGCGGTGACAGCAGGCCCAGCCCAGCTGGGGATGGCTGCAGGTACCTGCGCTCTTCTGTGGAATAGGCCATGGGTGTGTTCCTGCTCTTGTGTGTGGTGCACAGATGCACCTGGCAAAGAGCAAGCGCAGCCTGAAGGGGCTGCGGGAGAGGCCGGAGAACACAGCCCAGCCCTGTGCTCCCCACGCAGGGACAGCCCTGGAATGCCCCAGGGGATGGAGCACGGCTGTGGGGTGTCTGCCTGGCCCCTATTCCGTCCTGTCCATGGGCAAGTGCCCAGGGGATGGGCTGGGATGGGCTGGGATTGGATGGGATGCCATGGGATGGGATGTGGTCAAGCTGGCTGCAGCCACCAGCCCAGCAGCCCAGCTCTGCCACTCACCCTCCTGCTGAGGCTTGAACTGCACCACCTCTTCAGTCTCCTGTGCAGGGCCAGCTCCAGGGCCTTCTTCCTCTTCCTCCACCCAGGACAGCTGGGGCACTCTCGGGGGTCTCTGCTCCATGTCAGTGATTGGATTTGTGGCTACTTGCAGGAGAGATGCCTCGGAAAAGCTCCGAGTCAGCAAGGCCTGCAGTCGTGCCTGGAAGGCACCTTCAAGAGAGAAGCCTCAGGAAGGCTACAGGACAGCAAGTCCTGCACTCTGGTCTCGAGGGCTCCTGCCACAAGGACAGGAGACTCCTGTCAAGGATTGTGGTCTGGCCTCAAGAGCACCGGTGGCAGGGATGGGAGATGCCTTCAGGGCAGCAAGTCCCAAGGTCTGCCCTCGTGGACACCTGCAGGAAAGAAGCCTCGGGAAGGCCACGGGTCACCAAGTCCTGTGGTCAGGCCTCGAGGTCACCTGCAGGAGTAACGCCTCGGAAAAGCTCCGGGTCAGACACGAACGAGTGCGCTGTGCGGGGGCTCCTCACGGCACCGCTCTGTCCCGTCCTGTCCCGTCGCGTGCTCCGAGCACTGTGGCGTGGTCTTGTCACCGCCAGCTCCTATGTCACCCCGTGTCACAAAGGGCCCTTGGACACGCTGTCCCGTTCCATGCCACGGTGACCGTGCTGCCCCGTGTCACAAAGGGCCCCTGCACACACTGCCCCCTGCCCTGGGGCCGCCCCCAGCCCACCCAAAGTGGATCAGGTTGGAAGGAATCCCTCACCCCAAGTGTCTAAGACAGCCCGACAGGATCTTTAGGAACGGCTCAAACCATCAGCAAACACTGCCCTGCTTGCGGGCTCAGGGCAGCAGAAGGAGCCCCCAGGGCTGCCGACGCAGCCGCGCTGGGAAGGGCACGGGACCTTCACAGAAGCTGGCACGGCCTCCTTGGGACACGTCCTGGCTGGTGGCCATCCTAAACCCGCGGGTGTGACACAGACAAGGAACGTGTGGGCCAGGGCAGGAATGCTGCTCTGACCCCTGGGTCCCGGAGAGCGCTGACATCAGCAGGTGTGGCAGGGTCCCTGCCCAAGCAGACCTGCCACCCCCCGAGCCCTGGCAGCACCGGTGCCCGTCTCCTGCCCCAGAGACCTGTGCCCGTGGGGGGCTCCTGTGCCAGAGGGAGCCAAAGCCCACGTGCATTGGGGGCTGCGCTCCTGCCTGCAGGGGCTGTTGGCAGGAGCACCTGCAGCAACGCTGGCAACACTTGTTCTCTGTCAGAAGCTCTTACTCCATGCTGAAATTATTTTCTCATTGAAGTAATTTCTTACAGCACAAAAACACCTTAGTGGCGAGGGCACAGAAGAATCTGGCAAGTAAGACTCATCAGTTCAGGAAAGCCTTACTTCCCATTGCTCAACTCAAGTAGTTCCAAAAAGTTGCAAACTTCCCAAATTAATTGGGATGGCCTGAGGAGGTGAAGATTTGGAATTTTGCTTCCCATCTCAAAGCAGCAACTCATTTGCCTTAACCTCGTCCACTGAGGGTCACTTTACAGAACATAACACTACACAAAAAAGGGAAAAAACAAGGGCCATTCTTTGGTTTTCTAGGAAGGGATGATCATATCCTAATTCTCTAAAGAAATAAAAGCTCTCAAGAAATGAGAGTCCACTCAGTGGTACAATAGTAGCCCAAAGAAATGAGTAGATGGCAAAAGGGCTAATCCTCCCCCTGGTACAGAGATCTGAGTGGCCAGTAAAGTACAGCTCTCCCCTCTTGTTCCCTGCAGGAGAATCAGGACCATGAAGGGGAAAAGTCACAGATATTCCTTCTGGCCTCCCTAACCAAAGCTGTGCCAAAGCACAGATGCTGCTTCAAACTGACTCAAATTCCAGCCTAGACCTCTCACCTTCCAGACAACTCCTTCTCCGACACCCCACCAGCACCAAGCCCCCCAAACTCCCGCACAGAAGCCCTCAACACCCCGCCAGGAGCCCCAGCTGTCCCCGTCCCTCCGCAGAGCTTTCCCACCCTCCAGCAGACGCCCTGGTTCCCTGCAGGTGCCGTGGGATGGCACTCAGGAGGATCTGCTCCAAGGCCTTCCCCTGGAGCACGCTCAGGCTGCCAGGCCTATGGATCCTGGATCATCCTTCCCACCGAGCCTTCCTGTGCATGGCTGCTCCATTTGCACCTTTGCGCTCAGCTCGGACTTCTCCACTTCACCAGGAGTGCTGGGAAAGGATGGAGAGCAGCCTGGCAAGCTCTTTCTGCAGCTCCCTCTTTACCCTCGGGGAGGGAGAACATTCCACAGGAAAGCAACTGGTGCCACAAGGAGCGGGTGGCCTCAGGCACCTTTGGGGATGGAACAAGGCCTTGGTTTGACATAAGTGAGCACAAGCAATTCACATGAGTAAACAAGTAATTAGCACAGACATGCCTAAGTACTTAGCAGCAGTTAGCATAACAAAAACCTGATGGCCTAACTTGACATGAGAGTGACCTGACAAAAAGCTTTAGACACAGTCTACCAGAAGAACTAAGGGCAAGTGTGGAATCAGCCCTGTGCAGGGAAGCCCTGAGGAAGACTTTGTGCTGCTTTGGGGCATCGAGACCGCTCCTGGCCAGGGCCTGGACATCAGCTTCAAGTATGGGAATCTGACACAATGTATTTCCAACCGCCTGCCTATGGAATCACCTCAGCGTAAAGATGGATGGTATGTTTGATACAACTCCTACATCAACCCACTGAAATTTATATGTGGCAGAGAAACACTTTAGTGGGGTGCAGACCCCTGCCCTCCTGCCAGGTCAATAAAAGGGCTTTTGGCTGACAATGCATTTGTCTGCTGATTTGTTTGAATGAGGGAGACCCCTCAGGACTGCTGTATCCTGAGGGAACACCGTTGGCCTTGGCCTGCAGGCACCTGCACAAGCTTAAAATCAGCTGCCTCAGCTTCCAGGACCTCTCTTGGCCAGCATCCTGACGTGGATGCAGGACTGCTGTGAGGCACTGCTGGGACCCAGCGGGACAGGACCGGCTGTCTCGTGTCCACGTAGCACCCCTCACACAGCCAGGGCCATCCCAAAACCAGACAAACACTCACGTGTCAGCACAGGGGAGCAAGGAGCACTGGGCTCCTCTCAGGGTATCTCAGCTGGGCTCACTCCACAACACACCCCCACTTTCAGGCCTGCTGATGCCCAGCTGCCAGAAATGCCTACCTTGTTCTCTCCAGGGTGCACAGGGAGAGCCAATGAGCAGGACGCCTTGGGAGGCAAACCTTCCCAGCCTTTTCTGAGGCCAGGGACACACCAAGATCAGCCAAGACTCTCCACGCTGCCTGGCCCACCCAGCCCAGCTCTGTGCTGGCCCTGGGCCACAGCAGCTTCCACCAAGCAAGAGCCACATGCACATTGCCAAGAGTTGAAACACAGCAGACAGGGAAGAGGTGAAAAGTGTGTGTGTAAAGGCCTTTTAATTCACAGCTCTCAGAGAGAGCTCTGGGGCTCACGGCTGGACAGAGACGCTCCTGCTCACGCCTCTGTCCAAAGGGGGGAACACACCCTGCTGCAGGTGCTTGGGTTGGTCTCCACAGGTCCAGGCAGATGCCAAACCTGCTCTTCACAGCCTTCTCCCTTGCCCTGCCCCTCTGCCAAGTGCAACGGGCCTCAGGCAGTGAAAGGACCACAGAGAGCCAAAGGGGGACCCTTGCACCTGCCTCGCTGGGCGCTCCCTGGGAAGCACCTTCCTTGAGAAGCAAGCCCCTTTCCTCCAAAGGCATTTCCCCAAATGTGTAGCTGTCCTGGGGAACATCAACACACTCTTAAGAAAAGCTGGCAAGGCTGAATGACTTCAGGTCCTTTCAGGACAGGCACTCCAGCTGTAGCTCATATTCTCCCAAGTGTGTTTCCAGGTGGAGGTTCAGAGGGGCAGCCCCAGGCCCTCTACAAACACAAGCTCACGCTGCCTCTTCACCTGCCTCAACTCCTGCCTGTGGTCACTGCAGCAAAACCAGGCTGTTCCAGCCAGAGCCCAGAGCCCAGAGCCCTGTTCCCGCAGGACGCTCTTGCCAGCACCTTCCAGGACTCTCCGCTGTGCATGCAGCACTTTTCATGCCTGGTCTCAACAGGCTTTGGAACGCAGAGCACAACCTGGCTGGCTCTGCCACCAGCACATCCCAAACACAGGGGGAGGAAGAAGCAGCAGGGGTTGTTTTGTGGCCATGCCCAAGAGAAACTGGAAGGGTGCCCTCCCTCTTGTCTCCCTTGGTTGGCTTTCTGACTGGGTCTGAGGCTGGGGCTGCCATTCCTCGGTTGTGGGGACCAGAACCACACCCAGGATCCCAGCACTGTCTGACAGCGCTCCGGGCACTGGCACGGTCACATGTCTGAGTCTCGGGCACCGTGCTGCTGCTTCAGCTGCTCTTAGGCACACCAAAGCTCTCTGTTAAGCCCAGATGGTCTCTGGTTCTGCCCTCTTCCTGATCCTGTGCAGGGATGGAGCACTGCTGTGCTTTCAGGAAGCTATTCTTGAAAACTTGCAGCATTCCAAGCTCCTTTGCCCTCCGTGCATGCTTGCCATGGAATCCCTCACAGCTGGGTTCAGAGCATCCTCAGCTTGGCTCTTCCAAAATCCAGGGGCTCCAGGGTGCTCAGCAAGATCTGTAACTCCACAGTGTT
The DNA here is from genome assembly GCF_031753505.1 of Anomalospiza imberbis. Classification (NCBI taxonomy): domain Eukaryota; kingdom Metazoa; phylum Chordata; class Aves; order Passeriformes; family Viduidae; genus Anomalospiza; species Anomalospiza imberbis. The sequence continues at coordinate 714,898 of NW_027100141.1, forward strand.
GTGGAACTGGACCTTCAGCACAGGGTCCTTCCCAGCCTGATCTGCCCTCGTTCCTCTGAGTGTGTGCACAAAACACGGCGTGGAAGAGAACGGCAGCAGGGGCCTGTGTGTCCCAGGGCCCCGGATTTGCATCGCTTCAGCTCCACAGAGATGCAGGTAAAGCGAAGAAGCCAAAGTGTTCATTAATGGAAGGCGAAGCAAAGGGATGAGCTGGGAGGGAAGAAAGGGGATGGGCAGGGTCTGAGGGCTGCAGGGAGGGAGCTGTCAACAGGGAGGGAGAAGGCAGGAGCTATGGGAGCTTCCCACAGGCTCAGCTGTGCCAGTCATCAGCTGTGCCTGGAGCTCCACCTGGTCTCCTCTGGTCTCCAGGTGGTCTCACCTTCCAAGGGATCTGCAGGTCTTAAAGAGACACTGGTTCTTCTGAGCCAGCAGATGAAAGTAGTTCTGCAGCTCTTCCCTCCAACATCACCTGAACAAATATGCTTCTGCAGGAGGGGCTGTTGTTTTCACTCAGGGCTTGAAGGGCTGGAAGAGAGAGGAACAGAGCCTCGGTCAGAGCCTGGATCTGCTGGAATCCAAGGAGACCTTTCTGCCAGGGCCATCCCACCTAGACTGGACACAAGAGGAGAGGAATTTCCCTCCCAGGTCAGGGCTGTGGTGCAACACGTCCCCAGAAGGAGCCTGGAGCAGCCCAAGGCTTTGTGTGGCCAGGCAGGGGCAGGCAGGAGGCAGAGCTGTCAGCAAAGGAAGGGGCCAGCGAGGTGGGGCAGCCGGGGGATGACGACAGCCTGCAGGGACAGAGGCCAGGGCAGGGACACCGCAGGACAGTCTGGGCTGCAGAGGGCACAGGGATGTGCAGCAGCTGCAAGGCCCTGACAGAGCCAACCTGTGCAGCCCTTTGGCCATGGCTGCTGGCCCTGGGCCTGAGGCCACGAGGGGACAAGTGACCCTTGCAGCCCTGGGGCCTCATGGCCTCCTTGTCTCTGCTCAGCAGCCGGGCAGGGGCCGCCCCATGGTCCTGCCCTTGGCATGGCACATCCCCACATGGCAGTGCCCATCCCGGGAAGAGCCCTGAGCAAGGAGGGAGGGACAGGATCTGCCTTGCCAGGGGCTGGGGCTCAGCCTTGGCCCTTTGCATTCCTGAGACACATTCAGGTTTGCTCAGCACCAGAGACACCTTTGCCTTGTTTGTCCCCACCTGTCATCAGTGCCTCCAGGGTTCTGCTCTGCCTGGGGCCTGGGGACACTTTGATATGAATTGTTTCCTTGAGTGGAACCCATTAACAGTTAAAGAAATTTGGAATTTGAATCCGACTTTTTGAGTTCTTGAGAAGTTCTTTGAGCACACTCTGAGGGACTGGGTCTGATGCAAACAGCACCAAAGCCCCAGAGGTCATTAAAGTCCTGGTGCTGTGTCTGTGCTGCTGAGCTGGGCCGGGCTCCTGGCCCCGAGGCAGCTCCTGGCAAGGGCAGCGCTGCAGAGAGACAGCTCTGGCCAGGAGCAGCTCCTGTGCACAGCCCAGCAGGGCTGGGGCACTGCCAGGGCATCCCAGGGACACGAGCAGGGCACAGACAGAGCTCACAGGGGCTCAGCACTGGCAGGGGCTGTGGGGTGTCCCAGAGGGGGCTGTGTCACAGCAGCAGCTCTGTGGCTGTGTCACGGAGGCACAGAGCAGCTGTGATGTCAGAGAGGGGCTGTGTGACTGCACAGAGTGGGTTGTGTGAGGTCACAGATTGGGCTATGACATCACAGAGTGTGTTGTGTGAGGTCATCAAGCAGCTATGGCATGACAGAGGGGACTGTGTGACATCACAGAGCAGGCTGTGACATCATGGCATGGCTGTATGACATCATAGAGCAGGCAGTGAGGTCAAAGTGTGTGCTGTGACATTACAGAGTGGCAGTATGACATCACAGGGAGGGTTTTGTGACATCACTGAGGGGGTTGTGACATCACAGGGCAGGCTGTGACATCATAGAGAAGGGTATAAGGCAATAGAGCAGATCCTGCCATCATAGAGGGTGGCTCTGTGACGACAGAGAGTGGGTTGTGACATCACCGGGTGGCTGTGTAATGTCATAGAGCAGGCTGTAACACCAAAGAACAAATAGTGACATTGCAGGGTGACATTGTGACATCTCACAGTCTTCTGTGACATCACAGAGCAGGTGTATGACATCACAGGGTGACATCTCAGAGTTGGCTCTGTGACATCACAGGGGCTGTGTGACATCACAGGGGCTGTGTGAGGTCACTGAGGAGGTCACTCCACCCCAGCCCCCCCTCCCAGTTCCCCCAGAGAAGTCCAACGCTGCTCGTGCACAGCGGGGTCCCCTGTCCCCCCGGGTCCCCCCGCCCCCGGCGCCGCAGCCTCCCCCAGAGGATGTTCCACGAGATCGACCCCAGAGCCTGACACGGGGACGGGGGCTGGGGCTGTGGGGGGTGGGACAGGGGGACAGGAACCCCCTGGCAGCGTCCCCGTGTCCCCCAGGGCTAGAGCCTGGCCCAGGGCTCCTTCACCCTGTTACCAATGAGGGCTTGAGAGCACTGAAAAAATCCCCAGCAAGGGATCAGCAAAAACCAGATTTAATATTAAGCAACAGCACCACAAAGTTCCTTGGCAAGAGTCACTCTGCTCCTGACTGGACACTGCAGGCACAGAAAAGGAAACAAAGCTACAACAAAACCAAACAGAATCCAGGCAATCAAACCAGAAATGAGCCAAGACCTGGGGCTTTCCTTCCTATGGAAAAGAACTGTCCTTCTTGTCCAGGTGCCCATGGCCAGAATTGGGATTTCACCTCCAACACTGCCTGTTGTGACAGACTGGAGGAGATTGTTGGCTGGAAACATTTCATGTGTGGGGAGGAAGGGGCAGGCCCAGCCTTGCCCTGCCCTGGAACCCCAGCCCTGCCCTGCCCTGGAACCCCAATCCCCCCAGAGCCTCTCTCCCAGCCCAGCAGTGTCTGCCAGTCCCTGGCACAGCACAGGCAATGCTCCACAGCCACCTCTGGAGCCCCCAGCCCAGCTCCTGAGTGACCAAATGACCCCAAGTCCCACCTGGGGGAAGGGCCCAGGAACACCAAGGGGTATTTAAGGCTGAGCACAAGGCAAGCACACATCTTGACCCTACCTCCCCTTGGAATTTCTATCTGAACACTGCTGGAATCCAGGAGTTGGTAGCTCTGTGTGTGCTTCTCTGTATATTTTTTGTCTGTCTCTCTTTCTGTGTCTCTTTCTTCTATTTCGGTCCTCGTGCAAATGTTGATTAACTTAAAATTGAATGAGCTAATAGTCTGTGAAGTTGAATGGGCCAAGGTAATGCTTTGGGAAGTGTTTTTGTTGATTGAATGTCATGCTAAACCTTTTACCAAAGTTTCTCTGGGTTTCTAAAGTTCCCAAAAAAGGCTGTTTTGTTGTTTTGAGCTCATGAGAATCTCTTGTTGGTATTTCTCCAGTGCATCCAACTCAGAGGACACAAACAATTGTAATTCCTCTTAAATGTCTCTTTGAGAGAGTTGTATGGGGGATGGGAGTCAGGGCTTGTGTGTCCTGCTTGGCACAGCCCAGGCAGGGCTTTCACAGCCCCATTCCACACTCCATTTCCCAGCTGGAGCCGCTGGTGCCTCTGAGTTCTGCTGCCCCAGCCCCAGGGACGCTCTCCTTGTCTGCCCATTCCCCCACGGTCTCTGGGCAGGGATGGCCTCAGTGGGGGCTGCTGACATCCTCAGCAGCTTGGAGCGCCCTGGAGCCACCTCCGGCCATGGACGGCGGCCAGCGACGGGGAATGCCCCGGGGTGAGGAGGGAGGACACCAGCAGAGCATCCCCACGAGGCAACGACGAAGACAGTGCCGGGATCAGGCGGGAGGAGCACGGACCCCCACCGGAGCATCCTCCAAAGGTAAGGTGTTTTCCAAAGTAAAATTGGCAAAAAATCTTATTAAATTCTGTGGCTGATCTTTGCTGTTCCCACGGGTCGCTCGCCACCCACACAAATCACAAAGTTCCCCCTCAAAAGTGGGACTGGGACCACACAGACCCTTCCCCATAGTCTGAGGACCCCCAGAAGACCCCTCCCTATGGACTGGCCACCCCAGAAATGGGGCTAGGACCTCCAGAGAAGCCTCCCCATTAACCTAAACCCCCCCAAAATGGTGCTGGTGCCCCCAGAACCCCATCCCCATGGGACTGGAACCACCACAGACCCATCTCCATGAACCTACAACCCCCAGAAATGGGACAGGAACCCCCAGAGACCCCTCCCTATGGGCCTGGGATCCCCAGAATGGGGCTGGGACTCCCCCCATGTGAGACACGCCCACTCCCCGCCTTGGGGTGGCGGTGTCAGAGCCCCGGGAGCGCCCCGGAGCCACCTCTGGCCACGGACGGCGGTGAGGAATGCCCTGGGGAGAGGGGGGAGGACCCCGCCAGAGCATCCCATGGGGCAGTGAGCACCAAGAGCGGCAGAGCATCGCCCTGGAGCGAGGACGATGGAACCAGGAGGACCAGGGCAACCAGCGGAGCATCCCCGGGGCTGAGGAAGGAGAACACTGACACAGCATCCCCCCGGGGCAACGAACATTTAGGGATTTTAGGGATTGTAGAGAGTAGTTTAGTATGTCACATGGGTGAGAAGTTTATGTTTTATAATTTTAAGCATATTGTAGATGGGTACAGGAGCTGTCACATCTTCAGCAGAGGAGGACACACCTTCAGCAGGAGCCGTCACAGCTTCACCAGGTGTTGGGGAATGGCTGCAGGAACAGGGTCATGGATCGATGGAACAATTGTTCCAGCAATCCTCTGTTTGAGACCCCAGACCTGAGCTCTGTGCCCGGGAGGAGCTCTGGCCTGGGAACAGCATTGTGTCTGGGTCTGGGAAACAGCACTGTGCCTAGCCTAGGAACAGTACACTGTGCATGTACAGATAGCAAAAAAGCAGCATATCCTTGAGATATGAGTTGTACAAGAACAGGATGTAAAACAAGATGTACCTAGCAAAGTAAAATATATCAAGCTAGCAGATGAAACACTTAGCTGCAGCTGAAACCGCACGTAGGAGAACATGTAACAATGAACCTTTATGAATTAACCAATGAGAGCTTGTTGCTAACATTGCTTGTGAAAGACTGTATAAACTGACAGGATCTTTGAATAAATCAGAGCTTGCTTATCAGTCATATTGATTGTGTGCTTGTCTTCCCTCACTGCCCACGGCAAATCTTGGCACCCGGAACAGGGACCCTTGCAACCCTCAGGGGTCCCGGTGCCTCTCTGACTAAGGCGGTGAGCCCGGAGCAGCGCCGAATATGCAGTGTTCAGAGGGCTGGAAGTCTACTCGATGCTGGCATAAGGAGTCCTCTCGAGCCTGGGTCAGAGCAAGACTTGCCATCTGGGGAGTCAGGACAAGACTCGCCATCCGGGGAAGAGCTGCCGGCTTGCAAGGTACAGAGGCTGCACTTAAGGGTCAGATTATGGAAAGCGAAGTAGCTCTTCAATTACTTACAGAAACGTGATTTAGCTGACATAGATTTAGATAAAGATCCACCAGCTTTGTACACCTATGGTCGGGCTCAAGGCTTATTTAAAGCCTCGGGGGATCTCTTTGATGAGAAAGAGTGGCGTGGATTAGAGAACATTCTTTAGTTTAAGGTGATTGATGATGATAAGGCTGCCTGAAAGCTAATGAGGTCGTGGCGCTCAGTCATAAATTGTTTGCAGAAGTATCAAGCAGAAAAGAAAGTTGCTGCTGTTGCTACTGCCACTTTAGAAGGGGTTAAACCAGGAATGCATTCTTTAGAGGTTGATTACAATCCTATTCCTCCAGTAAGAAATATTATGGAAATTAAGAGCAGATCGAGTGATAAGCAACCTACTGCTCCCCCTGCTTTTAATCCTGCCTTTAATGCTGCTCAGTCAGACACAGATCCCCTCCCTGGGAATGAACAATCAGTAATAAATGGTGAAAGACTTCCACAGGCTAAAAGAAAGCAGCTGCAGGATGAAACTGTTCAGAACAGCCACAAAAGAGTTTTAGTGACATCTGCTAGTAATCCTTTAAAGCAAGAACATCCTAAAAATGTACCAGGAATACACAGAATGAATTGGTTGAGTATCCAAAAAGAAGCAATAAGTAATAAAGATTATGACGTGTTCTACTATTACTGACATAAATTGCCAAGCTTTTCCTGTTGCTTATACACCGAATGCAGGAGGGGGAGAAACAACCAATTATCATCCTGTGGATTGGAAATTGCTTTCACAATTGAGAGCCACAGTTAATGACTGTGGGCTACACGGGGAACCTGCAAAGCAAATGCTTAATTACATATGGAGCTCAGGTTTGCTTCTTCCAGAAGATATTAAGGGCATCATGAGAATGATTATGACACAGTCTCAGTTGATGCTGTGGTAGGCTCATTTGCATGAATTATGTAATCATTTTGCTGAAACTCTACGACAACAGAATGACCCTTTATTTGGGGTAACTGTTGAGCAATTAATGGGTGTTGGGCAATTCACTACAATTGAAATGCAGGCACAAGTAGGGGCTAAAGTATGAAAAGCTACCATACCATTAACTATAGAAGCAATCTCCAAGGTTAGGACAAACCCAGTATCTCCTTCTTCTATGTCTATTAAGCAAGGCAGAAATGAGCTTTTTACTTCCTTTGTGGATTGGGTGACCGAAGCTATTAATTTAGCTGATGTACAGGACTTTATGAAGAGAACCCTATTACGACAGTGTGTTTTAGAAAATTGTAATACCTCTACTAGAAGTATTCTTAACACAATGAGCATTGATGCAACAGTGGAGGAAATGCTCTGTGTGCTCCCCGTGAACCTCAGTTCTGGGACCACTGTCTGCCCCAGGCTTCAGGGGCTGGGCTCTGCCCTGGGGCCATCCTGCAGGGACAGCTGCAAACAGGGAGCATTCCCTTGCCACAAAGAGCCAAGCCAGGGCTGCAGGGCAGCTGCTCCAGCCCGGACTGCACTGCTGAGTGCTGTGCTCTGGGGCTGGGGCTCCCCGCACAGGGGACTGGACTGGTGTGCCACAGGAGACTGGGAAGCTGCAGCTTCAGCCTGAGGTGGGTGCGTGGGCTGGGAAGAGTGGGGAGGCTCAAGGGGATTCACAGAGCTCATCCTGCTGCAAGGACAAGAAAAATGGGAGTGGGAACTCAGCAGTGAGGAGAGCTGAGGGCTGGAGAGCAGCTCTGAATGACACTAAAATCCCACTGGACCTCTGAGACATTGCTGCTCCTCAGCCAGTGACAGGCTGAGTCCCTAAGCCTGGGGTTTGGCCTTTCTCATGGTGAGAGGCACCAAGGAATGCAACAGTGTGATGGAGACTGCCATGGGCTGGGAACTCACTGGGGGAAAAGAGGGAGCAGTTGGGAAGTAAAAGGCAGGTGGAGGAGAGAACTGTTCAGAGAAAGACTGAGCTACAGCTTGAGCAGGCTGCAAAATGTCATCTGGGGTCATCCCAGATTGATTTCATTTCAAAAGTTAAGGAACAAGTTTATTTTGGGGTGGTGTCATGTTTTCCCTGGGAGGTGTACACTCCACACACTTGAGCCGTGTTGCTGAAATGCTCAAGCAGGTCTGTGCTGCAGGTCACCCCATTTCTTCTTTGGCTGATTGTGGCCCAGTGCTGAGCTCCAGCAGAGCCCTAGCAGAGCCCAGAGCAGCCTCAGCACCCGCAGAGCCCGGCTGCAAGGAGAGAAACCAGAAAGCGCCCGTCAGCTGAAGGCTCCTCTCCCCTTGTCCCAGCCGCCCGCGGTGCCCAGGCCATGCTGGCCGTGCCCAGAGCTGTGCCCAGAGCTGCCCATCCCTGCTGCCTTTGGGAGCAGAGCAGGAGGGCAGGACATGTGCCCAGCCTGCAGCCAGCCACGGCACATCCAGCCCTCAGCAGCTGCCCAGAGCAGGATGCTCCTGTGCTCGCTGCCATCTCCCCAAAGCTCTGATCCCACCATGCCAAGCAGACGGGACCCACCTGACGCCATCCCCCGCTGGAAGAAAAGCTGGTCCCAAACCATGTCCTCATCCTTCTCCAAGGGCACGGCCCATCCACGCCACAGCTGCTCCCAAGCACTTCCCCATCCAGACTGGACCCCAGCTAGAATGGTTCATCTAGAAAAACAAACAACAAATTATTGAAAATAAATTACAGAGGGGAACAAGAAAAAAGGTCAAAAATCATATTACTGTCAGGGACTTGAGGAAAGCCCAACCCCTGCATGCCAGGGAAAAACCCACCCACAGGTGAGGGAAGCCCAGGCTTTCTCCCTTCCACCCTGCACTGCCCCCCAAAATAACGGTGATCCCAAAGCAAACAGGGGCAGTGGAGCAGCCCAAGCCCTTCCTTGCCTGCAAAGCAAAGCAGCCCCTGCACAGGTTCTGGAGTCCCACCTCTGCTCCCACCATGGGGGTTTGTTTCTGTCGGGCTGGCTGCCCCAGCCCCAGCCCGGGGCACGGTGGGTGCTGGGGGCTGTTGGCAGGGCCAGGAGCCCACTCCCATTTCATCACCACCCCAGCCCATCCCCCAGCCCTGCCAAAAGCAGCCTGGCAGCCGACTGAAGGATCAGCTGCATCCGCCCCATCAAAGGGGGAACCTTTGGTTCCTGGCCAGGCTGTGCAATGCCCAAATCTGGGAGCATCCCCCTGCGTGTGGACTCACCTGCAAATTCCCTGTAGAGCCTGGCTTTGGAGAAGGTGCCAGAATCGAAGTCCATCATCCTCAGCTGCCGGTGACCAGGTGGAGGAAGAGGTTGTCATCCTTGATGTCGTCCTCGCTGTCCCCAGCAGCAGCAGCCCCACCTGGTACAGCTTCTCCAGGGGCTCCTTCTCCTTCCCTGGGGGTGAGCCCAGGCTGTCAGGGTTCTGCCCAGGGCCCAGAGCTGTCAGGGAACCAGGACAAGCAAAACCAGCTCAGATGGCAGCCACCAGTGCTGGGCAGAGCAGCTCAGCTCCAGCACAAGGGCTGCGTGTTCCCATCTGATGACCCCTGGGCAGTGACACAGGCAGGACAAAATGTCTGGGTTCCTTTGCTTCTGATTGCCAAGGCATGTGTGGAGCTGCAACTTACCAGGGCCTTGCATCAAAGTGTGCCTGTGGTTCTCTCCCTTCTTCTAGGGCCGATCAATATCCTGCAGCCAGGGATCACATAACAGCTCTTCTAACGAGGGCCTGTCCGAGTGCAGCATGGATAAACACCGCCTGATCACATCTTGGCACTCTGGGCAGAGAAACCAGAACCCGCCGGTCAGCTGGAGAAGGCTCCTGTTGGCTTTGCCCCACTATTCCCGTGCCCAGGCCATGCTGGATGTGCTCAGAGCTGGGCCTAAACTCCCCCATCAATTCCCTGTTTTGGAGGAGAGCAGGAGAGCAGGACATGTGCCACCTCCTCAGCAGCTGCCAGAGCGGGATGCTCACGAGCTGCTGCTGTCTCCCAGCACTGGCATTGCCCCCGTGGCCAGAGATGAGGATCCACCTTGAGAGAGCCGTCGTGGCAGCGAGAGCTGATGGTCCCAGCTGATGTTCTGGCTCCTCCTGAAAGGGTGCTCCCCGCAGACCATCTGGTGCAGCAGGATGCCCAGGGACCAGATGGTAGCTGGCTTGCCGTAGTAAAATCGAAAGTGGGTCCATTCTGGGGGCCTGTATGACCGTGTTCCTGTGGAATACAGATGGGGTTCATCAGGGGGATGCTGCTGCTCCCAGAGCCTGGCCCCAGCATCCCTGGGCGTGTGGGGGCTGCCCCAGTGGCACACGGGGTGACCGCTGCCCTCTCGCCAGCACCTGGGACTTGTGTACAGACTCGGGGTTGGAAAAGAAGCCACTGGGGTTGGAAGAGGGCAGCAGAAGTCCTGGCAAGGCCTGACCATGAGGAGGAAAAACCCACCCAGTGCTTGGGAAAACCATGCCTTCATCCTCCCTGCCTGCACTGCCCAAAAACATCATGAATCCAAAACAAACCAGGTGAGTGGAGCAGTCCAAGCCCTTTGTCACCTGCACACCAAACCGGCTGGGACACAGGTTACGGCCTCCCTCTCTGCTACCCCCACCCACCCGTGTTTTTGTTGGGCTGGCTGCCCCAGCCCCAGCCCCAGTCCTGGGCAGAGTGGTGGGCAAAGGCTGCCAGCAGGGCTGGAAGCTGGCTCCCCACCCAGCCCTGCTCAAATGCAACTCAGCTGAAATCTCAGTGCCATGAAGGGCAGCAAAAGGGAGAATCCCCGCTGCCACACCCAGCTTGGGCTGTGAGATGTTGGGCCATGAGATGCCAGGACCGAGAGCACACCCCTGCATGGGCTCACCTGCAAAGCGAGTGTAGGCTGTGTCTTGCAGGTAGGTGCCACAGCCAAAGTCGATCAATTTGGCCTGCCCAGTGGCCAGGTCAACCAGGATGTTCCCTGGTTTGATGTCCCTGTGCAGGACCCCGCAGCTGGTGCAGTGCTGCACGGCCTCCAGCACCTGGCGGAACAGATCCCGCGCCACCTCCTCGGACAGGAACCCCCGTGCCCGAATGAAATGGTGCAGGTCCTGAGAGCACTCTGGGCGTTCCAGCACGATCAAGATGTCGTTGGGGAGCTCAAGCCACTCCAGCAGCTGGACGACACCGGGGAAGCCAGTGGAGACCTTCTCCAGCAGCACGATCTCCAGGGGTGCGCTGGTGCCGTCGGGCTGCGGGAGGAGCACGATGCCATCAGTGGGGCTGATGCCATGCCGGGGGTCAGGAACTCCTCACCCAGCCCGGGATGCCCTTCGCCCTGCGCTGGCCCCACGCCCGCTCTCCCTTGAGGTGTCCTGGTGGCTCCCACCCTGCCGGGCCTCGGCTCATCCCCGCCCGGCACGGCCCGGCTTCTGCCGCTGGCCCCGCTTACTCACCAGCTCGCCCCAGTGCCGGACGCGGTTCCTTGGCACCCTTTTGATGGCCACCTGCAAGCCAAGAGCAGCAGCAGGCTGAGCTCACCACCCACCCTGCGCAGCCCCAGCTCCATCGCCATCCTCCTCCCCCTTCTCCTCCTCCCCCTCCTCCTCCGCCCCCTCCTCCTCCTCTTCCCCCCCCCATCCCCTCCTCCTCCCTCTACTCCTCCTCCTCCCGTTCCCCTCCTCCTCCTCCTCCTCCTCCGCCCGCCGCCGGCCCCGCCGCTCACCGGGGCGCCGTCCGAGCGCCGCGTGGCCGCGAAGACGCTGCCGAAGCCGCCGCTGCCCAGCAGCGAACCCAGCCGGTACCGCTCCTGCAGGGCCTCCGGCGCCTTCCCTGCGGGCGGGACGCGGCTGTCAGCGCTCGGCCCGGGGCCAGGAGCGGCCCCCGAGCGCCCCCCGACCGCCCCGGGCCGGCCCTCCCCAGGCGTTCGCTCCCGGCAACGGGACAGCGGCGGCTCGGGGGCGGCGGCCGCGCTGCCGAGCGGCGGAGCTCGGGCCGGGGAAGCCGCAGCGGAGGCGGCGGCAGCGGCCGCGCCGCGTGTGTCCTCCGCGGGGCCCGGGAGGAGCCGGGGCCGGGGCCAGGCTCGGGCCAGGCGGAGCCAGAGGGAGGCGATGCCGCCCCAGCCCCAGGCACCGATGCCCGCCCAGAAGCGCCACCGCCAGCACGGCCAGAGCCGGGCGGAGGCGAGACCCCGGCGGGACGGCCGGGGGCAGGGATGGGGCAGCCCCGCCCGGAGCCGGGGGCGGGCCGGGGGCATGGCCCGGCCGGGAATGGGGAGAGAGAGACTGGGAGAGGAGGGGACAGCGGGAAAGGGAGAGCAGGAGACGGTGCAGGACAGCGGGAGAGGGAGAGGAGAATCAAGAGGGAGTCTCTGCTTTGGCTGCTGCTGCTGCTGCTGCTGCTGCTGCTGCTGCTGCTGCTGCTGCCGCCGCCGCTGCTGCTGCTGCTGCAACTGAAGCTCCGGGGCCGTTTGTCCCCGTGTCCGTTTTTCCGTTGCCCGCTCACCCCCACGCCCAGCCCCCCGCTCCCCGGGGGCAGCCCCTGAGCCTGTCCAAACACGGGAACTTTGCCCTGTTCAGCCCAGACCCAGAGTCTGGACTCCTGCATGGGGGCAGAGGTATCTCCTCGGTCGCTGCTGTGCATTGTCCCCGCTGAGTATCAAACCCTGTCGGGGCACATTCCTTGGCTGGAGGGTTCCCTGGTCCTGGTCCTGCACTTATGGCTCCAGTGTTGCTTTCCAGCAAAAACAGGAAGGCAAACTGTGTAGCTCATGGTACTTTAGAGTGTCTAGAACTCGCTAAGTCACTGATCTTAGAGGTGAGATGCATTTGGAATTAATGGGATGGAGAAGTAGTGCAAGATGGAAAAAGGGAGCAGAGAAATAAATAGAGGAAAACATCTTGGACTGTTTCTTTCAATTTTCATTTCACTTCTGGAAAGCTGTTTCAGTTTTCCAGGAATCTTTTCCACAGTCCTGTTTGCTCTTCTCAAGAACCTTTCCTGGAGAACCAGGTTGAGCTCTTGTCACAAGATGTGCCACCAACTGCAGCTTCTCTTGGCTTTCCACAGCGTGAGTGCAGCAGGACTCTTGCAGCAGAGCAGGACAAAGGTTTGGAGAACTTGACAGCTTGTCCTTTCTCTTCCTGGAGAGCTGGGGAGTTGTGCCATTGGTGAGGTTTTCATTGTGACTGTTCCAGCCTTGGGAAACAGGAGGTGGAACCAGGACTTGTTAGGGAATACAAGCCTGACTGAATGCAGAGAAGGAATCTCCAGAGCCCGCAGCCAGAAATGGAGAGTTGTGTGATAATCATTCCCACATCTCCATGGACACCTGGAAAGTGATCTAGAACATGAAAATGGGACAGAGGGGGTTTGTTTCTCTGTTCAGTTTGGGTGATTCTACATCTCCTGTGCTGGTATAAATCAAGAGCACAGTCAGTTCATGAAAAGCACCAGAACAGGCTGGACCTCTGAGAGTAGGTGACGGAATGGATTTGAAAAGGAGAAATGCAGGGAATGACTTGGTGGACTTTGTCTGGAAGAAGGGTATTTTTTTCTAATTATTTCTAGTCCATTGCTTCTGCTTTTGTCCTTCTTACAAGGCCATTTACATCCCAGATTCCTCATGAAATGAGATCCCTGAGCTTCTGGAACTGCCTGAAAGATGCCCTGTTCTTGCAGGGACACTCAGGCTGAAGCAGGAATCAATTTTGAAGCAATTGTATTAAACAAAAACCAGTTCTTAAGCAGAGATTGATGTCGCTCCCCCCGACCAACCACCATGGGCAAATCTCTGGCTCAGCCTGGAGCAGTGACCTTGAGGGGTGTCCGCACTGCAGGGAGGAATCTCCACAGCCTCCAAGAAGTGAAATGTCAGGAGACACTGCCATTAAAATTTGGGATGGGGCTTTTCTAGTCTGAAGCGCTGCCCTGTCAGTCAGATGTGCCCAGGCTGGGCCAGCTCAGCAGCTCTGCAGGAGCTCTCAGTGGTGTCACTTGGTTGTTCCTTTCTCTGGGGATTTTTCCAGCCCTGCCACAGCTTCAGCTCCCTCTGAGGATGTGGAACTTTGGGATGGAGGAGTCAGGCTGGTTTCAGCATTATTCACCCCAACAGCAGCGTGACCCCCCTCCTTCATTTCCCACTGGGGCTTTGCAAACAGGGCCTTGCAGGAGTGGTTTGAGCCCATTGCAGGCAGAGCCTCCTGCTCCAGCAGGAACTGCCTTTCCTGTGCCAGGAGCAGGGCAGGTCCCGCTGCAGGAAAAGCCCCAGGCCAGCCCCAGCACAGGGAAGGCCTCGGGCACAAGGGCAGAGTGCCATGCTGGGAGCTGTGCCAGGGAGAGCCTGAGGCACCAAAGGCGCCTTGGCAGCAGCAGCTGCTTGCAGGGCATGGCCAGAAGCCTCCCTTGGCAAGCCGGCCTGGTGGCCAGCACTGCAGAGCTGCTGCCTCAGGGCTCATTTCTGGCTGGGCTCTGCCCCAGCCCACAGAGTGTGACCTCAGCCCTGACTCTGCCACGGCCCTTGTGCCTGAGCCCTGCAAAGCCCAAAGTTCACCTGTGCCCCCCTGGCTGTGCCAGCCCCTGGGGCAGGGGGAGGAAAGGCAGAGGAGGGGCTGGGTTTGGCTGTGGGATGTGGGGTCCAGCAGAGACCATGAGGAGTCGAGGCAGTGGATGGAGTGCACTGAGCAGCCCCTTCTGCCCATGCAGTCCTGGAATGGTTTGGGTGGGAAGAGCTCTGCAGTGCTCATCTCATCCAAACCCCGCCATGAGCAGGGACATCTTTCACCAGATCAGGTTGTTCAGAGCCCTGTCCCAGCTGGACTTGAATGTTTCCAGGGACGGGGCACTGACCACCTCCCTGGGAACCTGTCCTGGTGTATCACCAATGTCATCATCAAACATTTCCTCCTTATCTGTTCTTATCTGAACCTCCTTTCCTTTAGTTTAAAACCACCCCCCTTTGTCCCGTTGTGACAGGCCCTACTAAAACCTCTGTCCACCCTTGTATTCCCAATGAGCCGGGTTTCCATGGCAACTGCCAGGACAGGTGACCCAGGTGTCACCCCCAGTGAGGGCTGCCATGGAAACAGTGCCCAGCACTGCCCCTTTCTGTTGGGCTGACCTGGCCTTTGGCCCTGGCCCTGGCGTTTGCTGCTGGTTCCGCGGCACCTGACCGGCCAGCGCGGCACAGGGCAGGTGGCCATGGCACAAGCCCCCAGCAAGGGATCCCCTCTGGCTCTGGGCAGTGACAGCAGCCCTGAGCAAGGGGCCAGGGCAGGTTTCCATGGCGAGCAACCATCACAACGGCTCCAGGAGCAGAGTGACTCTTGCCAAGGAACTTTGCCTTGCTGTCACTTAATATTAAATCTGTTTTTTGCTGATCCTTTGCTGGGGCTTTTTTCAGCGCTCTCAAGCCCTCGTTGGTAACAGGGTGAAGGAGCCCTGGCCCTGGCTCTGGCCCTGGGGGACACGAGGACGCTGCCGGGGGGTCCCTGTCCCCCTGTCCCACCCCCCACAGCCCCAGCCCCCGTCCCCGTGTCAGGCTCTGGGGTCGATCTCGTGGAACATCCTCTGGGGGAGGCTGCGGCGCCGGGGGCGGGGGGACCCGGGAGGACAGGGGACCCTGCTGTTCACGAGCAGCGTTGGACTTCTCTGGGGGAACTGGGAGCTGGGGCCGGGGTGGAGTGACCTCCCCAGTGACCTCACACAGCCCCTGTGAGGTCACACAACCCCTGTGATGTCACACACAGCCCCTGTGATGTCACAAAGCTGCCCTGTAATGTCACACAGCCCACTCTGAGATGTAACAGGCCACCTGTGAATTCATAGAGGTGTCCTGTGAGGTCACACCCTGCTCTTTGAGGTCCCAGTCTGCTCTGTGATGTCACAAAATCTGCCCTGTGATGTCACAGCCCAGCCTGTGATGTCACAGACGCCCTGTGATGTCATAGCCAGCTCTATGATGTCACAGCCACCTTTGTGATGTTATGCAGCCTTGCTGTGATGTCACAGCCTGCTCTGTGATTTCACAGTCAGCTCTGTGATGTCACAACCCACTCTGTATTGTCTCAGCCTTCTATGTGACATCACACAGCTGCTCTGTGATGTCACAGAGCCCTTTTCTATGATGGCAGAGTCTTCTCTGCGGCCTCACAGCCCGTTCTGTGATGTCACACAGCCAGCCTGTAATGTCACAGCCGACTTTGTGACATCACAACCTCCTTGATGATGTCACAGCCTGCTCTGTGATGTCACAGCCTGCTCTGTGATGGCAGAACTCACTTAGCATGTCACACAGCACCTCTGTGGGCGCACAGATCCACCCTGTGATGTCACAACACCTTCAGTGATGGAACACAGCCACCCTATAATGTCACAGCACACTCTTTGTCCTCACAGCTTGCTCTGCTCTGTGATGTCATACAGGCATGCTGTGATGTCACAGCCTGCTCTGTGATGTCACATAATAAACCAGGGATGTCACAGCCAACTATATGATGTCACAACCTGGTCTGTGATGTCACACAATCACAGAATCACAGAATTGTTGGGTTGGAAGGGACGTTCAAGATCATCAAGTCCAACCCATGCCCTAACACCACCTCAGCTAAACCATGGCACTGAGTGCCACATCCAGTCTTTTTTTAAACACATCCCAGGATGGTGACTCCACCACCTCCCTGGACAGACAATTCCAGGAATTTATCACCCTTTCCATAAAAAAAATTTTTCCTAGTATCCAACCTAAATTTCCCTTGGTGCAGCATAAGACAATGTCCCCAGGTCCTGTCAGTTGCTGTGAGGAGAAAGAGACCGACCCCACCTGACTGCAACCACCATCAGGAAGCTGTAGAGTAATAAGGCCACCCCTGAGTCATCTCCAAGCGAAACAACCCCAGCTCCCTCAGTCGTTCTTCACAGGACTTGTGCTCCAGACCCCTCACCAGCCTTGTTGTCCTTCTCTGGACATGCTCCAACCCCTCCATGTCCTTCCCAAATTGAGGAGCCCAGAACTGGACACAGCACTCGAGGAACGGTGCCACTACAGGGGAAGAATGCCAAGAACACCAGTGCCAAGTACAGTGGAAGAATGACCTCCCTGCTCCTGCTGGCCACACCATTCCTGATCCAGGCCAGGAGCCATTGGCCTTCTTGGCCACCTGGGCACACTGCTGGCTCATGTCCAGCCTGCTGTCGACCAGTGCCCCCAGGTCCCTTTCTGCCTGGGCACTGTCCAGCCACGCCGTCCCCAGCCTAGAGCAGTGCAGGGGGTTATTGTGGCCAAAATGCAGGACTTGGCACTAGGACTGATTAAACTTCATCTTACTGGAATCTTCCATCTATCCAGCTGTTCCAGGTGTTCCTGCAGAGCCCTCCTACCTTCCAACAGATGGACACATGCTCCAAGTTTAGTGTCATCTGCAGATTTACTAATGAAAAGCTCAATCCCCTCATCCATGTGGTCAATAAAAATATTGAACAGAGCTGGCCCAGCACAGAGCCCTGAGGGACAGCACTGGTGACTGTCCCCAGCTGGAAGCAGCACCGCTCACCACCACTCTTTGGGCCGGCCATCCAGCCAGTCCTGAACCCAGCACAGAGTGCTCCTGTCCCAGCCGTGGGCTGCAGCTTTTCCAGGAGTGTGCTGTGGGAGACAGTGCCAAAGGCCTTGCTGGAGTCCAAATAGACACATCCACAGCCTGTCCTGCATCCACCAGGAGGGTCACCTGGTCATGAAAGGAGACCAGGTTCATCAAACACGACCTAGCCCTCCTAAACCCCTGCTGGCTGGGTCTGACACCCTGGCCATCCTGGAAGTGCTGTGTGATGACACTCAGTCTAAACTGTTCCATGACCTTACCACGTACTGAGGTCAGGCTGACTGGCCTGGAATTATCAGGATCCTCCTTCCCACCCTTGCTGTGAATGGGTGTCACATTGAGCAGCTTCCAGTCATCTGGGACCTCACCAGTGAGCCAGGACTGCTGGTAAATGATGGAGAGCGGCTTGGCAAGCTCATCTGCCAGCTCCCTCGTCACCCTGGCCTGGATCCCATCTGATCCCAGAGATTTATGAACATCCAAGCAGCTCAGCAGGTCTCTGATGGCCTCCTCTTGGATAACGGGTGCACCATTCTGCTCCCTGACACCATCTACCAGGCTAGGAGGACAGTTGTCCTGAAGGCAAATTGTTTTCTCACTAAAAACTGAGGCAAAAAATGGCGTTAAGCACCTCTGCCTTCTCCTCGTCTTCAGCTATTAAATTCCCTTCCACATCTAATCAAGAACAATGGTTGGTCTTACCCTTCCATTTACCATTGATATATTTGTAAAAATATTTTTTATTATCCTTTACAAAAGCTGCCATTTTAAGTTCAAACTGAGGTTTGGCTTCCCTAATTTCTTTCCTACATGCCCTAACAAGGCCCGTAAATACTTCCTGAGAGACCTGACCCTCCTTCCAAAGATGATACATCCTCTTTTTATTCCTAAGTTCCTTCAAAACCTCATTGCCCATCCAGGCTAGATGTTTGACTTGTCGATTCGTCTTTGGGCACACAGGGACAGTCTCTTCCTGTGCCCTCAAATCTCTGAAACACACCCCTTTTCCTGAACTCCTTTGTTTTCAAGGGCTGCTTCCCAAGGAATTCTCTGATTAAGTCTCCTGAGCAGGCCAAAGTCTGCCCTCCAAAGTCCAATGTAAATGTCATATTAGTGTTCCTTCTGACTTCACCAAATATTGAGAACTCTATAATTTCATGATCACGGTGCCCCAAGTGACCTCCACCCACCACATCTCCCACCAGCCCATCTCTATTCACAAACAACAGATCTAACATAGTCCCTATCCTGGTGGGCTCACTCACCAGATGCAGTAAAGTTGTTCTCCATACAGTCTAAAAATTTCCTGGACTGCCTCTTTTCTGCTGTATTGAGTCCCCAGCAGATGTCTAGCAGATTGAAGTCACCTACAAGAACAAGGGCTGATGATCCAGAAACATTCTCGAGCTGCTTGAAAAATAACCTGTCTACCACTTTTTCCTGGTTGGGTGGACGATAACAGACTCCCAGTAGGATGTCAGCCTTGTTGGCCTTCCCTTAATTCTCACCCATAGACATTCAGCTCCATCTTCATAAATTTCAGTACTTATGGTGTCAAAAGCCTCCCTAATGTAAAGGGCCACCCCTCCACCTCTTCTCCCTTTCCTGTCTCTCCTGAAGAGCTTGCAGCCATCCAGTGCAGTGCTCCAGCCATGTGAGTCGTCCCACCCTGTTTCTGTGATGGCAATTACATCACAGCTCTGCTGCTGCACCATGGCCTCCAGCTCTTCTTGTTTGTCACCCATGCTGTGTGCATTGGTGTACATGCACCTCAGCTGGGCTGCTGATTTCACCCCTCACTCAGGCTTACCACCCACAAGCCTGCTTCCAGACAACCCAGCTGCATCTCCCTTCCCCTTCAGACCTAGTTTAAACACCTCTCAAAAAGTTCTGCCAGTTCATGAGCTAAAATTCTTCTGCCCTTCACAGAAAGAGGGAGCCCGTCTGGTCCAAGCAGGCCAGGTGCTGTAAAAGTAGCCCCATGATTAAAGAATCCCAAATTTTTTGTTGATGACACCAACCCTTGAGCCACTCGTTGACCTCCCCTATTGCTTTCACTGTTTTTCTCAGCCTATTGTGAACTCTCCTATCGATTTCACTGTTTTTCTCAGACTCCAAAGGGACTGCGGAAAAGACTGTCTGTGCCCCTGTCCTATTAACCACCTGACCCAATGCCCTAAAGTCCCTTTTAATTGCCCTGACACTCCTCTTCTCAGTCTCATCACTGCCAGCCTGGGGTATCAGCAGTGGGCAATAATCAGAGGGCTGAATCAGCCCAGGCAGTGTGTCAGTGATGTCCTGTACCCGGGCCCCAGGGAGGCAGCAGACCTCTCTGTGGGGTGGCTCTGGTCGACATCTGGGGCCCTCTGTTCCCCTCAGGAGGGAGTCACCCACCACGATTACCCTTCTTTCCTTTTTGATGTTAGAGGTGCTGACCTGTCTCACAGATAAATCATAACTGGGAGGCTCACTGGGCAGATAATTTTCTTCTAAACCATCTGGCTGACTCTCCAGATCCAGGGGATCATACCGAATCTGAAGTGGCACCTGGCTTGGGAGAGGGGGTTGGGAGGGATTTTTATTATTATTTTTATTAATTTTATTATTACCTCCTCGAGTAGGTACCCACTCCCACTCCCCTTCATCAGCCAGGTGTCCTTCTATAGCCTGACAGTGGGAGGTGTGGGAGACAGCGGGAACCAAGGAGAGCATTGCTGCCCTGCCAGACCTCATGGAACCAAGGATCCATTGGGACACTGCAGGGCCCAAGGATCCAAGGAACTTTGTGGCACCAGAGGGACATTGTGACACTGGGAGGCCTCATGGAATCATGGACAGCATTGGGACACTCTGGGGCCTCATGGAACCGTGGTGACACCAAGTTGTCTGGGGGTGTTGATCTGCTGGAAGGCAGGAGGGCTCTGCAGGGGGACCTGGACAGGCTGGATCCAGGAACCAAATCCAACAAGGTGAGGTTTAACAAGTCCAAGTGCCGGGTCCTGCACTCTGGCCACAACAACCCCTGCAGCGCTACAGGCTGGGGACAGAGTGGCTGGACAGCAGCCAGGCAGAAAGGGACCTGCAGGGACTGATGGACAGCAGGCTGGACATGAGCCAGCCGTGTGCCCAGGTGGCCAAGAAGGCCAATGGCTCCTGGCCTGGATCAGGAATGGTGTGGCCAGCAGGACCAGGGCAGTGATTCTTCCCCTGTGCTCAGCACTGGTTGGGCAGCACCTCGAGTGCTGTGTCCAGTTCTGGGCCCTCCAATTTAGGGAGGACCTGGAGGGGCTGGAGCGTGTCCAGAGAAGGGCAACAAGGCTGGTGAAGGGTCAGGAGCACAAGTCTTGTGAGGAGCGGCTGAGGGAGCTGGTGTTGTTGATCCTGGAGAAGAGGAGGCTCAGGGGAGACAAGGCGGTGTCAGGGCACAGGTTGGACCTGATGATCTCCAAGGTCTTTTCCAGCCTTGCTGATTCTGGGATTCTCTGAAACCACCCTTGGAGCAGTTGCAGGAGGAGCCCTGGGCTGCCTCTTCAGAAGCTCCAGCAGCCCAGGTCCCTCAGCTTCTCCTCACAGCCCCAAAGCCCATCCTGTCAGTCCTGCAGAGCCTCTGCAGCCCCTCCTCACTGCCCAGAACAGGGAGCCCCACAGCCAGACACAGCAGCCCAGATGTGCCCCCCTGACCTGGGCTGCCTCTGGCAAGGGAGCAGCACGAGGCACTGCAGGAGCCTGCAGACAATTCCTGCAGCACTTGTGGGATGATCCCGCTCCCCAAGGGACGATCCCATGGTGCCAAGTCAAGAACTGGGATGGGGAGTGGGGCCAGAGAGGAAAGGGCAAACAGGGATGGGCTGTTGGCAGGGGAGGGAAGAGGGGTGAGGAAGAGAAATAAATTTGTAGGAGGAAGAGTAAAGAAAGCAAAGGTGAAGCCAAGGAAATGCTCAGGGCAGTTTGGGGGTGGCTGCCAGGCAGCCCTGGCTCTGAGCAACAGCGTCTGCAGTGGGACAGGAAACTCCCAGCTGATGGGAACAAACTTTCTGGCTGACTGCAGAGGCCAGGACAAAGCTGAGTGGTTTCCCTGGCGTCCCCCAGCCCTTCCTGGCCCCAGGGGCTGATGGCATTTGTGCTCCCTCAGGTTCATGTCCCCACAGCAGCAGCATGGGGGTGCTCCCGCCTGCTGTGTGCAATGCAAACAGGGGCTCCTGAACCAGCGCTGCCGTGGCTGTGCCTGCAAGGATGCGGCACCTGTGTGAGCTGGGGGAGAGGCCAGGGCTGCAGAGGGGGGATGTTGTTGGCAGCTCCATGAGGACGCTCTGGGACGCTGCCCTGGGCTGTCCAGCGCACTGGGGATGGATCAGCCCCTGCTCTGCTGCTCCTTCCCGTCTCCCCCAGGGCCCTTGCAGAGCACCAGCCATGCTGTTTGCCCCCAGCCTGCCCACGGCCAGCCTGGGGCTGCTCACGGGGGTTTTCTGTGCTGAGCATTGGCCTGGCCGTGTTCTTGAGAGAGCCTGGGCAAGGAGCCTGGAGCCCCCAGGCCCTGGCCTGAGGCGTCAGCGCTGCCGCAGCAGTGCCCATGGGCTGTCCCTGCTGCAGCCCCGGCACTGCCACCCCCAGGACTGTGCCTGGCCCCGAGAGCACTCAGGCCCTGCAGCAACACCAGGGCCACCAGGGCAGCGGGGCAGGGCCACGGGAGCAGCACTGGCAGCACCAAGTGCTGCTGCTGCTGGGCACAGCTGCTGTGCCAGCACTGATCTGCCCCAGCTCTGCACACAGACATTGCTGCTGCAGCTCCAGAGAAGGCAACAAAAGGGCACCTCTGCAGAAAACTTTGCTGGGAGATCCTTCAGTTCCTTAAAGCCACCAAGAGTGCAGCCGCTCATTGACACAGTCTGTGGCCACAGGGAAGGTGGAGAGAAACAAAATGAGAAATGGCACAAACAGTGACATTTTCTTGTGGTCAATTTCAAAAAAGTAAGGCAAAGGAAAAAAAAAGCACAACTAAATCCACAAGAAGTATGAAAGATGAATTTTATTACAAGTGATTTGCAGAAATTGGCCAGCAGTTTAATGTTCCCGAAACCATCCAGTCATCAGTGTCCACACTGCAGCCTTGAGCTCCTGGTTCCTCAGGCTGTAGATGAGGGGGTTCAGGGCTGGAGGCACCACCGAGTACAGAACTGACAGGGCCAGATCCAGGGATGGGGAGGAGAGGGAGGGGGGCTTCAGGTAGGAAAATGTGGCAGTGCTGAGGAACAGAGAGACCACGGCCAGGTGAGGGAGACAGGTGGAAAAGGCTTTGTGCCGTCCCTGCTCAGAGGGGATTCTCAGCACGGCCCTGAAGATCTGCACATAGGAGAAAACCATGAACACAAAACAGCCAGATGATAAACAGGCACTCACAGCAATGAGCCCAAGTTCCCTGAGGTAGGATTTGGAGCAGGAGATTTTGAGGATCTGGGGGATTTCACAGAAGAACTGGCCCAGGGCATTGCCTTTGCAGAAGGGCAAAGAAAATGTATTGGCTGTTTGCAGCAGAGCATTGAGAAAGCCACAGGCCCAGGCAGCTGCTGCCATGTGGGCACAAGCTCTGCTGCCCAGGAGGGTCTCGTAGTGCAGGGGTTTGCAGATGGACACGTAGCGGTCGTAGCACATGATGGTCAGGAGATAAAACTCTGTTGCAAGAAAGAAGAAAATCAGAAAGACTTGGGCAGCACATCCTGTATAGGAGATGGTGCTGGTGCCCCAGAGGGAATTGTGCATGGCTTTGGGCACAGTGGTGCAGATGGAGCCCAGGTCGCTGAGGGCCAGGTTGAGCAGGAAGAAGAACATGGGCGTGTGCAGGTGGTGGCCGCAGGCTACGGCGCTGATGATGAGGCCGTTGCCCAGGAGAGCAGCCAGGGAGATGCCCAGGAAGAGGCAGAAGTGCAGAAGCTGCAGCTGCCGCGTGTCTGCCAGTGCCAGCAGGAGGAAGTGGCTGATGGAGCTGCTGTTGGACATTGGCTGTGGCTGACCATGGGGATCTGTTCATGGAGAAAGGACCGGGAAGAATTAGAGGAGGTACCTGTAACCAAAATCAAAGCCATTTCCCATACACCCCACTCTGTAACACAGAGAGTCACAATTCTGTGTTTAAGAGTTCTGGGGTTTTCTTTATATGCTCCCCAGTATTTTTCCTAGTATTCTTGGATATCAAAATCTCCGCATTTCTGCTTCCGCCAGGGAGAACAGAGCAAGATCTGTGAGGCAAAGTGATGAGAGGAGAGTGAGGGGATATGGTCTGTCATTCTGACCTGTTCAGAGTTTCTCTGGGCTTTAGCCTTTCTCAGAAGGGTGATCACCTTCCCATGCTTCTCCTAAAATATCACCAAGCACTGCTGACAGCAGATGGATCCCCTCCAGCCCAGTTCCACATTTGTAGCCAAGGACTCACTTTGCTCATTTCACCAAGCCAGCAGCATTTTCAGTGTCACAACACCTCTGCCTTTCCCCATCAATCTTATAACTCAGAGATGATCTAGGACAGGTTTGCATCCTGGATTGAAGCTCCCAGCCTGGACTGAAATCTCAGGGAGACTTCCAAGTGTCCTTCTGATGGCACTGGATGAAGGGAGATGCAGCTCCTTCCCTGGCTGCACTGACAGCATTGCCCAGAGCCAGGCACTGGGGACAGCTGTGTCACCCTGAGCCAGCTGTGCCCCCTCCCAGAGCCCCCAGTGCTGGGCAGCTGCTCCCAGCCCTGTGCTCTGCAGAGGGAACTGGGCCCGGGGCTGCAGAGCTGCCCCACGGCTCTGCTGCAGCTCTGCCTGCACAGGAGGGGCTGCACGCCTTGGAGCCCCGGCCCTGAGGACAGAGGCTTGGCTGGGGGGACAGGAGGGAGGGGGCTTGTTCAGAGGGAGGGGCTGCACTGGAGGGGATCCTCTGGACATCTCTAAACTCTCCCTGCCACAGCATTTCTGGGTTTTGTTTTCTCTCCTTCCCTGATCTTCTCACTGCTTCCTGGGGATTTTCCTCCTGCAGGTGTTTCCCTGTGCCTGAGCTCTCCCTGCCAGCACTCACAGACCCCAAATCTCTGTGCACTCTCCTTGGCCTGACAGAACCCTGCCTGTTTGCAGGGCACTGGCTGGGGGCAGGTTCTGTTTGCAGCTTGGAGAAAGGACAGCTCAGACTGAGCCTGATGGCTCCAGCAAAGGTGATGCTGCTGCTGTCCATGGGCAGAGTGGCAGAAGGCACATTAGGGATCTCCTGTGCACCTACTGATCACTAAAAGTCATAGTTCAGATATCTCAGGCACTTGTCAAAATTCATAATCAATAATTCATAATAATCCTTCATTATATATCTTTCCATCCCTGCCATTCTCCAGTAGTAGAAAACTGGATAAAAATTCTTTGGAGATTTTCTCATTTTTATCAAAATCCTTGTTATGGAAAATTCTATGATTGATCAGACCCCCTCAGCATGTCAGAGATTCATGAGAATTTTAACCTCCCCTGCACCAGAAATACTCAGAGTAGTACTCACAGGGTCTGTGGGCATTGGGATGTTCCAGCTGTAGGAGATCACTCCAGGAGCTGCAGCTGCATTGTCCTGCAGCCAGAGGTTCCTGTGCCAAGGGCTGCCAGGGATTCTGCCCCAGGCACTTCTCAGCACCTTCCCAGCCCTGACTGATGGAAGCTCTCTGTGCCTCTGTGCTGTGCCTGGGCTGGCTGCAGGCAGTGCCCCAGCCCTGCTGGGCTGGGAGAAGAGCTGCTCATCCAGAGAAATGTGCTTTTGAAGCTCTCCTTGGTTGCCAGGATCACCCTCTGGGCCAGGAGCCTGGCCCAGCTCAGCAGCACAGACACAGCACAAGGACTTTAATGACCCTCCGGGGCTTTGTGCTCAGGCCCTGAACATCAGGCCCTGAGAGGGAGCTGCAGAAACCTCTCCAGATCTCCAAGTCAGAATCCAACTCCAAAGTTTCTTTGACTTTTAATGGGTCCCACTGAGGGACACGACTGAGAAAGTGTCCCCAGGCCCCAGGCAGAGCAGAGAACTGGAGGCACTGATGACAGGTGGGGACAAAGAGAAGCCAAGTCCTGGTGCCCTGGGGCACAGCAGGCTCTGTGCCACCAAGGGCTGTCAGGAGACACCTTGTCCTGAGGCACTGGGGCCTCCTGGCACAGCCCCAGCCAGGCTGGGCACTGTCAGCCCCTTGTCCTGCCCTCAGCATCCCCCCCCAGCCCACATCCCAGTGGCCTCAAGGATCTGCTGGAAGGAGTCCCTGGGGAGCCTTGCTCAGGAATGGCCCTGGGGGCTCCTTCATGCTCCCAGGGACTGCAGGTTTTTCAAAGCACTTTGGCTTTGGCTTTTGCCTTGCAGTCTCTGAGAGCTTTGTGCAATCATGGCCTCCAATTATCTGCTGTAATTAGTCCCTGGAGAGGCTTTGTCAGGAACAACACTCAGTGGGGCTCATTAATGCTTCAAGGTACTTCAGTTCTTTTCAGGTACTTGGTGTTTCCCTTTTGATCCAGACTCTGTGAGAGGTTTGTGCAATCATGGCCCCAATTATCTGCTTTAACGAGTCCCTTGAGAGCTTTGTGCTGACACTCAGTGGGGATCATTGATGCTTTGAGATACTCAACTTTTGTAAGGTACTTTGGATTTCCCTTTCCATACTGAGAGGTTTTTCTGCAATTTGAGTCTCTGAGAGGTTTTTGTGCCATCCTGGCCTCCAATTCTCTCCTCCAAGGAGTCCATGAGGAGCCTGTGTTGGGGATGGACCTCAGTGGGTCCCATTTATGCTTTGAGACACTTTGGGGTTTTCTTCTGACTTTGACTCCTGGAAAGGTTTGTGCAATCTTCTCTCGGGCCCTGAGGTTCCAGGGCTCAGCTCCAAATGCATCACAGGGCTCATGAGGAACAAACAAATCTTGAGAAACCATGGCTGTGCCTTGATTTCCCTCTTGTCTGAGGCAGTTCATCAGGAAGATTTTGTATTGGCTTTGCTTCGCCAATTTGAGATTTCTTGGCCAATGCGTTAATTACTATGGTGGGTTCAGTGCTGGCTAATTACCAGGGCACTCACTAGAATACACTTACTAATTTCTTGCTCTGAGATAAGATTAGGAGAAAGGCAAAGTGGGCTCAAAACTCTAAAAGGGTATAAAGAAAAGTTTATTAATAGTAAATGAAATATAGAGTAAAAAGAATCAGAACAAAACTTTCAGAACACTTCCTCTCTCCATACAACCTGACAATGTAAAGAGAAAAAACATAAAATTTTCAGTCAGCTTTCCACCTCTAGAATAGTCTTTCTTCAGTTCACTTAGGGAGAGAAGTTCCTCTTGTAAATGTTATGGAGACTTCTCCACAAGACAACAGTTATCTCATGGCTTTTCATTTCCATAAATAGCAGCTGCCTAGGAAAAATCTGTAATTGAGAAATCCCTCCCATTTTTTCACAGCTTTTCCCACAGCTGTGTTTATCAGCCATGCCAGCTTATGGGGTATTAGTTTAAAGATGAGCTATTTAAGAGCAAAGGTTCTCTTCATCTATTTCTGAAATCATCTTCATCTCTGGAAACAGAGGTCTTCTTCTCTCCCTGGGAGCATAGGTTCTCATCACTCTGCTCTCTTTCATTGTTCAAACTTCTCATGGGATCAACAGCTACTTCAACATTTCCTTATATTAGCATGGAGACCTTTGCTGAACAAATCATCTGCCAATTTTTTACAATGTGTTATAGGGAAAAAGAGAGTCTGATGTATCAATTACATCCTTCTCCATAGCTTTACCAGAGGATTTCAGCCCCAAGATCAAGGCATCTCCTCATTCCTCCCATCTGGGACTCAACTTCCTCTTCACTGATCTCGGTGTCTTCATGTTGCCCCTCTGTGTGCCTGCACTTTGTCCTTTTCTCTCACTCGAGGGAGGATGGAAGCACTGGAAGAGTCAATATCTCAGCCGGGGCCTGCAGATGGCTCCGTGACCCCGGCCGGGCTCGGTACTTGCGGCCGGAGCTGTTTTACCATGGAGGTTTCTGCAGCGGCTGCGCTGGGGCTGTGTCAGGCTGGGCCGTGCTGGGGCAGGGCCAGGATCTCAGCAGCCAGGCCAGAGCACAGCAGCAGCACGGCCGGGGCC
Source organism: Anomalospiza imberbis (assembly GCF_031753505.1). Classification (NCBI taxonomy): domain Eukaryota; kingdom Metazoa; phylum Chordata; class Aves; order Passeriformes; family Viduidae; genus Anomalospiza; species Anomalospiza imberbis. The sequence continues at coordinate 742,040 of NW_027100141.1, forward strand.
CATGGCTTCTCCTCCCCCTGCCCGCTGGTTGCGGGAGAACCCCAAGGGCGGCAGAACCTTGGCCGAGCCAGCCCGGCCCGGGGCTGCTCCTGGGGCCCGGCGGATCCTGGCTGGGCCCGGGCTGGCGGCGGGGCAGGGCTCGGTAGCGGCCAGATGTCAGCAACCGCAGCCACGGCCCGGCCCGGCCTCGGCCCCGCGGCCTCCCCTGCCCTGCCCGGCAGCCGATGGGGCCTGGCGGCTCCCTGGGAAGGGGCCCGGCCCCACGGCAGGAGCCGCCCGGCCTGGCCTGGCTGAGACGGGGCTGGGCCGGCCTGGTCACCTCTTCGCTGGCCAGAAGGAAACAGACCCAGCCAGGCTTTCTCATCTTTAACTTGTGTCTTCACAGAGGCGTGTGCAGTTTCCTTAGTGGTTTAACAGACTGTCAGTTCTCACAGCTAATTACTGATTGTTTTTTTGTCAGACACAGAGGAAACTGCTAGCAGCTTCTCTCAGGACATCACTTCCGTGATGCAAAACCACCACAACAGCACAGAGCACAGAGCTCCTTTGTCCATATGTAGTGGTCATGTGCCCGAGGCCTCAAAACCCCACCTTGGGAGATCTCTGGGCCCTCTCCAAGGTGTTTTCAAATGAAAACATTCAGCTCATAGTCTAAGAAAATCACCAGAGCATAGGGCCAGCCTGACCTGTCTGTCTTGGCTACTTTTGTCTGGGAGCGATCCTTGGATATATGGAATTTGGGAGGCCAAATTCTAGTTTTTGCCATGGTCCTTGGCAAGAAGGCTGTTTTTTATCCATAGGAAGGAAGGAACAGAGGCCCTCTGTTTCAGGGGCAGATGAGAGGTGACCACTGGAGGCCAAGGCCAGCCAGAGCTGGCAGGTTTTTCTGAGAGATACCTTTGCATGGAGGAAATTTTAAGGGAGCTTACCAATTTTGGCAATGGGCATCTGAAAAGAGGGACAGTTCTTTCCCATAGCAAGGAAAGCACAGAGCCCCAGTGCTCCAGGAGCTGATGAGAGGCAGCCCTTTGCATTCCAACATCAGCCAGACCTGTCAGGTGGCCCCTGGGAGGCCAAGCCAGCCAGACCTGTTCCATGTTCCCTTGGTTCCATGGGGCCCCACAGTGTCCCAAAGTTCCCTTGCTTCCATGAGGCCCTGAGGTGTCACAATTCCGCCTTGGTGACACAAGGCCCTGAAGGGTCAGAATGGCCTCCATGGTTCCATCAGGCCCCACAGAGTCATAATGGTCTCTGGGTCCATGAAGCCCCGCTGTGTCACCATGGCCCCTTGGTTCCATGGGCTCCAGTGGTGCCACAATGATCCCCTTGCTTCCATGAGGTCCCCACCGTGTCACAGTGATCTCCATGGGAAGGAAAGAACCGAGCCCCAGTGTGGCAGGGGTAGCCACCAGAGGCCAAGGCCAGCCAGAATGGATGGTACTGGCAGATTTTGCCTGGGAGCAACCCTTGGATATAGGGAATTTGGGAGGTGGAGCCCCAATTTTGGCCATTTCTGCATAGATAAGAAGGACGGTTCTTTTCCACGGGAAGGAAAGCACAGAGCCCAAGTGTTTCAAAGGCAGAAGAGGAGAGAGGTGGCTCCTGGGAGGCCAAGCCAGCAAGACCTGTTTGTCCTGGCAGCTTTTGTCATGAAGGGATCCTTGGATATATGGAATTTGGGAGGAGGAATCTCAATTTTGACCATGGACACCTTGAGAAGAAGGACGGCTCTTTTCCATAGGAAGGAAAGCATCGAGCCCCAGTGTTTTGAGGCAGGTGAGAGGCAGTTCCCAAGAGGCCAAGAGCAGCCAAACCTTTTAAGTCCTGGCTGCTTTCACTGGGGAGCAATGCTTGGATGTACGGAGTTTTGGAGGTGGAATTCCAGTTTTGGCCATGGGCGCCTGGTCAGGATGGATGTTTTTTTCCCTATAGGAAAGAAAAGCACAAAATCCAAGTGTTCTGGAAGAAGATGAGAGGTGGCCACCTTTAGGCCAAGCCAGCCAGACCTGTCTCTCCTGGCACCTTTCCTCTAGGGGCTATCCTTGGACACAGGGCATTTTGGAAGTGGAATCTCGGTTTTGGCTGTGTGTGCCTGGACAGGAAGAGGAGTTCTTTTCATTAGCAAGGAAAGCACAGAGCCCCAGTGTTTCAGAGGCACATGAGTGCCAGCCCTCAGGAAGCCAAGGCCAGCCAGACTTGTCTCCCCTGGCAGCTTTTGTCTGGGAGCTATCCTTGGATATAGGGGATTCTGGAGGCAATTTTGGCCATGGGTACCTAGTTGAGATGGATGTTTTTTCCCATAAGAAAGAAAAGCACATGGTCCCAGTGTTTCAAAGGCAGATGAGAGGTGGCCCCTGGGTGGCCAAGGCAGCCAGATCTGTCTCTCCTGGCAGATTTCATCTGAAAACAATCCTTGCATATAAGGAAATTTGGAGAAGGAATCCCAGTTTAGGCCCTGGGTCCCTGGAGGAGAAGGACAGTTCTCTCCCATAGGAAGGAAAGTCCAGAGCCCCAGTGCTTCAGGGCAGGTGAGAAGCAGCCATCGACATGCCAAGGTCTGCTGGACCTCTCAGGTGGTCCCCAGGAGGCCCAGCCAGCCAGACCTGTTCCGTGTTCCCTTGGTTTCGTGTGACCCCACAGTGTCACAATGGTCTGCTTGGTTCCATGAGGCCCTGGAGTGTCACAATGTTCCCCTTGCTTCTGCAGTGTCACAATGGCCCTGTGCTTCCATGGGGCCTTGCAATGTCACAATGGCTTCGTGGTTCCACAAAGCCCTGATGTGTCACAATGGCTCCTCAGCTCCATGCGCCCTCGCTGTGTCACAACGGCTCCTCTGTGACACTGCGGGCTCCACAAGGTCACCATGGACCCTTGGTTCCTTGGGGCCCCTGAGTTTCACAATGGTCTCCTTGATTCCATGAGGCAGCACAGTGTCACAATGGCCCCTTGGTTCCATGAGGTTCCATTGTTCCACCATGGTGTCCTTGGGGCCTGCATTGTCACAACTGACCCATGGCTCCATGAGATTCCACAGCATCACCACGGTGTCCTTGGACCCACATCGTCACAACTGACCCATGGTTCCATGAGGTTCCCCAGTGTCACATTGGTGTCCTTGGACTTGCGTTGTTACAACTGACCCATGGCTCTATGAGGTTCCCCCGTGTCACCATGTGGTCACTGTCAGAGGCTGGATGAGATCAATGTCCCGATACACCTTGGGATGCTCGGAATGCCCGTGTGGGGCCAGGAGCGGGTCAGGCCTTGGTTTGTGGTGGGACAGAGCCCCGCCCCCAGCCCTGGCCTGGCACAGCTGTCAATCACATGGAAGGGGCGGTGTTAACCCAGCTCTGATTGGCTGAGCTGTCAGTCAATCACACAGCAGGCAGGGCTAACCCAGCTCTGATTGGCCCAGCTGTCAGTCAATCACACACCAGCAGCTGGTGCCTAACCTGACTCTGATTGGACAAGCAACTGGCAGTCCCACCCCAGGGGCGGGCCCATGAAGGCCCAGGGGTTTAAAAGCCGGAGCACGAGGCCAGCCCATGGTCTGGATCCTGCCTTCTCCTGGGGTTCCTCTGTTAATGGTGCTGGAACCTGAGCAGGTGGTGCCTCTGTGTGTGTTTTTCTATAGATCTTCTGTCTTTCTGTTGTTCTCTATTTCTTCTTCTTCTACTCCTACTTACCTGGAACATTTTTGATAACTTAACATCTTGAGGCTTAAAGGTTTTCAGGTTTAATGGGCTAAGTTAATGAAGTTAATGCTGTGATAAGAGTTTTATGTAGAACAGGATGTTGTATTAAACCCTTTGTCAGAGTTCCTAGATTGTCTATATTTTGCCAGTAAAATTTTGTGTCATTTTGCTCTCTCAGCTCTGTTGGTTAGAGCATGGTGCTGGTATCACTGAGGCTGTGTTCAGTCCCTGTGTGGGCCATTCACTTCAGAGCTGGACTTGATGTTCTTGTGGGTCCCTTCCTACCAAGAATATTCTTGGCATCTGGCCATGGTGAGAATATCTGGTTGGTGTTTGTCCTGTACAACAAACTCGAACGAAGGAACCTTTGGTGACCCCCAGCATTTCAGTGTTCTGGGGTGTTACAGCCCTGCAGGCTCACAATGGCCTCTTGTTTCCATGAGGCCCCACAGTGTCACACTGGCCCCTTGGCTCCATGAGGATCTGGAGTGTCACACAGGTTTGTGACATTTGTCCTTGCTGCCCCTCACATCCCCCTGCCCCACAAACAGCCCCGAGCCAGCCGTGAGGGACAGGCCCTGCTGTGCCAGGCTGGGCTCAGGGCTTGGCCTTTCTGGTTCCTGCAGCCAAGCCAGGCCTTGCTCAGCATCGCAGTTCCCTGCTCAGAGCCTTGGGCTCCCTGCAATCCTGGCCTCACGGATCTGCTCTCTGCACTCCCTGGGGAGCCTCTGGCACTCCCTGCCCTCGCTGGGGCCCAGGGATGCTCCCAGGGACTTGGAGTTTTGCTTCTGCCTCCTTGAGCAGCTTCTTCATCCTTCTCCCAGTGCCTGAGGGTCCTGGACCCAGCCCCAAATCCACCGTGGGGCTGATGAAAATACAGAAAGCCCTCAGGAGCTCTTTGTCTTCCGTCCATGGTCTTCAAGGCTCCAGGGCTTGTGCAGTGACTGGAGTCGGTTTGGAGTTCTGTGCAGGAGTGTGAAATACAAAGTTGTGTTTTGTGTCAGGTAAATAAAGGCAGCCTGTGCAGTTGTGGTTATGAAATGTATGGAACACGGCCATGGGACAGTTTTAAAGATGAGTTCTAATACACAACCCAGGAAAGCATGGAAGAAGGCTTTTGAACCAATCTTTTATTTGCAAATAAGAGTTAAAAGTCTTAAACTGTTTTGTAATAAGAGTATTTGAATTCTAACTTTAGAATGCTGCTTTTGAGGAGAACTTTTTATTTGTTATTAGGTCTTAAGCTGTTTTGCAATAAGAATCTCTGAATTATAACTTTGGAATGTTGCTTAGCATTAAGGATGTTAAATTGTAGCTTTGGAATATATAAGGGATTTAAACAGAGAGGGAAGTGACCCTATCCCAAGCTCCTGGAAAAGGAAGATGGACATCAAGGTTGCTGATTAATGATTTTGAAAGGGGAAGCTGGACATCACTACCATAGATTAATGATCCTGGAAAATAGAAGCTGGACCCCACCTCAGGAAGATGGACCCCACCATGTGGGACACACATCCCGGGATATTGAAACCTGGAATAGATACAGAAATTGGAAAGGAACCAGACATCACCATCACAGATTTACGATCCTAAAGTACAGAATTGTGACGTCAAAAGGTAGAAATAGAAACTGCTGAAAGCTCACGTCAAAATGGGAAATAGAAGCTGCTGGGGAAAGCTGATGAATATGCATGAACATGATCAATAAACACCAGCAAGCCCAACAACCGGTGCGCAGTTGGAGGGGAAAACCCCCACCACTGCACCCAGCGCTGTCTCTGCTCATGTGTTACCATATTAATTAATAAATTTAATTGCTGCTTGATGTATTGGCTAAGTCAAGCTTCTCATTTCTAACAGAATGGAGAAGAATGAGCCCCTTTTGGGCTGACCCTGTTTGGACAACCTGCTCCTCACCTCCAGCGTCACCACGTCTGACACCGCCCACCTGGGACTGACACGCCAAAATACCCAAACATGCTCGTGTGATTTATTCTCTTATTTCTATTCTGTAACACATTATTTTGTGTTAACAACTGTGAAAAACACCAATCACTTGGTTTTTAAAATTTAAAAAGTTTAATAATAATAAAATGGTTATAAAAATAGTAATACAATTAGAGCAATAAAAATTTAGAGTTAGGGCAATTACAAGACAATGAAAAGCAAAGACTTACGGACGTCCGGATGCTCTCGGGCACTTAAGCCTGATAAGCACGTTTTGTGAGCAAAGGAATAACCTTAAAAACCATACACTGTTGCATATTCATACACACTTCATGGTTATGCATACATTCTATTTAAAACAAGCAACTCTGTTATTTTTCAACTGCTTCCTTTAATCCCCACGGCATCTTTGAGTCTGAGCAAGGCCTGAAGAAATTAGCTTCTTCTGATGAGAAAACCATAAATTCCTCTTCTCTGGCAGATTTAGGTGTTCTGTGACTGTTAGCTCGAAGCCAGTGTCTCATTCCTTTAAAAAAAACCTACATACAGAGTTTCTCTTTTAAATACTAAAGCTTCATTTTAACTACAAAACTACATTTATTATACTATTAAAATGTTAGTACAGCACAACTAATCAATATAACACAATACATATAGTAACTATCTTTGTACAGCCATATAATATCCATTTTTCACATATTTAATTACTTCTAGATGTATCAAATTTATTTCTAATAATAGTATTCTTTTTTTCTTACCTAGTTTTAATATTTAGATTAAAAATCTATACATTTTTAGTAGCCAAGAAAACTAATGTTCTTTGTATCTCAGTAACACAATTCCCTTCATTAATGAATTAGGATGTATTGGCTATTCATTTCTTCCTGTTTATGGCAATTAGCAATATTTCCAGTCATTTTGTCATCTTTTTTATCATCTTTTTCTCACACAGGGTTAAGGAGGGGCCACTTTGGGATCCTTGGAGACATTTCTGGGGCACATTTGGGGCAGTTCTGTGCCTGGGGAGGGAATTCAGAGAGAACATGAAAGTCTGGAGGACACTTGGGGGAGCCGGGTGGGCACTTGGAGGGGCACTTAGGGGTTCTGAGGGACAGCTCGGGGTCCGGGGGAGCCCTTGGGGGTCCAGGGGGGCCCTTGGAGGTCAGGGAGGGGAATTTGGGGCCCCGCGGGGCCCGGGCGGGCACTTGGGGGGCTCCAGCGGGGCTCTCCGGGGCGCGGGGGGTGATGGGAGTTGTAGGCGCGGGTAGAATACGGTTGAACGGGGCCGCGGAGCATCACGGGAGTTCTAGGCGCAGCTGCGATGGGGCGCGGGGCATGACGGGAGATGAAGTCACGGCTGCAATAGTGCGGGACGTGCGCCGCGGAGCATGATGGGAGCTGTAGTCCCGGCAGTGGCTGGGACGCGGCGTTTGGGGTCCGGGAAGGCCCTTGGGGGACACTTTTGCGTCCGAGCCGCGACTTGAGGCCCTCGGGGCGAACGTAAACGGTTCGGGAGAACTTGGGGGGAGCTCGGGGAGCTCTACCCGGGCTCCTTAGGGCGCGGGGTACGGCAGGCGGTTTAGGCGCGTGACTGTGTTCTGAGGGGCTCTGGGGCCGCGGGGGATGAGAGGAGATGAATTCCCAGCAGTGGCTGTGCCGGGCATCCGTGGGGTCGGGAGCACTCCGGGGATCCGGGGGCGCCTTTGGGGGGTCCCGAATGGGCGCTGAGGGGCACTTGGGGATCCTGGAGGGTCTGGGGGACACTTACGGGACAGATAGGGGCGGGTACCGAGGGGGTTCTGTGGAGCGCGGGGCATGACGGGCGTTGTAGTCCCGGCTCCAATGGGGCTGAATCGGGCGGCGGGGCATGACGGGAGTTGTAGGCACTAGCGGAAGTATGGCGCCGATTCCAGGCACTGCCCCCAGGCCACAATCCCTGTCGCTGATTAGCTGTGGGCGGTGATGGGCGGGAGCCCCGGCAAATGGGAGGCGGGAACAGCCCATCCAACCCCTCCAGTCCAGCCCAGTTCATTCCCAGTACAGCCCAGTACAGCCCCAGTGCTCCTCCAGTCCCTCCCAATACAGCCCAGTGCATCCCCACTACAGCCCAGTACAGCCCCAGTGCTCCTCCAGTCCCTCCCAGTGCAACCCCAGTACAGCCCAGTACAACCCCAGTACAGCCCAGTACAACCCCAGTGCTCCTCCAGTCCCTGCCAGTACAACCCAGTGCAACCCCAGTGCAGCCCAGTACAATTCCAGTGCTCCTCCAGTCCCTCCCAGTACAGCCCTGTCCCTCCCAGTACACCTGAGTTCATTCCCAGTCCCTCCCAGTTTCCCCCAGTGTCATCCCTAGTCCACTCCAGTGTCCCCACAGTGTTCCCAGTGTCCCCTGTTTGTCCCAGTATCCCCCAGTATCACTCCCAGTATGCCCCAGTATGTTTCAGTGTGTACCCCCACAGTCCATCCCAGTCCACCCAGATTCCCCTCAGCATTCCTCGTGTTCCCAGGCTGTCCCAGTCCTTCCCAGGGTCACTCCCAGTATGTCCCAGTGTCTCCCACAGCGTTCCCAGTGTCCCCCAGTATGTCCCAGTCCTCCCCAGTGTTTCCAAGGACAGTTTAATGTCTCAGGGTTGCCGTGGCAGCCAAACCCAGCAGTGGGGTCGGTGCAGTGTCCATGGCCACGGCCCCTTGCAGTGGCCCAGTGCAGCTTGGGCTGATGATCCACCCTCACAGCTGGCCCAGGGCAGGTCTGCAGTGGTTTTGGTGGCACCTTGGGCTGGCACACCCCTGAGGAGTGTGTCTGTTTTCATGGGGAAACTCGGGAGTTTTAGATTGCTTCAAAAATAGACAAAGGGAAAGCCCCTCTCAGGCTGGGTGCAGCCAGCTCTACAAGCACAGCAGGTCCCAGGTGAGCGAGGACAGACAGGATGGGCTTGGGCAATGTGGAGCAAGGCTGTCCACACTGGGCCAGAGCTCAAGGCACAGCTGCTCTGAGCAGGCCAGAGCTCCTGAGGGGAGAGCCTGGGTCAGTATCAATCACAGAATGCTGCAATCGCCTCTGCTCTAAAGAGAAATGTAATAAAATACACCCTTTGAAAGAGGACAGTGTATTTCTTACAAGCTCTTTGAAATCTTTCTCCATAACTGCACTAGGAAAACTTTAATGGCCCTCTCAGGGCTTTGGTGTTGTTTACACCAGACTCAGTCCCTGAAGAGTGTCTTCAAAAAACTTCTCAAGAACTCAAATTTAAACTCCAAAGTTTCTTGAAGTTTTAATGGGTCCCACTGAGGGACACGACTGAGAAAGTGTCCCCAGGTTCCAGTTAGAGCAGAACCCTGGAGGCACTGATGACAGGTGGGGACAAACAAGGCAAAGGTGTCTCTGGCGCTGAGCAAACCTGGATGTGTTTCAGGAATGCAAAGGGCTGAGCCCCAGCCCCTGGCAGGGCAGATCCTGTCTCTCCCTCCTTGCTCAGGGCTCTTCCCGGGATGGGCACTGGCATGTGGGGATGTGCCATGCCAAGGGCAGGACCATGGGGCGGCCCCTGCCAGGCTGCTGAGCAGGGACAAGGAGGCCATGAGGCCCCAGGGCTGCAAGGGTCACTTGTCCCCTCGTGGCCTCAGGCCCAGGGCCAGCAGCCATGGCCAAAGGGCTGCACAGGTTGGCTCTGTCAGGGCCTTGCAGCTGCTGCACATCCCTGTGCCCTCTGCAGCCCAGGCTGTCCTGTGGTGTCCCTGCCCTGGCCTCTGTCCCTGCAGGCTGTCGTCATCCCCCGGCTGCCCCACCTCGCTGGCCCCTTCCTTTGCTGACAGCTCTGCCTCCTGCCTGCCCCTGCCTGGCCACACAAAGCCTTGGCCTTGAGACCCAAAGGGTTCATTCCATTTTTACCGTGCCTGCGAACTTCCAGCACAGGAACAAGGCATGCAGGGGCTGCTTTCCCAGCAAGGATGGCTGGAAGACAAGAAGAAGACATCTGGCTCAAGGGTGCAGTGATAGAGAAAACAAGGACTGAACCTGGGAACTTGGGGTGGGTTTTATGGAAATGGGTAAATTGTGATTGGCATTTAGCGACTGTATATAAGCAACACACTGGTAGAATTACATGTCCACGTCAGGTTAGGAGTTATCCCATGTTAGACCTCAGGCCTGAATAAATGATTCCCTCTGAAATAGCAAATGAGTGTTAAGGAGCCTCATTCTGATATTTCAGAGATTTGGTGGCAGCGGGGCCTCACAGAACCAAGGAGTCAGCTGTGACACTGAGCAAACTCATGGAACAAAGGGTCCATGGTGACACAGTGGAACCCCATGGAACCAAAATCCATTTTGGCACACTGGGGCCACACTGAACCAATGGTCCACTGTGATACTGCGGATGCAAGGAGACCATTGTGACACTGAGAAACCTCTTGGAACCAAGGGGCCATTCTGACACAGCAAGGCCTCATGGAGCCATGGGTCCATGGTGACACTGTGAATCCAAGGAGACCATTGTGACTGAGGAACCTCATGGAACCAAGAGTCCGTTGTTCAACTGTGGGGTCCTGTGGAACCAAGGGGAGCACAGTGACATTGTGGGGCCTCATGGAACAATGGAGACTCTTCTGACACTTTGGACCCACTGGAGCCAAGGGGCCATTAGAGCATGGCAGGGCCTCGTGGAATCAAGGGGACTACAGTGAACACTGTGGGTGTCCATGGGATGAAGGGGCCATTCTGACACCGTGGAACCAAGGATGCCATTGTGACACTATGGGGCATCATGGAACCACAGGTCCATTGTGACACAGCAGGGCCTCATGGAACCTTGGAGGCCATTTGGACACTTTGAGGCCTTGTGACACCAAGGAGGCATTGTGGCACTCCAGAGCCCTGTGCAGCCAAGGGGACCATAGTGACTCTGTGGGGCTCAGTGAAACCAATGGTCTGTTGTGACACTGCAAGGCCTTATGGCATCATGGAGACCATTGTGACACTACAGGCCCCATGGATCCATGGGGCCATTGTGACACTACAGGCCCCATGGATCCAAGGAGCTATTGTGACACTGCAGGCCCCATGGATCCAAGGGGCCATTGTGACACTACAGGCCCCATGGATCCAAGGGACCATTGTGATATTACAGGCCCCATGGATCCAAGGAGCCATTGTGACACTACAGGCCCCATGGATCCAAGGAGCCATTGTGACACTACAGGCCCCATGGATCCAAGGAGCCATTGTGACACTACAGGCCCCATGGATCCAAGGAGCCATTGTGACACTACAGGCCCCATGGATCCAAGGAGCCATTGTGACACTACAGGCCCCATGGATCCAAGGAGCCATTGTGACTCTATGGAGTTTTGGCAGGCCAAGGGGCACTTGTCACACTGTGTGGCACCATGGAACCAAGGAGTCCATTGTGACACTTCAGGGCCCCATGGAACTAAGGATCCATGGAACAGTGCAGGACTCCATGGAACCAAAGGTCCACTGTGACATTGCGGGGCCTCATGGAACCCTGGAGGCCGTGGTGACACTTTGAGGCCTCGTCAAATCAAGGGGCTCTGCAGGGCCTCATGGAACCAAGGAGACCCTTCTGACACTGGGAGTCCCCATGGAACCAAGGGTCCATTGTGATACTGTGGCACCAAGGAGACCCCTGTGACACTGCAAGGCCTCATGGAAGCAAGGGTTTGGCCTCCCAGGGGCTACCTGACAGGTCCAGCTGATCTTGGAATGTTGAGGGCTGCCTCTCATCAGTCCCTGGAGAACTGGAGCTCTGTGCTTTCCTTCCTATGGAAAAGAACCATCCGTCTTTCCAGGTGCCCACAGCCAAAACTGATACTCCTCCTGAAAAAATTCCCTATATGCAAGGGTTCTCCCAGAGAAAAGCTGGCAGGATAGACACCTCTGGTTGGCCTGGTCCTCGGGTGGTCACCTCTCATCTCAAGGAAGTTCTGAGGAAAGTATTTGAGCAGGTTTGCCTGCTGGAACATCAATGAGTCTCTCATCCTCTAAAAAACTCAGATGCTCTTCTGATCATATGTGTCTTTTCTTTCTCACTGTGTCTTATGCATGAAATACTATTTTCAGCTAAGAAATAGTGTTCTTCTCACTCTAGCAGGGTTTGCTGACACAAAACAGCTCGTCTACATATGGATCCAGGTCACCTGTATAAGCACACACAAGAAAGAATCCAGCAGGAATGATTTGTCTCTGCTCCCATCTGTCACATCTCCTCTGGAGCTGGAGGTGCAGCCCCAGAACTCGGGAGGGCTCAGGGGCTCACCAGCTCAGCTCCCACACTGAGAACTTGCAGACCCTGGGCTGCTCTCCTTGGCCTCTGCACGCTCAGCCAGGCTGGGATGGACACTGATGGTTTCTGTGCCAGGCTCTCTGAGCCCAGCCCAGCTCCCTGCAAGCTCTGCCAGCTGCCCTGAGCTCTGTGCAGCACCCAGGGCCTCTCCCCAGCACAGCCCAGCCGGCTCTGGCCCCACAGCTCTGCTCAGCCCAGGCTGCTCTGGCCACTGGCCCCACGGCCTCAGCCCCTGGCCAGGGCACAGCAGCAGCTGCAGCTCAGCCAGGACTCAGCCCCAGCCATGGGGGAAGGGGCTTGGCCAAGGCCAAAGGAGGCTCCCTGGCTGCCCTGCTCCCCTCGGGCTGAGGTGCTGAGAGCTCTGCAGCCCCTGCTGCCATCCCATCTGCCCAGGCCAGCACAAGAGCCCAGCCTTGGGGCCCTCCAGAGCTGCTCCTGCTCCAGGCCCAGGGCCCATCCCAGAGCTGGGGCAGCCACAAAGCTGTGCCCATTGCTGGTCATCGCTGCTCTGATGGGGATGGATCCTCAGCCACTTGGAGATTATTGATGAATTATCCTACTCCAGAGGCCTCTTCTTTCTTGAGCTCTTCAGTTCAGGAATTCAGTGATTTGTTTAAAACTCCCAAACAAAAAATGCTGCTGGGAATTATGGTAGCTTTCAATTCTTCTGTGGTTAATTAGACAGATTTCAGAAGTGTATTCAAAGTGAATAGACTATATTGAAAAAGTTTGTCCAGTTTCCTTTTCCTGTTTAGAGATGGATATCAGCAATGTCCAATTGATATTGACCCCCAGCACCTCCTAATGCAGTCTGAACAGATGTGAAAATCAAGACCATTCATGGCTGACAATCAATAACACTTTGTCCCTAACCACTCCCCACCATTTCCCTCATCCAACCCTTGGCACTCAGAGCAGCTGAGGAATGGAGTCACACCCAGGGGTGTCCCCAGGGCTCAGGACTGGGGCCAGGTCAGTGAAATCTCTTTATTGCTGATCTGGACGAGGCCATCGAGGGCACCCTCAGTCAGTTCCCAGGTGAGCCCAAGCTGGGTGGGAGTGTGGCTGTGCTGGAGGGCAGGAAGCTCTGCAGAGGGATCTGGACAGGCTGGAGCCATGGGCCCAGGACAATTGGATGAGGTTCACCAAGGCCAAGGGCCGGGTCCTGCCCTGGGCTCACAACCACCCCAAATCCCTGGCTCTGCCCTGCTCCTGATCCCCACAGCCTGTCCTGTTTCCTTCATCCCTGCATTGCCAGGGACTTTCTGGGACAAGGGAGCTCTGCTCTGGGGATGGAGGGAGGTCCAAGCGCCACCACTGGAGTGGGAACCACAACTCATCAGGTTTGTGTCCTTTGGGGGTCAGGACCTGGTGAGACTCAGAGGCACAGAAAGTTTCTCTTCATGGCCAACAGACCATGGTTGAACAGGACACAATTTAATAACAATCACACTCTTCCCTGAGCTATGTGCAACGTCCCAGCAGTGTCTGATGAGTCCACCATCCACAAGTGATTTCCATACTAGAATTGATTTTAGACAAACGTGGTTCTGTGGTAGAAATAAACACAATTAAGTTCTTGTATCAGGATGATTGTCCTGCAGTGGGGGCAAAACAGCTCAAACAATTCCTGATTTGCAAAGCTCTCCGTGGTGGATGGAGAAGGGAGGTCAGGCTTCTTTTGGTGTTGAGGAAATGCTGAAACCAGCCTGACTCATTTCATCTCCTCCTGGCCTGGCTGATCTCCCCTCTTTCCCCTTCCACCCATTGGCTTCTGTCTCCCACCAGGCCCCCGGTGAAGAGCCTGGCTCTGTGTTCTCCATCCCCTCCTCGCTGGCACTGCCAGGCTGGGATGAGGAGCCCCTCAGCCTTCCCTGCTCTGGGCTGGACAAGCCCAGCTCCCTCAGCCTCTGCTCACAGCCCAAGGGCTCCAGCCCCACCTTGGAGGCCCTTCCCTAACCCTGCTCCAGCTGCCAGACATCTTTCCTGCCCTGGGGAACTCAACCCAGGCCATAGGGACCTGGATAATCCATGCCCTTGATGTCCTGGTCACACAGCCCTGGCCCTTTTCCCCATGTCAGGCTCTGGGGTGGATCCTGTGGAACATCCTTTGGTGGAGGATGTGGCTCCAGGTGGACCGGGGGGATACCGGGGGACAGGGACCCCGCTGGGCATGAACAGCATTGGACTTGTTGGGAGAAACTGTGAGGGGGAGCTGGGGCGGAGTGACCAACCCAGTGACCTCACACAGCCCTCCTGGGATGTCACACAGCCCCTCTGTGATGCTACAGCCTGCTCTGTGATGTCACAGAGATGGCCTTTGATGTCAAAGCTTTGTGATAGCCTCACATAACCCACTCCTAATGTCATGGACCATTCTGTCATAGATCACTCATGTGATGTCATAGATCACTCTGTGACCTCATGTTACCAGATGATAAATTGTCTCCACCAGGTGAGCTGACACCTGGAGCTTGTTCTCCAAAACCCCAGGCCTATGGAAACCACACAATGCCCATTGTGTCAGAAGGGGAACTGGAAGTTCACCAGCCTCAGTGTCCTGCCAGCTCAGCCAGGCCCATTGGAACATTGGGGTCCATGACCACCAGGGACCACCAGAGAGACCCCCAGGACAGAAGAACACATGGGTGAAGGGGAGGGGAAATATGTTAATGATTCTGGGGAAATGATTATCAGATGTGTGTTTAGTCCAGGACAATCAATGAATATGTGTGCAAAATACAGAATATGAACAGAAACTTTCCTGCACTCAGCATGCTCGGCTTTGGGAGGAGCTATCCCCCGTGCACCCGGCTGAATAAAGAATGCTGCTTCTTAATGCTGCATTGGTGTGAAGGAGTTTTCTGTTTTACCGAATTTTTGGTAACACTCCACTCCCAAGGAAAGCTCAGTCTCCTGCTGCTCACAAACAGAGAAGGGCTGGTGGCAGATGTGGGGGTCAGAGGCTGCCTGGGGCACAGTGACCATGAAATAATCAAGTTTTCAATGTTCTGTGAAAGAAGGAGGGGCAGCAACATAACTTCCCCACTGGAATTAGGAAGGGCAAACTTTGGCCTATTTAGGATGCTGATTTGGGAAGTACTGAATCAGGTACTGATTTTTTTAATGGAAAACAGCCCTTAAAAACAAAGGGGTCCAGGGAGGAGGGACACATTTCAAGAAAGTAATCTTAAGGGGGAAGGAGCAGCCTGTCCCAGTGTGGCCAAAGATGAGCTGGTGAGGAAAATGACTGCCCTGGCTGCCCATGGAGCTTTTGTGGGAACTCAAGGGAAAAAAGGACCGGCAACTCAGAAAGTGTTTAAGGATGTTGTTAGGCCATGCAGAAAGAGAAGTTGAGAGGTGAAATCTCAATTAGAACTTAACATGGCAGCTTCTGTAAAAAGAATAAAACATGTTCTTATAAAAGATTTATAACAAAAGGTAGGATAAGGAGAACCTCTACTCTTTACTGGATGCAGTGGAGAATATAGTAACTAAAGATAAGGAAAAGGCCAAGCTACTTAACACCTTGTTTGTATCAATTTTCAATATTAGGACAGGTTGTCCTCAGGACAAGAGTTCTCCTGAGCTGACAGGTGGGCACAGGGAGCAGAGCAGCCCCTAATCCAGGAGGAAGCAGCTGGGGACCTGCTGAGCCACTCAGATACTCACAGGTGTATGGGATCAGATGGGATCCATCCTAGGGGCATGAGGGAGCTGGTGGATGAGCTCCCCAAGCTGCTCTCCATCATTTACCATCAGTCCTGGCTCACCAGGGAGGTCCCAGAGCACTGGAGGTGCCAGTGTGAGCCCATCCCCAAAAAGGGCTGGGAGAAGGATCTTGGGAAATCCAGGCCTGTCAGCCTGACCTCGGTGCCCGGCAAGGTTCTGGAACAGATCACCCTGAGTGCCATCACAGGGCACCCACAGCATGGCCGAGGCGTCAGAGCCAGCCAGCGTGGATTTCAATGTCTGCATTGATGGTCTGGATGAGGGGTCTGAGTCCAGCATCAGCAAATTTGCAGATGAAACCAAGGTGGGTGTGGGTGTGGATCTGCTGGAGGATAGGAGGGCTCTGCACAGGGACCTGGACAGGCTGGATCCAGGAACCAAATCCAACAAGGTGAGGTTTAACAAGTCCAAGTGCCGGGTCCTGCACTTTGGCCACAACAACCCCTGCAGCGCTACAGGCTGGGGACAGAGTGGGTGGACAGCAGCCAGGCAGAAAGGGACCTGCAGGGACTGATGGACAGCAGGCTGGACATGAGCCAGCAGTGTGCCCAGGTGGCCAAGAAGGCCAATGGCTCCTGGCCTGGATCAGGAATGGTGTGGCCAGCAGGAGCAGGGCTGCTGTGCCAGCCCTGATCTGCCCCCAGCTCTGCACACAGACATTGCTGCTGCACCTCCAGAGGAGGGAACAAAAGGAGGATCTCTGGTGAAAACTTTCCTGGGAGATCCTTTAGTTCATTTAAAGCCACTGAGAGCACAGCTCCTCATTGACACTGTCTGGGGCCACAGCAAAAGTAGAGAGAAACAAAATGAGAAATGGCACAAGGAATGGCCTTTGTGGACAATCTTAAAAAACTAAAACACAGGGGAAAAACCCCACAACCAAACCAACAGGAACAATCAAAGATGACTTTTCTTACAAATGATTTGCAGAAGCTGGCCAGCAATTTTGTCAGTGCGACCCAGAGTGCTTTTGTCACAGGAAACTCAGACTTTTTGTCACAGGCATCATGATTGGCAGATCTTGAAATGCTCTCAAGTCCCTGAGCACTAAGTCACGGAGAATTAAAGCCACACAGGCCACATCTGCAGTGCTCAAACACAGCCCTGTTGCTGCTGCTGCTGCTGCTGAAATAGAATCAACTGACAGAGGCCATCACAGAAATTGCCTCTGGAGTGTCAAATACAATGAAAATTCCACCAGGAGAAAGTGAAACCAGAACTTCTCGACACACTTCATTGTTTCTTCCGAGCAGCAGCAGAAAATGGAGATGCCCAGAGATATTCCCAGCTGCTGCTGATCCCAGTGGAGCCCAGCCTGCTGCCCAGTCCCAGCGGGAACCTGAGCCCAGCCCGGGGGGCTCCCGCAGTGTCAGGAGCTCAGCACACACGGAGCCAGGCCCAGAGCCCCGGGCACGGCCGCCCATTGCGGGGCAGCGGCGCAGACGGAATGTCCTGCGGCCCAAACCTCCTGCTCCTGCCTCACAGCGCCCAGCGTTCTCCCCCTCCTGCTCCTCTCCCAGCACGGCACACATTCCAGCTCGGAGGAGGCTTCCCCAGAGAGGGCTCCGGCTCCTGTTTCAGCCTCAGTGTCCCTGCAGAGGAACAGGGCATCTTTCAGGCACTTCCACAAGCTCCGGGTTCCCATTTCATGGGGATTCTAGGATGAAAATAGCCTTGTTAGGAAGGACAAAAGTGGAAGGAGTGATGTTGGTGTAGAGCAGGACGGGAACAAAAATTACTCCAAATCAAAGGCAAAGAGAATGAACTCCAATTTATTTGAAATGCACTGCTCTATTTATAGAGAACATCATGCGGACTGATTTTGTTGGTCTTAGAGTAAAAACATCTCACACCATTGGTGTGCAGTGAATGACGCACGGTGGCAGAACCTATCTATAAACAATGTGAACAACAAGAGAGATTAGAGAATTATTTACATTCTTTCCCAACTGTCTCCCAGGTTCTCGCCTAGTTAGAAAACCTTCTCTTTTTCTCTCTGACTGAACTGAGAATATCCACATTTGCCTTCCTGATGAACTTTCTCCAGGAAGTTGGCACTGTGTGCTGGGACCCACGGTGGGCTGGGTGGGAAAAACACTTTGGCACTTTTGCACAGAGCTTCCTTGGGGATGTTGAGGGGAGGAACAAAGGTGGGACAAGAGAGAGCTGCAGATCATTGAGAGAGGAACAAGAGTAGGCAAAGTCAAGGGGCAAAGGCATTAAGAAGGCCTTTGTGTCCAGGGGCATCTGCATGGAAACCACCAGGCCTCTGGCAGAAAGGTGGCCATGCCCACCAGGCCTTTGTGACCCGCGGTGACATCGTGCCCCGAGGCCATTGTGACCCATGTGCATGTCATGACCCTGCTGCCCCACCACCCATGCCAACAGCAAGGCAGCCTGGTCAGGGAGAGCGGGCTGAGGAAGGATGACAACGTTGCCTTTTGGTCTGCACAGATGTTGACTTTAGGTGTGGGCTGCTTTCACAGCATCACAGAATGACTGGGTTGGAAGAGACCTGCAAGATCATCAAGTCTAACCCATGCCCTAAACACCTTAACTGACCCACGGCACCAAGTGCCATATCCAGTCTTTTTGTGAACATTCCCAGAGATGGTGACTCCCCCACCTCCCCAGGCAGGCCATTCCAATATTTTATCAGTCTTTTTGTGAAAAACTTCCTCCTAGTATCCAACCTGTATTTCCCCTGACACAGCTTGAGACTGTGTCCTCACGTTCTGACATTTGTTGCCTGGAGAAAGAGACCAACCCCACCTGACTGCAACCACCTTTCAGGAAGTTGTAGAGAGCGATAAGGTCACCTCTGAGTCTCCTTTTCTCCAGGCTAAGCAACCCCAGCTCCCTCAGTTGTTCCTCACAGGATTTGTGTTCCAAGCCCCTCACCAGCCTTGTCGCTCTTCTCTCGAGCATCTCAACGTCCTTCCAAAACAGAGGGGCCAGAACTGGACACAGCACTTGAGGAATGGTGCCACTACAGGGGAAGAATGCCAAGTACACCAGTGCTGAGTAGAGGGGAAGAATCACTGCCCTGCTCCTGCTGGCCCCACCATTCCTGATCCAGCCCAGGAGCCAGTGGCCTTCTTGGCCACCTGGGCACACTGCTGGCTCATGTCCAGCCTGCTGTCGACCAGTGCCCCCAAGTCCCTTTCTGCCTGGGCACTGTCCAGCTACACTGTCCCCATCCTAGAGCATTGCAGGGGGTTCTTGTGGCCAAAATGCAGGATTTGGCGAGTGATTTTATTAAACTCCATCCCACTGGAATCTGACCATCCATCCAACTGTTCAGGTCTCCCTGCAGAGCCCTTCTGCCTTCCAACAGATGGTAGAAGTAGGTAACTAAGCTTCCAGCTCAGTGTCATCTGCAGATTTACTAATGAAAGCCTCAATCCCCTCATCCATGTCAGCAGTAAAACTATTGAACAGAGCTGGCCCAGCACAGAGCCCTGAGGGACAGCACTGGTGACTGTCCCCAGCTGGATGCAGCACCGCTCACCACCACTCTCTGGGCCGGCCATCCAGCCAGTTCTGAACCCAGCACAGAGTGCTCCTGTCCCAGCCGTGGGCTGCAGCTTTTCCAGGAGTGTGCTGTGGGAGACAGTGTCAAAGGCCTTGCTGGAGTCCAAATAGACACATCCACAGCCTTTCCTGCATCCACCAGGAGGGTCACCTGGTCATAGAAGGAGACCAGCTTGGTCAAACACGACCTAGCCCTCCTAAACCCCTGCTGGCTGGGTCTGACACCCTGGCCATCCTGGAAGTTCTGTGTGATGGCATTCAGTGTGAACTGTTCCATGACCTTACCGAGTACTGAGGTCAGGCTGACTGGCCTGGAATTACCAGGATCCTCCTTCCCACCCTTGCTGTGAATGGGTGTCACACTGGGCAGCTTCCAGTCATCTGGGACCTCACCAGTGAGCCAGGGCTGCTGGTAAATGATGGAGAGTGGCTTGGCAAGCTCATCTGAGAGCTCCCTCATCACCCTGGGGTGGATCCCATCTGGTCCCATGGATTTATGAACATCCAAGCAGCTCAGCAGTTCTCTGACTGCCTCCTCTTGGATAACAGTGGCCCACTCTGCTCCCTGACACCATCTACCAGCCCAGGAGGACAGTTGTCCTGAAGGCAAATCGTCTTCTCACTAAAAACTGAGGCAAAGAAGGCGTTAAGCACCTCTGCCTTCTCCTCATCTGCAGTTATTAAATTCCCTTCCACATCTAATAAAGAACAAAGATTGGTCTTGCCCTTCCTTTTACCATTGATATATTTCTAAAAGCATTTTTTATTACCCTTTACAAAAGCTGCCATTTTAAGTTCAAACTGAGGTTTGGCTTCCCTAATTTCTTTCCTATATACCCTAGGAAGCCCCTTAAATACTTCCTGAGAGACCTGACCCTCCTTCCAAAGATGATACATCCTCTTTTTATTCCTAAGTTCCTTCAAAACCTCATTGCCCATCCAGGCTGGGCATTTGCGTCGTCGACTCATCTTTTGGCACACAGGAACAGTCTCCTTCTGTGCCCTCGAGATCTGTATTTTGAAGCTTGCCCACCTTTACTGAACTCCTTTGTTTTCAAGGGCTGTTTCCCAAGGAACTCTCTGAATAAGTCTCCTAAATAGGCCAAAGTCTGCCCTCCAAAGTCCAATGTAAAAGTCTTATTAGTGTTCCACCTGACTTCACCATGAGAATTCTATAATTTCATGATCACTGTGCCCCAAGTGACCTCCAACCACCACATCTCCCACCAGCCCATCTCTATTTACAAACAACAGATCTAACATAGTCCCTCTGCTGGTGGGCTCACTCACCAGCTATGACAAAAAATTGTCCTCCACAAACTCTAAAAATTTCCTGGACTGCCTCTTTTCAGCTGTATTGAGTTCCCAGCAGATGTCCAGCAGGTAGAAGTCACCTAAAAGAGCAAGGGCTGATGATCCTGAAACATTCTCTAGCTGCTTGAAAAATAACCTGTCCAGCACTTCTTCCTGGCTGGGTGGACGATAACAGACTCCCAGTAGGATGTCAGCCTTGTTGGCCTTCCCCCTAAGTCTCACCCATAGTCATTCGACTCCATCATCATTAGTTTCAACACCCACAGCATCAAAAGCCTCCCTAATGTAAAGGGCCACCCCTCCACCTCTTCTCCCTTTCCTGTCTCTCCTGAAGAGCTTGCAGCCATCCAGTGCAGCGCTCCAGCCATGTGAGTCGTCCCACCCTGTTTCTGTGATGGCAATTACATCATAGCTCTGCTGCTGCACCATGGCCTCCAGCTCTTCTTGTTTGTCACCCATGCTGTGTGCATTGGTGTACCTGCACCTCAGCTGGGCTGCTGATTTCACCCCTAACTCAGGCTTACCACCCACGAGCCTGCTTCCAGACAACCCAGCTGTACCCCCTTCCCCTTCAGACCTAGTTTAAAGCCCTGTCAACAAGTTCTGCCAGTTCATGAGCTAAAATTCTTCTGCCCTTCACAGAAAGATGGAGGCTGTCTGATCCAAGGAGGCCAGGTGCTGTAAAAGTTGCCCCATGATTAAAGAATCCAAAATTTTGACGATGACACCAACCCTTGAGCCACTCGTTGATAATGTGAGCTCTCCTATTGCTTTCACCGTTTTTCTCAGACTCCAAAGGGACTGAGGAAAAGACTGTCTGTGCCCCTGTCCTATTAACCACCTGACCCAATGCCCTAAAGTCCCTTTTAATTGCTCTGACACTCCTCTTTTCAATCTCATCACTGCCAGCCTGGGGTATCAGCAGTGGGCAATAATCAGAGAGCTGAATCAGCCCAGGCAGAGTGCCAGTGATATCCCGTACCTGGGCCCCAGGGAGGCAGCAGACCTCCCTGTGGGGTGGGTCTGGTCGACATATGGGGCCCTCTGTTCCCCTCAGGAGGGAGTCACCCACCACAATTACCCTTCTTTCCTTTTTGATGTTAGAGGTGCTGATCTGTCTCACAGATAAATCATAATTGGGAGGTTCACTGGGCAGATAATTTTCTTCTAAACCATCTGGCTGACTCTCCAGATCCAGGAGATCATACTGCATCTGAAGTGGCCCCTGGCTTGGGAGAGGGCTTTGGGAGGGATTTTTATTATTACCTCCTCGAGTAGGTACACACTCCCACTCCCCTTCATCGGCCAGGTATCCTTCTATAGCCTGACAGTGGGAGGTGTGGGAGACAGCGGGAACCAAGGAGAGCATTGCTGCACTGCCAGACCTCATGGAACCAAGGATCCATCGTTACACTGCAGGGCCCTGGGGCACCACGGTGCCATTGTGACACTGCAGGGCCCAAGGATCCAAGGGACTTTGTGACACCAAAGGGACATTGTGACACTGGGAGGCCTCATGGAATCATGGAGACCATTGGGACACTCTGGGGCCTCATGGAACCGTGGTGACACCAAGTTGGCTGGGGGTGTTGATCTGCTGGAAGGCAGGAGGGCTCTGCAGAGGGACCTGGACAGGCTGGATCCAGGGCCCAAATCCAACAAGGTGAGGTTTAACAAGTCCATGTGCCAGGTCCTGCACTTTGGCCACAACAACCCCTGCAGCGCTACAGGCTGGGGACAGAGTGGCTGGACAGCAGCCAGGCAGAAAGGGACCTGCAGGGACTGATGGACAGCAGGCTGGACATGAGCCAGCCGTGTGCCCAGGTGGCCAAGAAGGCCAATGGCTCCTGGCCTGGATGAGGAATGGTGTGGCCAGCAGGAGCAGGGAGGTCATTCTTCCCCTGTGCTGGGCACTGGTTGGGCAGCAGCTCGAGTGCTGTGTCCAGTTCTGGGCCCCCCAATTTAGGAAGGACATGGAGGGGCTGGAGCGTGTCCAGAGAAAGGCAACAAGGCTGGTGAGGTGTCAGGAGCACAATTCCTGTGCGGAGCAGCTGAGGGAGCTCGGGTTGTATATCCTGGAGAAGAGGAGGCTCAGGGAAGACAAGGCGGTGTCACGGCACAGGTTGGACCTGATGATCTCCATGGTCTATTCCAACCTTGCTGATTCTGGGATTCTGTGAAAGCACCCTTGGAGCAGTTACAGGAGGAGCCCTGGGCCTCCTCTTCAGAAGCTGCAGCCGCCCAGGTCCCTCAGCTTCTCCTCACAGCCCCAAAGCCCATCTTGTCAGTCCTGCAGAGCCTCTGCAGCCCCTCCTCACTGCCCAGAACAGGGAGCCCCACAGCCAGACACAGCAGCCCAGATGTGCCCCCCTGGCCTGGGGTGCCTCTGGCAAGGGAGCAGCGCGAGGCACTGCAGGAGCCTGCAGACAATTCCTGCAGCACTTGTGGGATGATCCTGCTCCCCAAGGGCCGTTCCCATGGTGCCAAGTCAGGAACTGGAATGGGGAGTGGGGCCAGAGAGGAAAGGGCAAACAGGGATGGGCTGTGTGCAGGGGAGGGAACAGGGGTGGGCAGTGGGAATAAATTTGTAGGACGAAGAGTAAAGAAAGCAAAGGTGAAGCCAAGGAAATGCTCCGGGCAGTTTGGGGGTGGCTGCCAGGCAGCCCTGGCTCTGAGCAACAGCATCTGCAGTGGGACAGGAAACTCCCAGCTGATGGGAACAAACTTTCTGGCTGACTGCAGAGGCCAGGACAAAGCTGAGTGGTTTCCCTGGCGTCCCCCAGCCCTTCCTGGCCCCAGGGGCTGATGGCATTTGTGCTCCCTCAGGTTCATGTCCCCACAGCAGCAGCATGGGGGTGCTCCCGCCTGCTGTGTGCAATGCAAACAGGGGCTCCTGAGCCAGCGCTGCCGTGGCTGTGCCTGCAAGGATGCGGCACCTGTGTGAGCTGGGGGAGAGGCCAGGGCTGCAGAGGGGGGATGTTGTTGGCAGCTCCATGAGGACGCTCTGGGACGCTGCCCTGGCCTGTCCAGCGCACTGGGGATGGATCAGCCCCTGCTCTGCTGCTCCTTCCCGTCTCCCCCAGGGCCCTTGCAGAGCACCAGCCATGCTGTTTGCCCCCAGCCTGCCCACGGCCAGCCTGGGGCTGCTCACGGGGGTTTTCTGTGCTGAGCATTGGCCTGGCCGTGTTCTTGAGAGAGCCTGGGCAAGGAGCCTGGAGCCCCCAGGCCCTGGCCTGAGGCGTCAGCGCTGCCCCAGCAGTGCCCATGGGCTGTCCCTGCTGCAGCCCCGGCACTGCCACCCCCAGGACTGTGCCCAGCCCCGAGAGCACTCAGGCCCTGCAGCAACACCAGGGCCACCAGGGCAGCGGGGCAGGGCCACGGGAGCAGCACTGGCAACACCAAGTGCTGCTGCTGCTGGGCACAGCTGCTGTGCCAGCACTGATCTGCCCCCAGCTCTGCACACAGACATTGCTGCTGCAGCTCCAGAGAAGGCAACAAAAGGGCATCTCTGCAGAAAACTGTGCTGGGAGATCCTTGAGTTCCTTTTAAGCCAACAACAGTGCAGGCCCTTATTGACACAGTCTGTAGCCACAGGTAAGGTGGAGAGAAACAAAAGGAGAAATGGCAAAACCAGTGACATTGCTTTGTGGTCAATATTAAAAAAGTAAGGCAAAGGAAAAAAAAAAAAAAAAAAACACAACCAAATCAACAAGGAGTATCAAAGATGACTTTTATTTCAAGTGATTTGCAGAAATCAGCCAGCAGTTTAATGTTCCTGAAAGCATCCAGTCATCAGTCTCCAAACTGCAGCCTTGAGCTCCTGGTTCCTCAGGCTGTAGATGAGGGGGTTCAGGGCTGGAGGCACCACTGAGTACAGAACTGACAGGGCCAGATCCAGGGATGGGGAGGACATGGAGGGGGGCTTCAGGTGAGCAAATGCTGCTGTGATGA
Organism: Anomalospiza imberbis; assembly: GCF_031753505.1. Taxonomy (NCBI): domain Eukaryota; kingdom Metazoa; phylum Chordata; class Aves; order Passeriformes; family Viduidae; genus Anomalospiza; species Anomalospiza imberbis. The sequence goes on from NW_027100141.1 coordinate 766,515, forward strand.
GGAACAGGGAGACCACGGCCAGGTGAGGGAGGCAGGTGGAAAAGGCTTTGTGCCGTCCCTGCTCAGAGGGGATCCTCAGCACAGCCCTGAAGATCTGCACATAGGAGAAAACAATGAACACAAAACAACCAAATGCTAAGGAGGTAGTGACAACAGAAACTCCAAGTTTCCTGAGGTAGGATTTGGAGCAGGAGAGCTTGAGGATGTGTGGGATTTCACAGAAGAACTGGCCCAGGGCATTGCCATGGCACAGGGGCAGGGAAAATGTATTGGCCGTGTGCAGCAGAGCATTGAGAAAGGCACTGGCCCAGGCAGCTGCTGCCATGTGGGCACAAGCTCTGCTGCCCAGGAGGGTCCCGTAGTGCAGGGGTTTGCAGATGGACACGTAGCGGTCGTAGCACATGATGGTCAGGAGGGAAAGCTCTGCTGACATGAAAAAGACAAAAAAAAAGAGCTGAGCAACACAGCCTGAGTAGGAGATAGTCCTGGTGTCCCAGAGGGAATTGTGCATGGCTTTGGGGACAGTGGTGCAGATGGAGCCCAGGTCGCTGAGGGCCAGGTTGAGCAGGAAGAAGAACATGGGCGTGTGCAGGTGGTGGCCACAGGCTACGGCGCTGATGATGAGGCCGTTGCCCAGGAGGGCAGCCAGGGAGATGCCCAGGAAGAGGCAGAAGTGCAGGAGCTGCAGCTGCCGCGTGTCTGCCAGTGCCAGCAGGAGGAAGTGGCTGATGGAGCTGCTGTTGGACATTGGCTGTGGCTGCACATGGGGATCTGTAAGGAAAGTAATCATGGATTAGTTGGGTTTGGAAAGGACTTTAAGTATCCCAGCACAGCTTGGGGACACTTTCCCCCCTCCCTGCCTGCCCAGGGCTCTGCTGCCTGGAGCTGTCCCTGCCAGCAGCTGCTTCCCTGTGCCCAGCGCTGGGCCCTGCCAGGGCTGCCAGAGCCCAGCCCAGCCCTGGGGGCTCAGCTCTGCCCTGCAGACCCCTCCCAGCTCAGGCACTGCCCAGGGGCAGCTCTGGCTCTGCAGGCTCTAATGGCAACGCCAGAGCAACCCTGAGGAGGCTGGAGGAGTGACACTGATGCTGCCTGTGAGGGGCCCTGTGCTGATTTCTGTCACTGCCTGGTTTATTGACTCCTTAGAAAAAACTTGTTTATTTTTCTCAGCCTGAGCTGAGTGATGAATATCTATGTGCAATTTCCCATCCAATCCACACAGATCAGTAGATTAAAAAAGCAGGATTTTCCCTTTTATGCAGCCCCTGCCTTGCTGAGCTCCCATATAATATACTTGGAAATGTTCTGCAGTTAAATGCCGTGCTGGAAGCAGTCCTGAACAATGCAGCATCCTCACCACACATGGAGAACACTTCCAAACCCTACCAGCTGTCTCCTTCCACCCAGATCTTGACCCCAGTGCTGGGAGCAGCTCCCCGGGCCGGCTGAGAGCTGTCCCTGGCAGGCAGCAGAGTCCCTGGCCCAGCACAGCGCCCTGGGCTGCAGGACCCTGCTCTGCAGGACAGCCCTGGGCACCCCTGGCTGCTCTGCACAAGAGATGATCAGAGAATGTACTCACAGGGTCTGTGGGCATTGGGATGTTCCAGCTGTAGGAGATCACTCCAGGAGCTGCAGCTGCATTGTCCTGCAGCCAGAGGTTCCTGTGCCAAGGGCTGCATGGGATTCTGCCCCAGGCACTTCTCAGCACCTTCCCAGCCCTGACTGATGGAAGCTCTCTGTGCCTCTGTGCTGTGCCCAGGGTGGCTGCAGGCAGTGCCCCAGCCCTGCTGGGCTGGGAGAAGAGCTGCTCATCCAGAGAAATGTGCTTTTGAAGCTCTCCTTGGTTACCAGGATCACCCTCTGGGCCAGGAGCCCGGCCCAGCTCAGCAGCACAGACACAGCACAAGGACTTTAATGACCCTCTGGGGCTTTGTGCTCAGGCCCTGAACATCAGGCCCTGAGAGGGAGCTGCAGAAACCTCTCCAGATCTCCAAGTCAGAATCCAACTCCAAAGTTTCTTTAACTTTTAATGGGTCCCACTGAGGGACACGACTGAGAAAGTGTCCCCAGGCCCCAGGCAGAGCAGAGAACTGGAGGCACTGATGACAGGTGGGGACAAAGAGAAGCCAAGTCTTGGTGCCCTGGGGCACAGCAGGCTCTGTGCCACCAAGGGCTGTCAGGAGACACCTTGTCCTGAGGCACTGGGGCCTCCTGGCACAGCCCCAGCCAGGCTGGGCACTGTCAGCCCCTTGTCCTGCCCTCACATCCCCCCCCAGCCCACATCCCAGTGGCCTCAAGGATCTGCTGGAAGGAGTCCCTGGGGAGCCTTGCTCAGGAATGGCCCTGGGGGCTCCTTCATGCTCCCAGGGACTACAGGTTTTTCAAAGGACTTTGGCTTTGGCTTTTGCCTTGGACTCTCTGAGAGCTTTGTGCAGTCATGGCCTCCAATTATCTGCTGTAATTAGTCCCTGGAGAGGCTTTGTCAGGAACAACAGTCAGTGGGGCTCATTAATGCTTCAAGGCACTTCAGTTCTTTTAAAGTACTTGGTGTTTCCCTTTTGATACAGATTCTGTGAGAAAGATTGAGCAGTCACAGCCTGAAATTATCTGCTTTGATTAGTCCCTTGAGAGCTTTGTACTGATACTCTGTGGGGGTCACTGATGCTTTGAGATACTCAAGGAGTTTAAGGTACTTTGGATTGTCCTTTTCACTCTGAGTCTCTGAGTGGTTTTTGTGCCATCCTGTCCTCCAATTCTCTCCTCCAAGAAGTCCATGAGGAGCCTGCGTTGGGGATGGACCTCAGTGGCACCCATTAATGGCTTGAGAAACTTTGGTTTTTTTCTCTCACTTTGTCTCCTGGACAGGTTTATGCAATCTTCTCTCAGGCCCTGAGGTTTCAGGGCTGAGCTCCAAATGCACCACAGGGCTCATTAGGATGAAGCAAGTCCTGAGAAGCGATGGCTGTGCTTTAATTTCTCTCTGCTCTAGTGCAGTTCATCTGGAAGGTTTCCTTTTACACTTATGGAGAAATATTTCTAAGAGCTTCTAAGAAATATGTATTCCTATTTTAAAGAGTGTCTTTTATTGCTGTTCTCTTCTGAGAAGAGCTGATTGCTGCATTCTATGATTGATATTGATGTAGGGCCTCTCCTAAGGAGGTCTGGCTGGGTCAGAGAAGTTTTACCTTGAGGTCTGACCCAGTGTGGACAACCTTGCCCCACATTCCTCAACCCCATGTGAGAAACAATTTTCACTTTCAAAAATGTAAATGGTTTTATTAAGACCTTATCAAAATAAAACAGAAGAGTTAATAAAGTAAAGAATACAGCACCAGGAGCAAAGGATTCGGTCACCATGTGCTCATCTACAAAATGGATGTTCTGTCTTTTATACCTCCAGGCACTCCCAAAGTCTTGTCAATCCACTCCTCCTTCGCTGTCCAGTGGTGGAGATCACTTTCTTACAGCTTGATTGGAGCTCAGGCGCTGCCATAGCAACAAGCCGACCCTCCCAAATGCCCTGACTACTGAGGGCATCCCATGATAACAATGCAAGGGGGAAGGGAAAGATAACGATGCACCTACACAACTTCTCTTAACATATACTTAATATTCACCCCTTAATTGTGAGAGTCAACCATAGGATTACTCATCTATAACAAACCCCCCTGTTCTTTTTCTATAAGTCATTTTGCTTGAACATTTAAGTAAAAATATTCTCTCTCTTGAAAGAGTCATACTAGCATCTGTTGATGTGGGCAAGGACAGTGGGAACAGGAGAAAAATCTCAGGTTTTCCTTAGACACACTTATTTGGAATGGACAAAAGGGCCTAACAGAGGTCCAGGATGGCTTTGACTCCCATCTATCATGCCTCTGTGGTTGCTACTCACAGTCATTGTATCTTAGGGGTCCAGAGGCCAGCTCGGTCTTGCCCTCCAGTCCCTGTTGTGTTCAAAGACAGTTGGGGAATGACAGTGGTCCGATATGGCCTTTTGTCCCTACCTTACCATGCCTACGGGGTTGCTACCCACAGCAGGGCTATGCCATCTTCTTGGAAGCGGACAAAGGGGTCTTGCCCTCTTTCCTTTGTCTTATTTTCTTAAAGAAGCTGTCCCATTACCTCTTACGGTCCCTTGTGTACTTCCCCTCAACAGGTGCTGGTAATTCTCACCCATTAAAACAGGAAGACAGTTCTCAAACTGGTTGGTGGAAGCTTGATTTTGGGCGTCTTGGTGTTTTTCTGGTTGTCTTTCAGTCTCTGCCTGACAGTCAATCTCATTTCACCTGGTCTGGATGTTATATGTAGTGCATTCTTTGTGTTTTTCCTGCTGGGCCTGTAACTCTGTTGGCATGAGTCCATCTGTTGGCATGACTCCATCCCCACTCTGCAGTTCACGCGGCTGATTCGGTGGTGAGCAGTTCCTGAACGGGACCTTCCCATTGAGGAGTTAAAGGCTGATCTCTCCATGACTTGATCATCACCCAATCCCCAGGATTAATGCTATGGACTCTGAAATCCAGGGTGGCTGTTTGAGGAATTGCCCCTTTATGTCTTAGCCCTTCTAAGGTTTCTGCTATAGATATAACATACTTCTTGGTATTGGCTTCCCCTTCCTCATAGGTGGCAACCCTCTGGGGTGAGGTCAAAAAGGGTAACCCAAACGTCATTTCATAGGGTGAGACCCCCAGATCTGACTTGGGATGAGTTGTAAGTCATAATATGGACAAAGGGAGACATTTCATCCATGACATCTGGGTTTCAATCATTAGCTTATCTAGAGCTCTTTCAAGAGTTTGATTCATCCTCTCAGTGTGACCAGAACTCTGTGGATGCCATGGAGTGTGTAATTCCCATTTACTCCCAGGGTTTAAACAAATTTTTGCAATATTTTAGAGGTGAAATGAGCTCCTTGGTGTCACGATCCGCTTGTGCGGGGTGTCGTGATGGTTCTTTTCACTGATCCCAAAAGTGCAAAAAGGCAAACAACAAGGGACTATCAGTTAATCACAACAAATGCACCTTTATTAGGGGCCAAAACAGTAAATGCGATAGTGGGGATCAGAAAGGAGATAAAAGTAGAGAGAGAGAGAGAGAAAAGAGGGGGATGGGAATAGCTACCAACACAGGCGAGATCCTCACTGGTCTGGACGATGGGGATCCGTCTGGTCGTGTCGGGGAAGTCTTCAAAATTCTGGTCAACTCAGGGGTTCAGTTATACTCCACGGAGGAAAAAAGGGAGAAATATGCAGGACAATGAGAGTCTATTGTGATTGCTGCAGGGGAACAGGTGAGTCCACTGAAACCACCAAAGCAGGACAAACACAATGAAGAATAAGTCCATTGGAATTACTGAAGAAGAACAGGTCATGTCATTAGTGGTTTCCCCACTCCCTGTGGCAGGGGTCTCAGTCTCAGACCATAGGAGGAGGGTTTTCGATCTCCGTCCGTTTGTCACAGTGGTAATGGGGCAGATGAGAGGTCTTCAGTGAGAGACCACTAGAGTCACCCCAAAAGTTCATTCGGCTTCAGGAGGAGAGTGGGCAAATATGCAGTAGGCCGTTCCTTGCTGGGTTCATGCCAGGTCCTTGCTGATTCCTTGCCAAGTCCGTGCCAATTCCTTGCCAAGTCCTTGCCAGGCCTTGTTCGGAACAGCTAACGTAACGGTGCAGCAACTGCACCTGCACTGCTGCTCTCTCCAAGCTGGAACTGTAGTGGAGGAAGGGGGTTTCTCCTCGTGGCAATCGGTAGGCAAAAGTGGGGGCTTCAGAGGGCCTTACACTTGGCCTGAATCAATCCTGTTCAACATCCCCTATCGGGGAATGATTGATTCTAGAAGTGTTTTACTCAAAACATTGGCATTGGCTTTAACCGTGGGTACCGCCACTACCCAAGGAGTCAGGTTACCTACTATCACTAGTAAAAACTTCCACCGTTGTACCTGGGGAAGCTCGGTAAAGTCTACTTGGATGTTTTGAAAGGGCTGTAAGGCTAGTTCTCGCCCTCCCCTGGTGTTTTCCTCACGACCTTCTCATTTACTTGTTGGCATATCTCACACCTTTCAATGACCTGCTTAGCTATCCCGAAAATTCCTATGCAGGCCCAGTCCCTTAGAAACTGATCACTTAGCACGTGTGTACCCCAATGTGTTGTTCCATGTATGCCTTCGAGTATTTTCCTGGCAAGGGGTTTATTCAACATTTGCCTCCCATCTGCTAATCTCCACTTCCCTTTGTTATCTTTCTTGGCTCCTGTTTTGAGGAATTCTTTCTCTTCTGTCTCACTGAAAACAGGGACTTCTTCCATTTCTTTCATAGGGGTTAATGCCATCATTAGTTTTTCTGTCCCTGATTCGGCTGCATTCTTAGCATCTAAATCTGCTAAATGGTTCCCTCGTGCTTCTTGAGTCACTCCTTTTTTATGTCCTTTAACATATACTGCTGTCACTTCTGGCATTTGTAAGGTTTCTAACACTTCTAAAAGAAGTTTTTAGTTCCTTTCCCCTTGAATTTAATAGCCCACTCTCTTCCCAATTTTTTTCCAAAGGTATGCAGTACTCCAAAAGCATATTTTGAGTCTGTATATATTGTTTCTCTTTTCTGTGTGAATATTTCCAGAGCTCACTTTAGGGCATACAACTCACATGCTTGGGCTGACCAGCTGGAAGGTAACTTTCCTTTTTCTAGGGCCACTAACTCCTCATCTACTATAGCCCACCCCAATACCCTGTGACCTGGATTACCCGTGAAAATCCATCAATATGCAATCGTTTTCCACCTTGGAGTGGTTGATCTGTTAGGTCCTCTCTTACTTTAGTTTGATAGTTTATAACTTGTAGGCAATTACATATTAATTCCTCACCTGGTTTTCCATCTAAAACTGGGCAGGGTTGAGTTGGTTACTCACGACTAGCTCTAAACCATTATCTATTAAGATGGCTTCATACTTCAGCACTCGGGAATCTGTGAGCCATTTCTCAGCCTTTTAGCTGAGGATACTCCTTACTTAGTGTGGGGTATATATTTTCAATTTACCCCCAAAGGTTAATTTTTTGCTTTCTTCTACGAGTGGGGCGCTCGCTGCCACCGCCTGAATGCAGGTTGGCCACCCCCAGCTGACAGGGTCTTGCAGTTTTGATAAACAGGCCACTGGTTTCCTGGATCCTCCCCGGTCCTGGGCTAACCCTCCATGTGCTGCCCCTTTTTCTATATCCACAAACAGATAGAAGGGTTTGTCTAAGGCAGGAAGACTCAGTGCTGCTGCACTGACTAATTTTTGCTTTAAAGCTTCAAAATTTGCTTGTTGTCTTCTTCCCACCTAATCACTTCTTCTACTAACTTTTCAAACAAGAACCTGATGGCCTGCGTGTATCCTTCAATCCATAGCCTCCAATATTCCAACAGGCCTAAAAACCTTCTGACTTCCCTCTTAGCTTTTGGTCATGGGAGTGAGGTTATCCCTGCAATTCTCTCAGGGTTCAGCTGCCAGCTCCCTTGACAAATCACACGTCTTAGGCATTTAACTTCCCTCTCTACAAATTGGAGTTTCCCCTTTGATACTCAAAGTCCTTGGTCCCCCAAAAAATTTACCAGTGCTGTGGTGGATTCTCGAACTTTGAGATACCCTGAGAGGAGCCCAGTGCTCCTTGCTCCCCTGTGCTGACACGTGAGTGTTTGTCTGGTTTCGGGATGGCCCTGGCTGTGTCAGGGGTGCTACGTGGACACGAGACAGCCGGTCCTGTCCCGCTGGGTCCCAGCAGTGCCTCACAGCAGTCCTCCATCCACGTCAGGATGCCGGCCAAGAGAGGTCCTGGAAGCTGAGGCAGCTGATTTTAAGTTTGTGCAGGTGCCTACAGGCCAAGGCCAACGGTGTTCCCTCAGGATACAGCAGTCCTGAGGGGTCTCCCTCATTCAAACAAATCAGCTGACAAATGCATTGTCCGCCAAAAGCCCTTTTATTGACCTGGCAGGAGGGCAAGGGTCTGCACCCCACTAAAGTGTTTCTCTGCCACATACAAATTTCAGTGGGTTGATGTAGGAGTTGTATCAAAATCACCATCCATCTTTACACTGCTGAGGTGATTCCATAGGCAGGCGGTTGGAAATACATTGTGTCAGATTCCCATACTTGAAGCTGATGTCCAGGCCCTGGCCAGGAGCGGTCTCGATGCCCCAGAGCAGCACAAAGTCTTCCTCAGGGCTTCCCTGCACAGGGCTGATTCCACACTTGCCCTTAGTTCTTCTGGTAGACTGTGTCTAAAGCTTTTTGTCAGGTCACTCTCATGTCAAGTTAGGCCTGCCAGGTTTTTGTTATGCTAACTGGTGCTAAGTACTTAGGCATGTCTGTGCTAATTACTTGTTTACTCATGTGAATTGCTTGTGCTTACTTATGTCAAACCAAGGCCTTGTTCCATCCCCAAAGGTGCCTGAGGCCACCCGCTCCTTGTGGCACCAGTTGCTTTCCTGTGGAATGTTCTACCTCCCCAAGGGTAAAGAGGGAGCTGCAGAAAGAGCTTGCCAGGCTGCTCTCCATCCTTTCCCAGCTCTCCTGGTGAAGTGGAGAAGTCCGAGCTGAGCGCAAAGGTGCAAATGGAACAGCCGTGCACAGGAAGGCTCGGTGGGAAGGATGATCCAGGGTCCATAGGCCTGGCAGCCTGAGTGTGCTCCAGGGGAAGGCCTTGGAGCAGATCCTCCTGAGTGCCATCCCACGGCACCTGCAGGGAACCAGGGCGTCTGCTGGAGGGTGGGAAAGCTCTGCGGAGGGACGGGGACAGCTGGGGCTCCTGGTGGGATGTTGAGGGCTTCTGTGCGAGAGTTTGGGGGGCTGGTGTTGGTGGGGTGTTGGAGAAGGAGTTGTCTGGAAGGTGAGAGGTCTAGGCTGGAATTTGAGTCAGTTTGAAGGCAGCATCTGTGCTTTGGCACAGCTTTGGTTAGGGAGGGCAGAAAGAATATCTGTGACTTTTCCTCTTCATGGTCCTGATTCTCCTGCAGGGAACAAGAGGGGAGAGCTGTACTTTACTGGCCACTCAGATCTCTGTACCAGGGGGAGGATTAGCCCTTTGCCATCTACTCATTTCTTTGGGCTACTTGTCGACCACTGAGAGGACTTTCATATCTTGAGAGCTTTTATTCCTTAAGAGAATGAGGATATTATTATCCCTCCACTGAAAACCAAAGAATGGCCCTTGTTTTTTCCCTTTTTTTGTGTAGTGTTATGTTCTGTAAAGTGACCCTCAGTGGATGAGGTTAAGGCAAATGAGTTGCTGCTTTGAGATGGGAAGCAAAATTCCAAATCTTCACCTCCTCAGGCCATCCCTATTCATTTGGGAAGTTTGCAACTTTTTGGAACTACTTGAGTTGAGCAATGGGAAGTAAAGCTTTCCTGAATTGAGGATTCTTACTTGCCAGACTCTTCTGTGCCTTCGCCGCTAAGGTGTTTTTGTGCTGAAGGCAATAACTTCAATGAGAAAATAATTTCAGAATGGAGTAAGAGCTTCTGACAGAGAACAAGTGTTGCCAGCAGTTGCTCCAGGTGCTCCTGCCAACAGCCCCTGCAGGCAGGAGCGCAGCCCCCAGTGCACGTGGGCTTTGGCTCCCTCTGGCACAGAAGCCCCCCATGGGCACAGGTCTCTGGGGCAGGAGACGGGCACCGGTGCTGCCAGGGCTCGAGGGGTGGCAGGTCTGCTTGGGCAGGGACTCTGTCACACCTGCTGATGTCAGCGCTCCCCGGGCCCCAGGGGTCAGACCAGCATTCCTGCCCTGGCCCACACGTTCCTTGTCTGTGTCACACCCGCGGGTTTAGGATGGCCACCAGCCGGGACATGTCCCAAGGAGGCCGTGCCAGCTTCTGTGAAGGCCCCGTGCCCTTCCCAGCGCGGCTGTGTCGGCAGCCCTGGGGGCTCCTTCTGCTGCCCTGAGCCCGCAGAGCAGGGCAGCATTTGCTGATGGTTTGAGCTGTTCCTAAAGATCCTGTCGGGCTGTCTTAGACACTTGGGGTCAGGGATTCCCTCCAACCTGAGCTATTTTGGGTGGGCTGGGGGCGGCCCCAGGGCAGGGGGCAGTGTGTGCAGGGGCCCTTTGTGACATGGGGCAGCACGGTCACCGTGGCATGGAACGGGACAGCGTGTCCAAGGGCCCTTTGTGACACGGGGTGACATAGGAGCTGGCGGTGACAAGACCACGCCACAGTGCTCGGAGCACGCGACGGGACAGGACGGAACAGAGCGGTGCCGTGAGGAGCCCCCGCACAGCGCACTCGTTCGTGTCTGACCCGGAGCTTTTCCGAGGCATTATTCCTGCAGCTGACCTCGAGGCCAGACCACAGGACGTGGTGACCTGTGGCCTTCCCGAGGCTCCTCTTCTGCAGGTGTCCTCGAGGGCAGACCGTGGGACTTGGTGCCCCAGAGGCATCTCCCATCCCTGCCACCGGTGCCCTCGAGGCCAGACCACAATCCTTGACAGGAGTCTCCTCGAGACCAGAGTGCAGGACTTGCTGTCCTGTAGCCTTCCTGAGGCTTCTCTCTTGAAGGTGCCTTCCAGGCACGACTGCAGGCCTTGCTGACTCGGAGCTTTTCCGAGGCATCTCTCCTTCAAGTAGCCACAAATCCAGTCACTGACATGGAGCAGAGACCCACAAGAGTGCCCAAGCTGTCCTGGGTGGAGGAAGAGGAAGAAGGCGCTGGAGCTGGCCCTGCACAGGAGACCTGTGCCGCCCTGCTGGATACGCTCGTAGAGGAGGGGTTTTCCAATCCAAAGCAAGTAAGCAGCCTGTGGCCAGGGTTTGATCCTCCCAGGAATTGCTTGGCCTCCCAAGCCATGCCTGCTGCTCACTGGAAGCCTTTGAGGCCATGGCAGTGTGGTGGCAAGGGAAGCACTTCTCTGGAGAAGCTGGGGACATTCCTCCCTCTGGCAGCTTTCCAAGTCTCCCCGTGCCTTCTCCAGGAGCCTGCCATGGTGAGGTACATCCACCAGTGGCTCATGGCCAGTCAGTTTGCTGAGGACAGGCTGAACAGGGCCCTGCTGGATCTCACCAAAGAACAGCCTGCTGATGTAGTAATGTGTCCTGGCTTTGGGCAAATTTAGGAGAAAACCTCTGGAAGGAGGCCCCAGAAAGGAAATCCCCACAGCCCCTCCCCCACCTGGTTCAGGAAGAATTTCCTCAGAGAGTAGTGGAAACAACCTGTTTATTGAGCAGGCAATGCACTCCCCAGCACAAAAAATGAACAACACCAGATGACAAAAAGTCTTTCTACGCTCTGAAGAGGTGACAAATTCAGAAAGTCTCTGCTGGGAGTGGTTGCCCAGTTATCGCTCTCTGGCGCTGGGGGTGGCTGCTGCAGGTCACAAAATGCTGGCTCTCGGTGTGTCTTGGTGTCTCCCATGTCCCAGTCCTGAGCAGGTTCAAATGGTATTCAGGAAAGGGAAAGAAAAAAAACAGTCCAGGGAAAAAATTGGATTGCCTAGCTAAACTAACTAATAAGCAAAAGCAAGGGCAAAAGCAAAAAGCAGGAGCAAGAGCAAAGCGAAAGCAAGCAAGCCAGCAAGCCAGCAAGAAAGCCAGCAAGCCCTCGCCTCTCCTAGACACAAACTGTGGGGAGAGGTGAGCTGGCTGATAACAAGACAAAACAAACCTTCACTTTTTGGAGCCAGTCCCGAAGGCACAGAACATAACATCAAGCATAAACAGAACACACGATTGGGGATGCAAGCACCATAATGTCACCCGAGGACATTCCACCCCTTTTCTCCGAATCGTCAACATACTACCAAACATCATGTAAAAACTTCATCAAGTAAAAACTTCCATCTTTCACTTACTCAGACACATTTCCTTCCATCTCACTTGCTGAAACCTTTGACGCACATTTCCTTCTATATCACTTGCTCAAACCTTCGACACTTACACATTTCCTTCTGTCTCATGTCGGTGTGGTTTAATGTACAGACAGTGGCAGTAACATCCAACAAACAGTGATATTTGCATATGAGATCTCCCTGAGGTACACATCGTGTTCTTCCATATTTCTGCATTATTCACCATGTACAACCTGGTCCCTGAGCAAAGACAATCCCAAGAATGGGTTTGTCTGTACTCGAGGCAGAATTGATCCACACTGTCTTCCCTAACAAACCTCTGATATGTGCCACTGGGATTTTATCTACCTGGATCGGAGCAGCATATAAAAAGGAGCAGTTCCAAACATATGGCACATTATGCCAATCAGCCTTCTGATGAGCCTGTGACATTTCTTACTCAACAGTGACACTGCAGTGCTGGCCACCAGGCCGGCTTGCCAAGGGAGGCTTCTGGCCATGACCTGCAAGCAGCTGCTGCTGCCAAGGCGCCTTTGGTGCCTCAGGCTCTCCCTGGCACAGCTCCCAGCACGGCACTCTGCCCTTGTGCCCGAGGCCTTCCCTGTGCTGGGGCTGGCCTGGGGCTTTTCCTGCAGCGGGACCTGCCCTGCTCCTGGCACAGGAAAGGCAGTTCCTGCTGGAGCAGGAGGCTCTGCCTGCAGTGGGCTCAAACCACTCCAGCAAGGCCCTGGTGACTTCAAAATTGCTTCCTAGAGCAGAATAGTCTATAATTGGTATAGCTCCTATATTGAGGAGTAAATAACTATTTTTTAAATTTTATTCTGTGTTGTAAATAGACCGTTTTATCTAATAATGATCAGAATCAATCATAGCTGTATTTATACAGATTTATCTGGTATTACATCATTAATCTTTTGGGACAAATTGCATTAAGGTTCAATTCCACCTGTCCAATCTGCAGGGTCGGGATGGGATCCAGCCGCTGCCAGTCTCTTCTATTAGAAGGAATTCTAGAAGTCTAGGGGTGCTGCAGGGGTTTCAGGATCTATGGTGGCTGTTGGGGGTCATTTCTCCACCTCATGACTCAGCAGGAGTTTCCCCAGTAAGGAAATAAAGCTTTTCCCTGAAGCTCCCACTCTGCCCACGACAGGAACCCCTGTGAGTGCCCGTGACATCCCGGCTCTTTGGCAGCCTGGGGACTCCTGGGATGTCACCGTGGAGCCCCCGTGAGTGCCTGTGACAGATCGGTGCCTTTGCAGCCAAATGACCCCTGGGATGTCACCGTGGGATGGCTGTGACTGCCTCTGACCACACAGCTCTTTACCATCCCCAGAAACCCCTGGGAGGTCTCCATGGAGCCCCTGTCTCTGCCTGTGACATTCCAGCTCTTGAGGATCCTGGAGACTCTTGGAACGTCCCCATGGAACCCCTCTGAGTGCCTGTGACAAATCTGATCCTTAGCAGGCAACCATCACCAGGACTCCCTGTTGCTGTGGTCAGTTTCCATGGCAACCATCACCAGGACTCCCTGTTGCTATGGTCAGTTTCCATGGCAACCATCACCATCCCCTGTTGCTATGGTCCGTCCCTGGGCAGCTCCATGGAGACCCCATGCCAGGGGTGGTTGCCATGGACATTAGCTCAGGCCTGGAGCCAGAGCCCGTTGCCATGGCAACCATTGGCAGTCCCATCCCCAGGGCCGTGGGATCCCAGAACCACAGAACTGGCTGAGCTGGGAGGGACCCATCAGGATCCTCGAGTCCAGCTGCTGGCCCTGCACAGGACACCCCGACAATGCCAGCCTGGGCCTGGCAGCGGTGTCCAAACGCTGCTGGAGCTCAGAGAGCCCTGGAGCTGTGACCCTTCCCTGGGGAGCCTGGGCAGTGCCCCAGCAGCCCCTGGGCAAAAACCTTTTCCTGAGATCCAACCTCAGCCTGCCCTGACTCAGCTGCTGCCCTCCTGCCTCCAATGGAAAGCACAAAAGGCAAAGATCCCGGGCTGGGAGGAGAACAATTTACTGGGAACAGCAACGAGACAAGGAACAAACAGGACCAGAAATAATACTGATAACAGAAGGGATAAGAAAAGTTATTTACAGGGAAATCTACATCACAACTGACTGGCTCTTCCTGGCCATGTATTTCCTTCTGCCTGGAAAGGACACCCTTCTCCTCAGGGACAGAGAGAGAGAGAGAGAGAGAGTCCCTTTCCTGCCCCTGGCAATGACCTGAGGTGGGAGTGAATGTAATGACAGGGCCATGGCCAGACCCTCATGTTCTTCAATCCCACACCATGTCATTGGCAGGGGCAGGAAAAGGGAAAGATCTCTTCCCAGCATGGATCACAGGGAACATGGATCACCAGAGCTCTTCCCAACATGCGTTCTCCCGTGGGGGATGGAGCTGGAGCAGTGCACAAAGCTCTTCCTGGAGCTAGGGCATTTGTAGGGCTTCCATTGCTGGTGTCTCCGTTGGTGTCTGGTCAAGTGAGCGCTCCTGGAGAAATTCTTCCCACACTGGGGACACGTGTAGGGACTCACTCTGGTGTGGATGTGCTGGTGCCTGATGAGATGGGAGTTTTGCTTGAAGCCCTTCCTGCAGTGGGGGCAGCGGAAGGGTCTCTCCCCAGTGTGAATCCGCTGGTGCTTGAGAAGAATGGATCTGGTCTGAAAGCTCTTCTGACAGTTGGGACATTCGTAGGGCCTCTCCCCAGTGTGGATCATTTGGTGGATGATCAGTTGGGACTTCTGGCTGAAGCCCTTCCCACATTCCCCGCACTTGTATGGCCTTTCTCCAGTGTGGATCCTCTGGTGGCAGATCAAGTGGGACCTTCGGCTAAAGCTCTTCCCACATTCCCCACACTCGTAGGGCCTCTCCCCAGTGTGGATGTGTTGGTGGATGACGAGGGCAGAGCTGCAGCTGAAGCCCTTCCCACATTCCCCACATTTGTATGGCCTTTCCCCGGTGTGGATCCTCTGGTGGCGGATCAAGTGGGACCTTCGGCTGAAACTCTTCCCACATTCCCCACACTCGTACGGCCTCTCCCCAGTGTGGATGCATAGGTGGATGATGAGGTTGGATCTGTAGCTGAAGCCCTTCCCACACTCCCCACACTCATACGGCCATTCCCCTGTGTGGATCATCTGGTGGCAGATCAGGTTGTTGCTCTGCCTGAAGCTCTTCCCACACTCCAAGCACTTGTAGGGCTTCTCCCCATGATGAACCTGCTCATGGACCACCAGCTCCGAGCTCTGGCAGGAGCTCTGTCCACCTTCCTGGCACAGGGTGGGTCTTTCCTCCTCAGAGCACCCTGAGCTGGGTTTCCAGCTCCTCCTCCTGTGGGATCTCCAGGGCTTTTCCTCCCCGTTGGATTCCTGCGCCATGGAGCCGGTCAAAATGGCCTCTGCCATGAGGTTCTGCCGTGGGGATTTGTCCGTCCTGGTCTCCATCTTCAGCTCCTTGTCTGGGGGAGGAAGGACAAGGAGAGGTTGGGATTTGCCTCCGTGCCATAGGGAAGGGGAAGGAGATCCCCGCAGTGCGTCCCCGGCAGGATGGCGTTGGCAGAGAGGTTGTCCTGTAGTCGGGGGCTGTGCTGTGCTGGGAGATGGAGCAGGAGAGAGGGCGAAAGGGGCAGTGACTTCCTCCTCACCTGCCTGGGTTTCCAGGGGCTCCTTCCCCTTCCTTGTAGCCTTCTCCTCCATTTTGCAATGGTTTGGAGAAGGAAAATTCTGTTTTGGGAGGAAAACAAGGGATGAGCACAATGAGTTTTGTACTGGTTTGAAGGCAAACCAGGAGGAGAGTCTAAGCCAGAATTACAATTTAATTAAAAAAAAAAAATCAATATCAAGGCAATGATACAGATACACTGGCTTAATCTGACAGAGTCAGGATATAACCTGACACCCCATTGGTCAGGGTGGTGGTAGCCATCTGATGAAATTGAGGCTCCAGCCCTGTTGGAGTGATGATCATGATTCTGTCAAAGCAGTGATCCTGCAGAAGGGCTCACCTGATGGGTCTTGCTCTGAAGGTCCAGTGGTGGTTATGGGGCTATTGTCCTCTGGGAATCCAGTAGGCAAGGTGGTCCTGGTGTTGCAAGGGTGAGATTATATCCAGGTAGGAATGCTTGGTTCCTCCCCCTGGGCGGAGCATCCCACAATGGGATGATGTAATTTTATCAGTCCTGCACTGGCACTCAATGGCCCATTAACAGAAGATAGCCCCTGGAGGGCGTTATCAGGGCTGAGTCATGGAAGAGATAAAGAACACTGCCCCACCTGTTTATCACAGTTTATGAAGATGGTGACTGAAAACATACTTTGGGTTACATCTTACATTGCACCCTGAAACAGTGAGGCAATCCCTGCTCGGGGTGGGGGATGAACACCACCCCCCCTTTCCCAAACTGGCTCAGGTGTAAAACCTCCACCCTGGGAAGGCCACGCACACAGGGGACAATGTCACACTTGCCACACCTCCCCACCTCTGTCCCTGTCACTCCCTTGCTCTCCCCCCTTTTCTCTTTCTTTCCATCTCTCCCTCTACCTCACATTTACTGTTCAATAAAATCCACTTGGGATTTGGTCTCGTTAGCACCTTAATTGGGGCAGAGGCATCTCTCTAACAATTTTATTAACCAGATTGAGACATTATTTTGGTGCAGTGAGTTCAGGGCACTGTTGTCTGACCCTGAGTGCCTTTGACAAGAGCATGGTTCCCCCCTCTCAGGAGGTTCTGGCTCTTTCTGGAGGAACTCTTGGACACCTGGAGGCAGCTTCTTCTGTGTGACTTTTGGGAGAACTTATGAGGAAAATGGCTGTTGTGGGTGGCCAGTGTAAAGAAAATATTTTGTTGTCCTTCCTAGAAAAGTTTGTTAAAATCACTGGAGGAAAGGAAGCAAATGATACCAGCAAGACTGACAAGGATCATTCACCACAAGGTGAGGAACATAAGGCTGCCAAAAGTCCTAGTGATTTATTAAAGAAATATGGATATTGGTCTAGTACTGATATCCAACTGTGACGGACAGAAACTATCTAACAGTTTAAAGTAAGAAAGTTTATGTTTATTACGATGCCAGGCAGCGTGCGGGATAGCTCCCAAATACACACTGCGCCTTTCAAATGATTGCAGAGTCCTTTTATCCATACAAGTATTGAATACCCAAAATGCAAATACATATTCATAATTTTAGTGCATCCCATTCCTCACTTTGTATGCTAATCATTTCAAAAGCTATTAAGCATGTGTAGTTTGTTCCTTGAAAAGGGTCGGTGGTCCCTTTCATGGGGAGGGGTCCCAAAATGAGGAAGTAAATGAAGTCTTCCTCATTCTGACCTTTCTACCTTTTCAATGCAAATAGGACAAATGAACCTTGGTAGAGCTCCCATTCCCTGTCTTCAATTGGTTTCAGAACAGAGGAGGCCCACAACTGTCTTATGTTCCTAAAAGCTATTTGTCAGTTTCTATATTCTTCATTATAAACCCAGCTAACTAAACACTGTGTTGACAAGCAATCAGTTATTAGTTAACTACTAACTCTTAACTTACTCAAGGCCTACTCATTTGTTTTAATTAACTCTAGTAAGGCTTATCTCTAACTAAAATCTTAGCTCCTCTAAAATCTCTAAATCCCTTAAAGTTTATGTTTCACTAGAAGAAACCCAGCTCAAGTAGCTAAATTCCCAAATAACTCCCAAATTCACAGGCTTGTGGGCTTTGCCAAATGTGAGAATAATTTTTTTCTTCCTCCCTGTCACCATTGTGACAGCTACACAGAGCTTTCCCTTCCTTTTAATAATCTGTATTGGGCCAAATTTTCACTTTTATCAGAACCTGCCAGCAGCAGAGCTGAAGCTGTGCAGGAAACAATGAATATTGGAATTGCCACATTATTGCTACTATTGTCAGTTTGCTCATGTTTGGGATTTGTTTGCGTTTCCATCACAAGTGACATGTGGGAAGAGCAAATATTCCTCAAGGCATTTTATGTAGGGTGAAGTTTGATTTCTGCCGAGTTTGTTTTGTCCAGTGCCCAGGGGATGCTTGAGGTGTCTCTGTGCCTCTTGTCCTGGCAGATGCTTGGGAGGAGCTTGGGGGGTTGTCCCTGTCCCTGTCACCCCAGGCCATTCCCCAAAGGGTGTCCCTGTCCCTCTCACCCCAGGCCATCCCCCAGGGGGTCTCCATCTCTCCATCGTTCTCACTCCAGGGAATGCCTGGGAGGGTCTCCCTACCTCTCACCCCTGTGCCAGGGGAGTGCTCAAGGGAGTCTCTGTCCCTCTCAGCCCAGGGGGTGCTCAGGAGTTGAAACAGGGTATTTTACAGGGTAAACTTAACAGGGTAGAAATCCATGTGTATTTAGGTGAAATGTGCTGCTTTGAATCATTAGTAGCTTGCCAGCCTAGATAAAATACTGCTAGCTCTGCTGCTGAAACATGGATGAAAAATCGATCCCACAAATCCCGTACGGAGCTGTAGAGACTGTGTGTTTATTGCAGCGCTGGACACATGTGGGGATCATTCCCCTTCAAAGGACATGCACGCCCCTGTGTAAGAGACGGTCCCAAGTTCCCCTCATTTTTGCCTCACGTTTGCCGCAATGGCAGAGACTGAGATCCTGGAGACGCCGAGCGGAGTTCTGGCTTGGAGAGATGGATAATTATTTTTGCAGGTGTATTTTCTGTATCACCACGGACCACTGCTTTGAGCAGGGCCTGGCAAGGAGCGGCTTGTTCTACCTGCTTACACCTGCTTCACAATACCTGCTCAACCCACGAATTTTCCCACCTCTTGGCCAAATGAACTTTCTGGGGTAACTCTGGTGATCTCCCACGGAAGACCCCTCATCTGCCTCATGACCACTGTGATGGATGGAGATTGAAGCCCCTCCCAAAGACTGAGACTCAGACCCCTACCACAGGGAGGAGGGCTGGCCTGATCAATGCGAGATGTTTGCCCAGGTGTGGTCGATGGACCAAGAAGACAATGGCTCTCGCTCACTGCTGATAACATGACCTGTTCCCCTTTGGTGGCTTCAATGGACATTCATTGTCTTGTCCCCGTCCCCCCCTTCCACAGAGGACTATAAAAGACCCCTGAGATAACCAAGATTATGAGATTCTCCCTGATGTGACACGGCTCTTTGGGAGCCACTGCAGGAGCAGCACCCTGGGAGCCTCGGGAATGCCCCTCTGGGATCCACAGCACACACTCCCTGGGGCTGGAATTCCAGTTTCCAGCCAGGAAAAGATGTTCCTGCCCTTGAAGGCAAAGCTCTTAACAAGGAGCCAGAAGCCAAGTGGAGCAAGTTCCTACAGTGACATTTCACTGCCAGCTTTCATAACTTCACCCATAGTTGTTGTAGCTCATGGATTAGGAATGAAATCAGGGCAGGGTCTTTGGTGGGAGCTGCCCTGGATCAAGGTAGACACTGAGAGAGAAACAGAGCAGGCAAAGAGAGGCAGGAGAGAAAAGAGGACACAAACACTGAGAAGGTGGCACTCTGAAAACAGAACTGCAACTGACTGAAAAGGAATGGGATGGAAAGAAATAATTTTGTGACTTGTATTTCCAATCAAAATACAATTGCCTCCCTTTCTCACAACCCTCCTCCCGCTGTCATTCAGCAGGGCTGTCAGAATGTTCTGCATTCTGAAGGGATGTTCCACGCAGCAGTCACAAAGAAACAGGGAATAGGGACTTTCATGCTCGTGGGGAGTTTGACATCCTCAGCTGAGGAGAGTAGAAGGCACCAAAAGGAAAGGACAGCTGAGCTTCACCCTTCCTCAGGAAAGAGGCGGGGGAAAAATCTCTCGGCATGTCTGCAGCTGCTCCCACAGGGATGTGAAGGCTGATCCCCGAGCCCCAAAGGTCACATTCAGGGCTGCCCTCAGGGAATGCTCGCCTGGTATTGAGGGGCAGTGTGGGAGCACCTGGATCTTGGAGAACCCAGCTGCCCCCCATGTTTGGAGGTGCCTGAGGAGGGCTGGGACGATTCCAGGAACATCCTGCAGTGGCATCCCCCCTGTCCTGCTCTGCGTGTGCTCAGTCCCAAACCTGACCCTGATCCTGCTCTCAATCTCACTCCACATTTAGACACACTCACAGTTCTGTATTTAATCTCATCTCAGTGCAACACTCATCTAGCCTCAGACCCAATCCCAACCCCAGCCCTAAAGCCAATCCCATGTCTAGCTTTAACCCCAATCCCAGCTCTGATCCTATTCTCAGTCCCAACTCCAACCCCAGCCCCAATTCCACCCTCTTCCTAAATTCTCATGCCAAATCAATTCCCAGGTTCAGCCTTTCTGGGCGTTTGGGGGTGTCTCTGTCCCTCTGACCCCGATGACATTTGGGCGGGGTCACACCAGGGCTGAGAAGGGCAGAAACCCCCCCGCCTCCCCACGGATGAGAAGGTCTGAGAGCCCCCCACCCCGAGCACCCTCAGAGGTTAGAGGGACACAGAGCCCCTGGTCCCCAGCCCTGCACAAGCATTTCCTGAGGCCAGAGGGATGGAGACCCCCAAGCATCCCCCAGGGCAAGGAGACAAAGACCCCTGAGCATTCCCAGGGCTGAGAGGGACAGAGACTGCCCTGAGCAACTCCTGGCAAAGGGTGAGAGGGAGGGAGACCCCCCAGACATTTCCTGGGGTGAGAACAATGGAGACCCCCTGGAGAATGGCCTGGGGTGACAGGGACAGGGACACCCCCTGGGGAATGGCCTGGGGTGACAGGGACAGGGACACCCCCTGGGGAATGGCCTGGGGTGAGAGAGACAGGAACACCCCCTTGGGAATGGCTTTCGGTGACAGGGACAGACCCTGGGGAATGGCCTGGGGTGACAGGGACAGGGACAACCCCCCAAGCTCCTCCCAAGCATCTGCCAGGACAAGAGGCACAGACTGCCCTCGAGCATCCCCTGGGCACCGGACAAAATAATCTCAGCAGAAATCAAACTTAACTCTGCATAAAATACTTTGATGAATATTTGATATTCCCACAAGTCACTTGTGATGGAAATGCAAACAAATCCCAAACATGAGCAAACCGACAATAGAAGCAATTCTGTGGCAATTCCAAATTTCATCGTTTCCTGCACAGCTCCAGCTCAGCTACTGGCAGGTTCCAATAAAAGAAAAGTGGAAATTCGGCCCAATACAGATTATTAAAAGGAAGGGAAAGCTCAGTCTACCTGTCACAAAGGTGACAGGGACGAAGAGAAAAATGATTCTCACATTTGGCTGTTGTAGATGCAGGCGAACCCAATAAGAAGAATGAAGATGTCTAACTCCAGAAGGCTGAATGATTTCTTTATTATAATTATGCTAAGATACATTAATATGCTATATAAAAGAGGATACTAAATGTACATGCTATAGAAATAGCATGATATGATATCTAACTAACTCACAACTCGTGACCCTCTCTGGAGAGCCCAGACACAGATGGATCTGATTATCCATTGGCCCAAACAATCCACCGTGATCCAACCAAGCGTTCACTCCAGATAAACAATTCTCCAAACACATTCCACAAGAGAAAAAACAGGAGCAGAAATAGAAATTATTTTCTCTTTCATTTCTCTCTGTGCACCTTTAGAAAAATCCTGAGAGAGAGAAAAATGTGCTTGACACATTTGGCAAAGCCCCCAAGCCTGTGAATTTGGGACTTATTAGGGAATTTAGCTACTTGAGCTGGGCTTCTTGTAGGACTTCGTGCAGACTTGTGTTCCTCACCTTGTGGTGAATGATCCTTGTCAGTCTTGCTGGTATCATTTGCTTCCTTTCCTCCAGTGATTTTAACAAACTTTTCTAGGAAGGACAACAAAATATTTTCTTTACACTGGCCACCCACAACAGCCATTTTCCTCATAAGTTCTCCCAAAAGTCACACAGAAGAAGCTGCCTCCAGGTGTCCAAGAGTTCCTCCAGAAAGAGCCAGAACCTCCTGAGAGGGGGGAACCATGCTCTTGTCAAAGGCACTCAGGGTCAGACAACAGTGCCCTGAACTCACTGCACCAAAATAATGTCTCAATCTGGTTAATAAAATTGTTAGAGAGATGCCTCTGCCCCAATTAAGGTGCTAACGAGACCAAATCCCAAGTGGATTTTATTGAACAGTAAATGTGAGGTAGAGGGAGAGATGGAAAGAAAGAGAAAAGGGGGGAGAGCAAGGGAGTGACAGGGACAGAGGTGGGGAGGTGTGGCAAGTGTGACATTGTCCCCTGTGTGCGTGGCCTTCCCAGGGTGGAGGTTTTACACCTGAGCCAGTTTGGGAAAGGGGGGGTGGTGTTCATCCCCCACCCCGAGCAGGGATTGCCTCACTGTTTCAGGGTGCAATGTAAGATGTAACCCAAAGTATGTTTTCAGTCACCATCTTCATAAACTGTGATAAACAGGTGGGGCAGTGTTCTTTATCTCTTCCATGACTCAGCCCTGATAACGCCCTCCAGGGGCTATCTTCTGTTAATGGGCCATTGAGTGCCAGTGCAGGACTGATAAAATTACATCATCCCATTGTGGGATGCTCCGCCCAGGGGGAGGAACCAAGCATTCCTACCTGGATATAATCTCACCCTTGCAACACCAGGACCACCTTGCCTACTGGATTCCCAGAGGACAATAGCCCCATAACCACCACTGGACCTTCAGAGCAAGACCCATCAGGTGAGCCCTTCTGCAGGATCACTGCTTTGACAGAATCATGATCATCACTCCAACAGGGCTGGAGCCTCCATTTCATCAGATGGCTACCACCACCCTGACCAATGGGGTGTCAGGTTATATCCTGACTCTGTCAGATTAAGCCAGTGTATCTGTATCATTGCCTTGATATTGATTTTTTTTTTTAATTAAATTGTAATTCTGGCTTAGACTCTCCTCCTGGTTTGCCTTCAAACCAGTACAAAACTCATTGTGCTCATCCCTTGTTTTCCTCCCAAAACAGAATTTTCCTTCTCCAAACCATTGCAAAATGGAGGAGAAGGCTACAAGGAAGGGGAAGGAGCCCCTGGAAACCCAGGCAGGTGAGGAGGAAGTCACTGCCCCTTTCGCCCTCTCTCCTGCTCCATCTCCCAGCACAGCACAGCCCCCGACTACAGGACAACCTCTCTGCCAACGCCATCCTGCCGGGGACGCACTGCGGGGATCTCCTTCCCCTTCCCTATGGCACGGAGGCAAATCCCAACCTCTCCTTGTCCTTCCTCCCCCAGACAAGGAGCTGAAGATGGAGACCAGGACGGACAAATCCCCATGGCAGAACCTCATGGCAGAGGCCATTTTGACCGGCTCCATGGCGCAGGAATCCAACGGGGAGGAAAAGCCCTGGAGATCCCACAGGAGGAGGAGCTGGAAACCCAGCTCAGGGTGCTCTGAGGAGGAAAGACCCACCCTGTGCCAGGAAGGTGGACAGAGCTCCTGCCAGAGCTCGGAGCTGGTGGTCCATGAGCAGGTTCATCATGGGGAGAAGCCCTACAAGTGCTTGGAGTGTGGGAAGAGCTTCAGGCAGAGCAACAACCTGATCTGCCACCAGATGATCCACACAGGGGAATGGCCGTATGAGTGTGGGGAGTGTGGGAAGGGCTTCAGCTACAGATCCAACCTCATCATCCACCTACGCATCCACACTGGGGAGAGGCCGTACGAGTGTGGGGAATGTGGGAAGAGTTTCAGCCGAAGGTCCCACTTGATCCGCCACCAGAGGATCCACACCGGGGAAAGGCCATACAAATGTGGGGAATGTGGGAAGGGCTTCAGCTGCAGCTCTGCCCTCGTCATCCACCAACACATCCACACTGGGGAGAGGCCCTACGAGTGTGGGGAATGTGGGAAGAGCTTTAGCCGAAGGTCCCACTTGATCTGCCACCAGAGGATCCACACTGGAGAAAGGCCATACAAGTGCGGGGAATGTGGGAAGGGCTTCAGCCAGAAGTCCCAACTGATCATCCACCAAATGATCCACACTGGGGAGAGGCCCTACGAATGTCCCAACTGTCAGAAGAGCTTTCAGACCAGATCCATTCTTCTCAAGCACCAGCGGATTCACACTGGGGAGAGACCCTTCCGCTGCCCCCACTGCAGGAAGGGCTTCAAGCAAAACTCCCATCTCATCAGGCACCAGCACATCCACACCAGAGTGAGTCCCTACACGTGTCCCCAGTGTGGGAAGAATTTCTCCAGGAGCGCTCACTTGACCAGACACCAACGGAGACACCAGCAATGGAAGCCCTACAAATGCCCTAGCTCCAGGAAGAGCTTTGTGCACTGCTCCAGCTCCATCCCCCATGGGAGAACGCATGTTGGGAAGAGCTCTGGTGATCCATGTTCCCTGTGATCCATGCTGGGAAGAGATCTTTCCCTTTTCCTGCCCCTGCCAATGACATGGTGTGGGATTGAAGAACATGAGGGTCTGGCCATGGCCCTGTCATTACATTCACTCCCACCTCAGGTCATTGCCAGGGGCAGGAAAGGGACTCTCTCTCTCTCTCTCTGTCCCTGAGGAGAAGGGTGTCCTTTCCAGGCAGAAGGAAATACATGGCCAGGAAGAGCCAGTCAGTTGTGATGTAGATTTCCCTGTAAATAACTTTTCTTATCCCTTCTGTTATCAGTATTATTTCTGGTCCTGTTTGTTCCTTGTCTCGTTGCTGTTCCCAGTAAATTGTTCTCCTCCCAGCCCGGGATCTTTGCCTTTTGTGCTTTCCATTGGAGGCAGGAGGGCAGCAGCTGAGTCAGGGCAGGCTGAGGTTGGATCTCAGGAAAAGGTTTTTGCCCAGGGGCTGCTGGGGCACTGCCCAGGCTCCCCAGGGAAGGGTCACAGCTCCAGGGCTCTCTGAGCTCCAGCAGCGTTTGGACACCGCTGCCAGGCCCAGGCTGGCATTGTCGGGGTGTCCTGTGCAGGGCCAGCAGCTGGACTCGAGGATCCTGATGGGTCCCTCCCAGCTCAGCCAGTTCTGTGGTTCTGGGATCCCACGGCCCTGGGGATGGGACTGCCAATGGTTGCCATGGCAACGGGCTCTGGCTCCAGGCCTGAGCTGGTGTCCATGGCAACCACCCCAGGCATGGGGTCTCCATGGAGCTGCCCAAGGACTGACCATAGCAACAGGGGCTGGTGATGGTTGCCATGGAAACAGAGTATAGCAACAGGGGGTGGTGATGGTTGCCAGGGAAACTGACCATAGCAACAGGGGCTCGTGATGGTTGCCATGGAAACTGACCATAGCAACAGGGCTTCCTGGTGATGGTTGCCTGCTAAGGATCAGATTTGTCACAGGCACTCAGAGGGGTTCCATGTGGACTTTCCAAGAATCTCCAGGATCCTCAAGAGCTGGAATGTCACAGGCAGAGACAGGGGCTCCATGGAGACCTCCCAGGGGTTTCTGGGGATGGTAAAGAGCCGTGTGGTCAGAGGCAGTCACAGCCATCCCATGGTGACATCCCAGGGGACCTTGGGCTGCAAAGGCACGATCTGTCACAGGCACTCACGGGGGGTCCACGGTGACATCCCAGGAGTCCCCAGGCTGCCAAAGAGCTGGGATGTCACGGGCGGTCACAGGGGTTCCTATCATGGGCAGAGTGGGAGCTTCAGGCAAAAGATTTATTTCCTTAATGGAGAAACTCCTGCTGAGTCATGAGATGGAGAAATGACCCCCAACAGCCACCATAGATCCTGAAACCCCTGCAGCACCCCTAGACTTCTAGAATTCCTTCTAATAGAAGAGACTGGCAGCGGCTGGATCCCATCCCGACCCTGCAGATTGGACAGGTGGAATTGAACCTTAATGCAATTTGTCCCAAACGATTAACGATGGATTACCATATAAATCTGTATAAATACAGCTATGATTGATTCTGATCATTATTAGATAAAACGGTCCATTTACAACACAGAATAAAATTTAAAAAATAGTTATTTACTCCTCAATATAGGAGCTATACCAATTATAGACTATTCTGCTCTAGGAAGCAATTTTGACGTCACCAGGGCCTTGCTGGAGTGGTTTGAGCCCACCGCAGCCAGAGCCTCCTGCTCCAGCAGGAACTGCCTTTCCTGTGCCAGGAGCAGGGCAGGTCCTGCTGCAGGAAAAGCCCCAGGCCAGCCCCAGCACAGGGAAGGCCTCGGGCACAAGGGCAGAGTGCCGTGCTGGGAGCTGTGCCAGGGAGAGCCTGAGGCACCAAAGGCGCCTTGGCAGCAGCAGCTGCTTGCAGGGCACGGCCAGAAGCCTCCCTTGGCAAGCCGGCCTGGTGGCCAGCACTGCAATGTCACTGTTGAGCAAGAAATGTTACAGGCTCATCAGGAGGCTGATTGGCATCATGTGCCATATGTTTGGAACTGCTCCTTTTTATATGCTGTTCCGATCCAGGTAGATAAAATCCCAGTGACACATATCAGAGGTTTGTTAGGGAAGACAGTGTGGATCAATTCTGCCTCGAGTACAGACAAACCCATTTGTGGGATTGTCTTTGCTCAGGGACCAGGTTGTACATGGTGAATAATGCAGAAATATGGAAGAACAGGATGTGTACCTCAGGGAGATCTCATACGCAAATATCACTGTTTGCTGGATGTTACTGCCACTGTCTTTGCGTTAAACCACACAGACATGAGACAGAAGGAAATGTGTGTCGAAGGTTTGTGCAAGTGATATAGAAGGAAATGTGTAAGTGTTGAAGGTTTGTGCAAGTGATATAGAAGGAAATGTGTGTCAAAGGTTTGAGCAAGTGAGATGGAAGGAAATGTGTCTGAGTAAGTGAAAGATGGAAGTTTTTACTTGATGAAGTTTTTACATGACGTTTGGTAGTTATGTTGACGATTCGGAGACAAGGGGTGGAATGTCCTCAGGTGACGTTATGGTGCTTGTATCCCCAATCGTGTGTTCTGTTTATGCTTGATGCTATGTTCTGTGCCTTCAGGACTGGCTCCAAAAAGTGAAGGTTTGTTTTGTCTTGTTACCAGCCGGCTCACCTCTCCCCAGAGTCTGTGTCTAGGAGAGGTTAGGGCTTGCTTGCTTTCTTGCTTGCTTGCTGGCTTGCTTGCTGGCTTGCTTGCTTTCACTTTGCTCTTGCTCCTGCTTTTTGCTTTTGCCCTTGCTTTTGCTTATTAGTTAGTTTAGCTAGGCAGTCCAGTTTTTTCCCTGGACTGTTTTTTTTCTTTCCCTTTCCTGAATACCATTTGAACCTGCTCAGGATTGGGACCTGGGAAACACCAAGAAACACCGAGAGCCAGCATTTTGTGACCTGCAGCAGCCATCCCCAGTGCTGGAGACCGATAACTGGGCAACCACTCCCAGGAGAGACTTTCTGAATTTGTCACCTCTTCAGAGCATAGAAAGACTTTTTGTCATCTGGTGTTGTTCATTTTTTGTGCTTGGGAATGCTTTGCCTGCTCAATAAACAGTTTGTTTCCACTACTCTCTGAGGAAATTCTTCCCGAGCCAGGTGAGCAAGGGGCTGTGGGGATTTGCTTTCTGGGGGCTCCTTCTGGAGGTTTTCTCCCAAATTTGCCACAAACCAGGACACATTACTACATCAGCAGGCTGTTCTTCGGAGAGATCCAGCAGGGCCCTGTTCAGCCTGTGCTCAGCAAACTGACTGGCCATGAGCCACTGGTGGATGTACCTCACCATGGCAGGCAGCTGGAGAAGGCACGGGGAGACTTGGAAAGCTGCCAGAGGGAGGAATGTCCCCAGCTTCCCCAGAGAAGTGCTTCCCTTGCCACCACACTGCCATGGCCTCAAAGGCTTCCAGTGGGAAGTAGGCATGGCTTGGGAGGCCAAGCAATTCCTGGGAGGATGAAATCCTGGCCACAGGCTGCTTACTTGCTTTGGATTGGAAAACCCCTCCTCTATGAGCATATCCAGCAGGGCAGCACAGGTCTTGGTTTTGAAGATGTGTCAATATGCTCTGAGCCCTGTGCCCATGGTGCTGGTCTCTTCCTCCCAAATCCTCTTGATGAATTTGCAAACCAGCTCTAGGAGAAGGGCAGGAAGCCAGGGATGTTCCACGGAATGCTCCAAGTGCGGTGCTCGGCTGAGCGGTGACAGCAGGCCCAGCCCAGCTGGGGATGGCTGCAGGTACCTGCGCTGTTCTGCGGAAGAGGCCACGGGCGGGATCCTGCTCTCGTGTGCGCTGCACGGCTGCACCTGGCAAAGAGCGAGCGCAGCCTGAGCTGAGGGGCTGCGGGAGAGGCCGGAGAACACAGCCCAGCCCTGTGCTCCCCACGCAGGGACAGCCCTGGAATGCCCCAGGGGATGGAGCATGGCTGTGGGGTGTCTGCCTGGCCCCTATTCCGTCCTGTCCATGGGCAAGTGCCCAGGGGATGGGATGGGATGGGATGGGATGGGATGGGATGGGATGGGATGGGATGGGATGCCATGGGATGGGATGTGGCCAAGCAGCCCAGCAGTCCAGCTCTGCCACTCACCCTCCTGCTGAGGCTTGAACTGCACCACCTCTTCAGTCTCCTGTGCTGGGCCAGCTCCAGGGCCTTCTTCCTCTTCCTCCACCCAGGCCAGCTTGGGCACTCTCGTGGGTCTCTGCTCCCTGTCAGTGACTGGATTTGTGGCTAGTTGCAGGAGAGATGCCTCGGAAAAACTCTGAGTCAGCAAGGCCTGCAGTCGTGCCTGGAAGGCACCTTCAAGAGAGAAGCCTCAGGAAGGCTACAGGACAGCAAGTCCTGCACTCTGGTCCTGAGGGCTCCTGCCACAAGGACAGGAGACTCCTGTCAAGGATTGTGGTCTGGCCTGGAGAGCACCGGTGGCACGGATGGGAGATGCCTCCAGGGCACCAAGTCCCAAGGTCTGCCCTCGAGGACACCTGCAGGAGACAAGCCTCGGAAAGGCCATGGGTCACCAAGTCCTGTGGTCTGGCCTAGAGGTCAGCTGCAGGAATAACACCTCGGAAAAGCTCCGGGTCAGACACGAACGAGTGCGCTGTGCAGGGGCTCCTCACGGCACCGCTCTGTCCCGTCCTGTCCCGTCGCGTGCTGCGAGCACTGTGGCGTGGTCTTGTCACCGCCAGCTCCTATGTCACCCTGTGTCACAAAGGGCCCTTGGACACGCTGTCTCGTTCCATGCCACGGTGACCGTGCTGCACCGTGTCACAAAGGGCCCCTGCACACACTGCCCCCTGCCCTGGGGCCGCCCCCAGCCCACCCAAAGTGGATCAGGTTGGAAGGAATCCCTCACCCCAAGTGTCTAAGACAGCCCGACAGGATCTTTGGGAATGGCTGAAACTATCAGCAAACGCTGCCCTGCTCTGCGGGCTCAGGTCAGCAGAAGGAGCCCCCAGGGCTGCCAACGCAGCCGCGCTGGGAAGGGCACGGGGCCTTCACAGAAGCTGGCACGGCCTCCTCGGGACACGTCCCGGCTGGTGGCCATCCTAAACCCGCGGATGTGACACAGACAAGGAACGTGTGGGCCAGGGCAGGAATGCTGCTCTGACCCCTGGGGCCCGGGGAGCGCTGACATCAGCAGGTGTGGCACAGTCCCTGCCCAAGCAGACCTGCCACCCCCCGCGCCCTGGCAGCACTGGTGCCCGTCTCCTGCCCCAGAGACCTGTGCCCGTGGGGGGCTTCTGTGCCAGAGGGAGCCAAATCCCAAATGCACTGGGGGCTGCGCTCCTGCCTGCAGGGGCTGTTGGCAGGAGCACCTGGAGCAATGCTGGCAACACTTGGTCTCTGTCAGAAGCTCTTACTCCATGCTGAAATTATTTTCTCATTGCAGTTATTGCCTTCAGCACAAAAACACCTTAGCGGCCAAGGCACAGAAGAATCTGGCAAGTAAGAATCCTCAATTCAGGAAAACCTTACTTCCCATTGCTCAACTCAAGTAGTTCCGAGAATTTGCAAACTTCCCAAATGAATTGGGATGGTCTGAGGAGGTGAAGATTTGGAATTTTGCTTCCAATCTCAAAGCAGCAACTCATTTGCCTTAACCTCATCCACTGAGGGTCACTTTACAGAACATAACACTACACAAAAAAAGGGCAAAAACAAGGGCCATTCTTTGGTTTTCTAAGAAGGGATGATGATATCCTAATTCTCTTAAGGAATAAAAGCTCTCAAGAAATGTGAGTCCACTCAGTGGTACAATAGTAGCCCAAAGAAATGAGTAGATGGCAAAAGGGCTTATCCTCCCCCTGGTACAGAGATCTGAGTGGCCAGTAAAGTACAGCTCTCCCCTCTTGTTCCCTGCAGGACAATCAGGACCATGAAGAGGAAAAGTCACAGATATTCCTTCTGCCCTTCCTAACCAAAGCTGTGCCAAAGCACAGATGCTGCCTTCAAACTGACTCAAATTCCAGCCTAGTTCTCTCACCTTCCAGACAACTCCTTCTC
This sequence comes from Anomalospiza imberbis, assembly GCF_031753505.1. Classification (NCBI taxonomy): domain Eukaryota; kingdom Metazoa; phylum Chordata; class Aves; order Passeriformes; family Viduidae; genus Anomalospiza; species Anomalospiza imberbis. The sequence goes on from NW_027100141.1 coordinate 796,653, forward strand.
CAACACCCCACCAGCACCAAGCCCCCCAAACTCCCACAAAGAAGCCCTCAACACCCCGCCAGGAGCCCCAGCTGTCCCCGTCCCTCCGCAGAGCTTTCCCACTCTCCAGCAGACGCCCTGGTTCCCTGCAGGTGCCGTGGGATGGCACTCAGGAGGATCTGCTCCAAGGCCTTCCCCTGGAGCACGCTCAGGCTGCCAGGCCTATGGATCCTGGATCATCCTTCCCACCGAGCCTTCCTGTGCACAGCTGTTCCATTTGCACCTTTGCCCTCAGCTCGGACTTCTCCACTTCACCAGGAGTGCTGGGAAAGGATGGAGAGAAGCCTGGCAAGCTCTTTCTGCAGCTCCCTCTTTACCCTCAGGGAAGGAGAACATTCCACAGGAAAGCAACTGGTGCCACAAGGAGCGGGTGGCCTCAGGCACCTTTGGGGATGGAACAAGGCCTTGGTTTGACATAAGTAAGCACAAGCAATTCACATGAGTGAACAAGTAATTAGCACAGACATGCCTAAGTACTTAGCACCGGTTAGCATAACAAAAACCTGGTGGCCTAACTTGACATGAGAGTGACCTGACAAAAAGCTTTAGACACAGTCTACCAGAAGAACTAAGGGCAAGTGTGGAATCAGCCCTGTGCAGGGAAGCCGTGAGGAAGACTTTGTGCTGCTTTGGGGCATCGAGACCGCTCCTGGCCAGGGCCTGGACATCAGCTTCAAGTATGGGAATCTGACACAATGTATTTCCAACCGCCTGCCTGTGGAATCACCTCAGCAGTGTAAAGATGGATGGTGATTTTGATACAACTCCTACATCAACCCACTGAAATTTATATGTGGCAGAGAAACACTTTAGTGGGGTGCAGACCCCTGCCCTCCTGCCAGGTCAATAAAAGGGCTTTTGGCTGACAATGCATTTGTCTGCTGATTTCTTTGAATGAGGGAGACCCCTCAGGACTGCTGTATCCTGAGGGAACAGCATTGGCCTTGGCCTGCAGGCACCTGCACAAGCTTAAAATCAGCTGCCTCAGCTTCCAGGACCTCTCTTAGCCAGCATCCTCACGTGGATGCAGGACTGCTGTGAGGCACTGCTGGGACCCAGCGGGACAGGACCGGCTGTCTCGTGTCCACGTAGCACCCCTCACACAGCCAGGGCCATCCCGAAACCAGACAAACACTCACGTGTCAGCACAGGGGAGCAAGGAGCACTGGGCTCCTCTCAGGGTATCTCAGCTGGGCTCGCTCCACAGCACAGCCCCATTTTAAGGCCTGCTGATGCCCAGCTGCCAGAAATGCCTACCTTGTTCTCTCCAGGGTGCACAGGGAGAGCCAATGAGCAGGATGCCTTGGGAGGCAAACCTTCCCAGCCTTTTCTGAGGCCAGGGACACACCAAGATCAGCCAAGACTCTCCATGCTGCCTGGCCCACCCAGCCCAGCTCTGTGCTGGCCCTGGGCCACAGCAGCTTCCACCAAGCAAAGCCAAATGCACATTGCCAAGAGTTGAAACACAGCAGACAAGGAAGAGGTGAAAAGTGTGTGTGTAAAGGCATTTTAATTCACAGCTCCCGGAGAGAGCTCTGGGGCTCACGGCTGGACAGAGATGCTCCTGCTCACGCCTCTGTCCAAAGGGGGGAACACACCCTGCTGCAGGTGCTTGGGTTGGTCTCCACAGGTCCAGGTGGATGCCAAACCCGCTCTTCACAGCCTTCTCCCTTGCCCTGCCCCTCTGTCAAGTGCAACAGGCCTCAGGCAGTGAAAGGACCACAGAGAGCCAAAGGGGGACCCTTGCACCTGCCTCGCTGTGAGCTCCCTGGGAAGCACTTTCCTTGAGAAGCAAGCCCCTTTCCTCCAAAGGCATTTCCCCAAATGTGTAACTGTCCTGGGGAACACCAACACACTCTTAAGAAAAGCTGGCAAGGCTGAATGACTTCAGGTCCTTTCAGGACAGGCACTCTGGCTGTAGCTCGTATTCCCCCAAATGTGTTTCCAGGTGGAGGTTCAGAGGGGCAGCCCCAGGCCCTCTACAAACACAAGCTGCCTGCTGCCTCTTCACCTGCCTCAACTCCTGCCTGCAGTCACTGCAGCAAAACCAGGCTGTTCCAGCCAGAGCCCAGAGCCCAGAGCCCTGTTCCCGCAGGACGCTCTTGCCAGCACCTTCCAGGACTCTCCGCTGTGCATGCAGCACTTTTCATGCCTGGTCTCAAAAGGCTTTGGAACGCAGAGCACAACCTGGCTGGCTCTGCCACCAGCACAGCTCAAACACAGGGGGAGGAAGAAGCAGCAGGGGTTGTTTTGCGGCCATGCTCAAGAGAAACTGGAAGGGTGCCCTCCCTCTGGTCTCCCTTGGTTGGCTTTCTGACTGGGTCTGAGGCTGGGGCTGCCATTCCTCGGTTGTGGGGACCAGAACCACACCCGGGATCCCAGCACTGCCTGACAGCGCTCCGGGCACTTGCACGGTCACATGTCTGAGTCTCGGGCACCATGCTGCTGCTTCAGCTGCTCTTAGGCACACCAAAGCTCTCTGTTAAGCCCAGATGGTCTCTGGTTCTGCCCTCTTCCTGATCCTGTGCAGGGATGGAGCACTGCTGTGCTTTCAGGAAGCTATTCTTGAAAACTTGCAGCATTCCAAGCTCCTTTGCCCTCCGTGGATGCTTGCCATGGAATCCCTCACAGCTGGGTTCAGAGCATCCTCAGCTTGGCTCTTCCAAAATCCAGGGGCTCCAGGGTGCTCAGCAAGATCTGTAACTCCACAGTGTTGTGGAACTGGACCTTCAGCACAGGGTCCTTCCCAGCCTGATCTGCCCTCGTTCCTCTGAGTGTGTGCACAAAACACGGCGTGGAAGAGAACGGCAGCAGGGGCCTGTGTGTCCCAGGGCCCCGGATTTGCATCGCTTCAGCTCCACAGAGATGCAGGTAGAGCGAAGAAGCCAAAGTGTTCATTAATGGAAGGCGAAGCAAAGGGATGAGCTGGGAGGGAAGAAAGGGGATGGGCAGGGTCTGAGGGCTGCAGGGAGGGAGCTGTCAACAGGGAGGGAGAAGGCAGGAGCTATGGGAGCTTCCCACAGGCTCAGCTGTGCCAGTCATCAGCTGTGCCTGGAGCTTCAGCTGGTCTCCTCTGGTCTCCAGGTGGTCTCACCTTCCAAGGGATCTGCAGGTCTTAAAGAGACACTGGTTCTTCTGAACCAGCAGATGAAAGTAGTTCTGCAGCTCTTCCCTCCAACATCACCTGAACAAATGTGCTTCTACAGGAGGGGCTGTTGTTTTCACTCAGGGCTTGAAGGGCTGGAAGAGAGAGGAACAGAGCCACGGTCAGAGCCTGGATCTGCTGGAATCCAAGGAGACCTTTCTGCCAGGGCCATCCCACCTAGACTGGACACAAGAGGAGAGGAATTTCCCTCCCAGGTCAGGGCTGTGGTGCAACACGTCCCCAGAAGGAGCCTGGAGCAGCCCAAGGCTTTGTGTGGCCAGGCAGGGGCAGGCAGGAGGCTGAGCTGTCAGCAAAGGAAGGGGCCAGCGAGGTGGGGCAGCCGGGGGATGATGACAGCCTGCAGGGACAGAGGCCAGGGCAGGGACACCGCAGGACAGCCTGGGCTGCAGAGGGCACAGGGATGTGCAGCAGCTGCAAGGCCCTGACAGAGCCAACCTGTGCAGCCCTTTGGCCATGGCTGCTGGCCCTGGGCCTGAGGCCACGAGGGGACAAGTGACCCTTGCAGCCCTGGGGCCTCATGGCCTCCTTGTCCCCGCTCAGCAGCCTGGCAGGGGCCGCCCCATGGTCCTGCCCTTGGCATGGCACATCCCCACATGCCAGTGCCCATCCCGGGAAGAGCCCTGAGCAAGGAGGGAGGGACAGGATCTGCCTTGCCTGGGGCTGGGGCTCAGCCTTGGCCCTTTGCATTCCTGAGACACATCCAGGTTTGCTCAGCACCAGAGACACCTTTGCCTTGTTTGTCCCCACCTGTCATCAGTGCCTCCAGTTCTCTGCTCTGCCTGGGGCCTGGGGACACTTTGATATGAATTGTGTCCTTGAGTGGAACCCATTAACAGTTAAAGAAAGTTTTTACTTTGAATCTGACTTTTTGAGTTCTTGAGAAGCTCTTTAGCACACTCTGAGGGACTGGGTCTGATGCAAACAGCACCAAAGCCCCAGAGGGTCATTAAAGTCCTGGTGCTGTGTCTGTGCTGCTGAGCTGGGCTGAGCTCCTGGCCCCGAGGCAGCTCCTGGCAAGGGCAGCGCTGCAGAGAGACAGCTGTGGCCAGGAGCAGCTCCTGTGCACAGCCCAGCAGGGCTGGGGCACTGCCAGGGCATCCCAGGGACACGAGCAGGGCACAGACAGAGCTCACAGGGGCTCAGCACTGGCAGGGGCTGTGGGGTGTCCCAGAGGGGGCTGTGTCACAGCAGCACCTCTGTGGCTGTGTCACGGAGGCACAGAGCAGCTGTGATGTCAGAGAGGGGCTGTGAGACTGCACAGAGTGGGTTGTATGAAGTCACAGACTGGGCTATGACATCACAGAGTGTGTTGTGTGAGGTCATCAAGCAGCTATGGCATGACAGAGGGGACAGTGTGACATCACAGAGCAGGCTGTGACATCATGGCATGGCTGTATGACATCATAGAGCAGGCAGTGAGGTCAAAGTGTGTGCTGTGACATTACAGAGTGGCAGCATGACATCACAGGGAGGGTTTTGTGGCATCACTGAGGGGGTTGTGACATCACAGGGCAGGCTGTGACATCATAGAGAAGGGTATAAGGCAATAGAGCAGATCCTGCTATCATAGAGGGTGGCTCTGTGACGACAGAGAGTGGGTTGTGACATCACTGGGTGGCTGTGTAATGTCATAGAGCAGGCTGTGACACCAAAGAACAAATAGTGACATTGCAGGGTGACATTGTGGCATCTCACAGTCTTCTGTGACATCACAGAGCAGGTGTATGACATCACAGGGTGACATCTCAGAGTTGGCTCTGTGACATCACAGGGGCTGTGTGACATTACAGGGCAGCTGTGTGACATCACAGGGGTGTGTGACACCACAGGGGCTGTGTGAGGTCACTGGGGAGGTCACTCCACCCCAGACCCCCCTCACAGTTCCCCCAGAGAAGTCCAACGCTGCTCGTGCACAGCGGGGTCTCCTGTCCCCCCGGGTCCCCCCGCCCCTGGTGCCGCAGCCTCCCCCAGAGGATGTTCCACGAGATCGACCCCAGAGCCTGACACGGGGACGGGGGCTGGGGCAGTGGGGGAGTGGGACAGGGAGACAGGGACCCCCTGGCAGCGTCCCCGTGTCCCCCAGGGCCAGAGCCTGGGCCAGGGCTCCTTCACCCTGTTACCAACGAGGGCTTGAGAGCGCTGAAAAAAATCCCCAGCAAGGGATCAGCAAAATCCAGATTTAATATTAAGCGACAGCACCACAAAGTTCCTTGGCAAGAGTCACTCTGCTCCTGACTGGACACTGCAGGCACACCAAGGAAACAAAGCAACAACAAAACCAAACAGAATCCAGGCAATCAAACCAGAAATGAGCCAAGACCTGGGGCTTTCCTTCCTATGGAAAAGAACTGTCCTTCTTGTCCAGGTGCCCATGGCCAGAACTGGGATTTCACCTCCAACACTGCCTGTTGTGACAGACTGGAGGAGATTGTTGGCTGGAAACATTTCATGTGTGGGGAGGAAGGGGCAGGTCCAGCCTTGCCCTGCCCTGGAACCCCAGCCCTGCCCTGCCCTGGAACCCCAATCCCCCCAGAGCCTCTATCCCAGCCCAGCTGTGTCTGCCAGTCCCTGGCACAGCACAGGCAATGCTCCACAGCCACCTCTGGAGCCCCCAGCCCAGCTCCTGAGTGACCAAATGACCCCAAGTCCCACCTGGGGGAAGGGCCCAGGAACACCAAGGGGTGTTTAAGGCTGAGCACAAGGCAAGCACACATCTTGACCCTACCTCCTCTTGGAATTTCTATCTGAACACTGCTGGAATCCAGGAGTTGGTAGCTCTGTGGGTGCTTCTCTGTATATTTTTTGTCTTTCTTTCTTTCTGTGTCTATTTCTTCTATTTTGGTCCTCTTGCAAATGTTGATTAACTTAAAATTGAATGAGCTAATAGTCTGTGAAGTTGAATGGGCCAAGGTAATGCTTTGGGAAGTGTTTTTTGTTGATTGAATGTCATGCTAAACCTTTTACCAAAGTTTCTCTGGGTTTCTAAAGTTCCCAAAAAAGGCTGTTTTGTTGTTTGGAGCTCCGGAGAATCTCTTGTTGGTATTTCTCCAGTGCATCCAACTCAGAGGACACAAACAATTGTAATTCCTTTTAAATGTCTCCTTGAGAGATTTGTTTGGGGGATGGGAGTCAGGGCTTGTGTGTCCTGCTTGGCACAGCCCAGGCAGGGCTTTCACAGCCCCATTCCACACTCCATTTCCCAGCTGGAGCCGCTGGTGCCTCTGAGTTCTGCTGCCCCAGCCCCAGGGACGCTCTCCTTGTCTGCCCATTCCCCCACGGTCTCTGGGCAGGGATGGCCTCAGTGGGGGCTGCTGACATCCTCAGCACCTTGGAGCGCCCTGGAGCCACCTCTGGCCATGGACGGCGGCCAGCGTCGGGGAATGCCCCGGGGTGAGGAGGGAGGACACCAGCAGAGCATCCCCCCGGGGCAACGACGAAGACAGTGCCGGGATCAGGCGGAAGGAGCACGGACCCCCACCGGAGCATCCTCCAAAGGTAAGGTGTTTTCCAAAGTAAAATTGGCAAAAAATCTTATTAAATTCTGTGGCTGATCTTTGCTGTTCCCACGGGTCGCTCGCCACCCACACAAATCACAAAGTTCCCCCTCAAAAGTGGGACTGGGAGCACACAGACCCTTCCCCATAGTCTAGGGACCCCCAGAAGACCCCTCCCTATGGACTGGCCACCCCAGAAATGGGGCTAGGACCTCCAGAGAAACCTCCCCATTACCCTACAACCCCCCAAAATGGTGCTGGTACCCCCAGAGACCCATCCCCGTGGGACTGGAACCACCACAGACCCATCTCCATGAACCTACAACCCCCAGAAATGGGACAGGGACCCCCAGAGACCCCTCCCTATGGGCCTGGGATCCCCAGAATGGGGCTGGGACTCCCCCCATGTGAGCCACGCCCACTCCCCGCCTTGGGGTGGCAGCGTCAGAGCCCCGGGAGCGCCCCGGAGCCACCTCTGGCCACTGACGGCGGAGAGGAATGCCCTGAGGAGAGGGGGGAGGACCCCGCCAGAGCATCCCATGGGGCAGTGAGCACCAAGAGCGGCGGAGCATCGCCCTGGAGCAAGGACGATGGAACCGGGAGGACCAGGGCAACCAGCGGAGCATCCCCGGGGCTCAGGAAGGAGAATACCAACATAGCATCCCCCGGGGGCAACAGGCATTTAGGGATTTTAGGGATTGGAGAGTGTAGTTTAGTATGTCACATGGATGAGAAGTTTAGGTTTTACAATTTTTAGCATATTGTAGATTGTTATAAACGCCAATCACTTGGTTTTTAAAATTTTAAAAGTTTAATAATAATAAAATGGTTATAAAAATAGTAATACAATTAGAGTAATGAAAATTTAGAGTTAGGACAATTACAAGACAATAAAAAGCAAAGAATTACGGATGTCCGGATGCTCTCGGGCACTTAAGCCCGATAAGCATGCCTTGTGAACAAAGGAATAATCTTTAAAAGCAGTAGCCTGTTGCATATTCATACATCTCATACATGATGCATAAATTCCTTGCAAATTAAGAAGTTTTCTGGTTTTTGTCAACTTCTTCCCCTTAATCCTGGTGGTTCCATAAAGACAGAGAGAAGGTGGAAGAATGTTTGTCTTTTCCGATAAGGAAACAGTAATTCTTTATGGGCCCCCATCATTGTCATCTCTGTGTGAAGAGTTTCTTCATTATCTCATCTCTTGCTTGAGTTAGTAAAAAAACCCCCACATACATAGGCTCTATTTTAACTAAAAAACTACATATACCATACTATTAAAATGTTAATACAGCACTTCTAATTAATATAACATAATACATATAGTATTCAATTTAATATTTGCGAAAAGCCAATCATAAAATATGCATTTTTCACAACTAACACAGCAGGCAAAACGCCAAAGAGGAGGGGGGGTGAGCTCACTCTCACCCGACCTATGCTGTAGTACGCGCCGGCGGCCACCAGATGTCACCAGAGGACACAAGGAAAAACGACGCACCACAGCTTTGGTCACCATGAAGAGACGAATTTATTTCCTCTGACTCCAATCATTTATAGTTCTCAAAAGGTGCAAGTGGATTGGAAGGTGAACGTGCCACCTCTCCAACGACACTGGACAAACTACCAGTCTATAAAATTTCTCCGCCTCTATGAAAGAATGCAAAACAATAGGTTGTTTACAGAAAGTTGCATGAGAAAGTTCTCTACAAGAATGTAAATTCAGAAGGCTTTGAAAATCCTAAGAAATCAGGGCGACAGGGTCACAGTCAAAGTCAGCAGGCAAAAGAAAGGATTTGCTGAGGAATGATCTTGGATCAAGCCAAACATTTACAGTCAGGGCAGTCCATTGGTACAGATGGGGGTACACTCTGGGGGTGCAGCTAAGGCCATGAGGTCACAGCAGGCTCTGGGGTCACAGCAGGCTGAGGTCACAGCAGGCTCTGAGGTCCCAGAGGTGCCAGAGCCCCGTGCTTGCACAGAACCACAGAACCCCTTTTAGGTTTTTTTTTGTTGTTGTTGACTCCCTGGGAGCACTTGTAGTTCTCCACCCCTGCTATTTTTAAATTCCTCCAATTGCATTTTCAGGGGACACTGGTTAACCCAGTGCCCAAGGTTCTTACAAAGCAGGCGTGGCTTTGTGGGGTCAACCATTGCTGGTCCTCGCTGCTGCCCAGTGTGCCGCTGTGCTGATGGAATGGGCGCTGGGCTGGCAACGGCGACTCTCTGTGGTGGCCTTGGCAGCAGCTTTGGTCTGGTGTCCTGAGCCACACTCCTCAGAGGCACTTTCCTGTTACAAACTAGAAGCACATCTTTTAGTGTGGGGGGGTTCTAAAGGTAAGCTTAAAATCACAGCTCGACACTGTTCATTTGCATTTGCAAATGCCATTTCCTCTAAAACTTCTTCCCTTGCATTTTCTTTCCTAACTTGGATTTCAATAGCTCTAGTTAACCTTTCCACAAATTTCAAAAAAGGCTCTGATGGTAGCTGTGTGATCTTACTATATGGCTCGAGAGGGCCGTCAGGTTGAAGGGCAAAGAAGGCTTTTTCAGCTGCATCTCTGACTCTTTCAAGGACTACCACAGGGATTACTGCAGCTTGGACTGGGGCCAGAGACCACTGACCCTCACCGGAGAGATGCTCGATGGTAATTGGCACACCACTGGCATCCTTTGCTGTGTTTGGATCAGCATGCAAGTCTGGGAGGGCCTCTTTCAGCAGTTGTTTCCATGCCACTTCCCATAGTTTGAATTCTGTAGAGGTCATGAGGCACAAAAAAAGCTGTTTTAAATCATGTGGGACTAGCACAGTCCTACCCGGTTCGGCCTTTAAAAGGTCACGGAAGCACGGGCTCTGTGGGCCATACTGTTGGTGTGTTTTGCAAATCTCTCTTATTATTTGCTGTGCAAAAGCTTTCCAATTAGCAGCTGTGGCTCCTCCCCCTTGCCCTGCATGCTGATATGTGACAGGGGCGAGTGAGAAATCGGGACCCTGCGTTGGCTCTGCAGTTCCCTGCTGCTTTTCCCTTGAACGGGAAGCATTGGGATCACTGGTGTGGCTACAGGGGCGAGCAGTGGGCGAGCCCCCACCGTGGGAACCCGGGCAGGGGGCGGGGCCACCGTGGGAACAGGGGGCGGGGCCACCGTGGGAACAGGGGGCGGGGACAGGGGTGGCAGGGGGCGGGGATGCCTGGTGACGTCACGTCGGCAGACGCCCCCTGGGGGGGAGGGGCGGAGCTGAGGGAGTGCCAGGTAAGGTGGGGGGAGGGAAGGTGTCACGAGGATCGGGGGTGGGGGGGGGGTGAGGGGAAAGAAAGGATTTTTGGGATGCTGAGGGGAATCATGGGAAGAAGGAGACCAGGTAGGGCGCGGTGCCACATGGCATCTTCCATTTTCTTGGCTCTCTGGGGACTGGGAGCCATTTGGGTGGTCACTGCTCTCCAAAAAACCAACACGTGCTCGGGGTTTCTGGGCTAGGGAGACAGGGTGGGGAGAATTCCACGCGGTCTGGCCAGGACTTTGTGGACAGTGGGACTCGGGCATTTTAAGATGCTCAGGGAGCCGGCTTCCCTGGGCGTGAGCAGAGTCTGCACTCCTTAAAATACCGAGTTTTGGGGAAGAGGGTTCAGAACTGGGGTGGGGAGAAATAGGAAGAGCAGAGGTACATTCCTTGTTATTTGGCTTTTCCTTCACTTCCCTTTGCTTGAGTAAAGCTGATCGAACTTGCAAACTCCAAAACACAAATTCAGCTGAAGACGTGTCCCCAGACCTTCCCAACGTTATCAGTGACCCACTGTGTCCCAAAAGTGGGTATTGTGGACTTGTTCAGGAGAAACTTGCGGGAAGTGTAGAAAAAGCCACCTTATAAACTGTTTTAATTTTCCCTTAGAAAACTATACATTTCCACTAACTAGCATTCCTATAATCTGATAATATACGCCTTTCTGTGCTGTGCTTAGCTTAGCCCCCATTGTAGACGTAAAATGCACAGCCCAACCTCACACCGAGAAAAAAAAAAACCCGAATTCGCTACCGATTTCCAAAAACCGCGGTTAAGAAGCGAAAACACGCAGCTTTTAGCCCTGCCCAGCGCAGCTGCCTGTGCGGCTTTTAAAACTGCCGCCGGCAGCAGCAGGGATCCCCCGCGCCATGCGGAGGAGCCGCGGCTCAGCGCCGCCCACGCCCGGCGAGAAAGCCCGAGCCATGGCTCTGCCCCCGCTGCCCGCGCCCTCCCGCCGCTCCCGGGAGCCGCCGCCGCCGCCCGCTGTGCCGCGGGAGAATCCGAACGCCCCGCACTGCGCTGAGGGGGCGGGCAGAGCCCCCCGCTCCCCCTGAGCCAGCGGCGCTGCCGCTGCCACGCGGGTTTTAAAAACGGCAGAGCCGCGCCGTCCGGGGCTATCGCTCCCGACCCCGCGGGGCTGCGCAGCCTTGCCGTGCTCGAAAGAAGAGCGAAAAAGAACAAGTCCCTCGTCAGGGACGGTTTCTGAGCTCCCCACCCCGCTATGGAGCGGGGATACTCACCCAAATCGGTGTCCTGGTCCGGCGGGGTCTTCTCTTCACCTGAACAGGACTCCTCGGGGCAGGAGGAGCTGCCCTGTTCTTCCTCTGGGAAGGTCTGGCTCACCAAAAAGGAGGTGCGCTTCCCACAGGTGCAGGACATCCACAAGCATTCTGTGGATAAAGCCCAAAGTCTCTCCTGGAGAGCTATGTCCTCAAAGCTCTGCCAGTGGACGCCAAGCTGCCTTAAAGCCTCTCCATGGTCTTGTGAGGCTCTGAGAGCTCCGGAGTGTCCCATCGGTGCGGCAGGGTCGGGCCAGCCTCCACGTCAGGTTGCCAAAATATTGGTGTTACCGATATCGAGGACAGGATGTGCCTTGGCTTGTCTGGCCCTGCTGCTGAACCAAATAGCAGCCACTGTGGTGTTTCGCCCCGGAGACACTTTTGCCCGGCTGGATGTTGCAGCTGGGAGCATGGAGACAAGTCCAGACATGCCAGAGCTCCGGTGGCAGCGGGATGGAGTGAGTGGAAGCACACTGGGGGCAGCTGGGATTTACTAGGAAAGGCCAAGAGTGACTGGGATCACAGAGGAATCATAAAGGAAGTTACTGGAATAATACTGAGAGTATCTGGGAGTGACTGGAATCATACTGGGTGACTTGGAGTGACTGGGACCACACTGGAGGCAAATGGTAGCATAATGGGAGTGACTGGGTTCATACTGGGATCATACTGGGAAGGAGTGGAACCATACTGGGAGTGCCTGGAACTATTATAGGGGTGAATGGGAACACACCTGGGAACATGCTGGAACCATACTGGGATGATACTGGGAGTGACTGGGATGATACTGGGATCACACTGAGTGTAACTGGAAGTGACTGGGACCATACTGGGGGTGACTGGGAGCCACAGGGCCCATGCTGGGAGTGACCTGGGGGGAACTGGGGGAACTGGCCCAGCTGGGGCTCTGGGTTGTTCTCCCCCAGGGCTGCCCCAGGTCCTGCTGCCACCCCCGGCCCCACAGAGCTGAGGGACAGGGGACAGGGACAGGGCACAGCCGAGGGACAGGGCACAGCCAAGGGATAGGGGGGACAGCCAAGGGACAGGGCACAGGGACAGGGGACAGGGCACAATTGAGGGACAAGGCACATCCAGGGAACATGGCCTGGCCGAGGGACACTGAGCTCCAGCACTTTGGGCTGTTGCCCGTGGGCTCCCAGCGCAGGCCCAGGGGCAGAATCCCCTCCAGAAACTGTTGTTGGCTTTCAGCTCTGCTCTGGAACATTCCCCAGGAGCCCTGCAGTGGCTGCAGCTGGGCCGGGTGCCCGGGGCCACCAAAGCTGCTCCGGCAGTGCCCTCCTGCCTCAGGCAGGGCACACAACACCCAAGGAAAGGCTCGTGCTGGGCTCAGGGCAGGGACAGGGCACTCCCCTGGCGCTGCCCTTCCCCTCCCACACCCCCCCTTTGTGCTCCAGAGCCTCCCGACCATATCTGATGTATTTTGGGGGCCCTTCCACACAGGTGTGTCCCAGGTAATGCTTCATCTGCTCCACCATGATCCCTTTGGATTCCCAGCACCTCTGGGTGATCCAGGCGGCACCGTCGGACACTGCAAAGCTCCCAGATCCCAGCTGGAAGCAGACGAAATCCCAGCCCTCATAGCCATACCGGTGGGATCCATGGACACTCCGTTGGACAGGAGGTCACAGCTGGAAACCACCTGCACCCTGTGCAGACCTGGGAACGAGGAGAGAACGGACCCATGGAGTCGTGTCCCAGCTGGATTCCCATCCCAGCCCCAGAGATCCCCCCCATCCCCAGAGATCCCATCCCAGCCCCTCAGAGTCCTCCATTCCCACAGATCTCAGCCCAGCCCCTGGCTCCCCCCACTCCCCCCGCTCTGGTTGTACCAGCCCCGTCTCCAGGTCACTGTCGGCTACGGGCCGGTTCCTGTCTTTGAGCCGGATCTGGCTATCCCAATGTCCCAGCTCTGCCTATCCCAATGTCCCGGCTCTGGCTATCCCAATGTCCCAGCTCTGACTATCCCAATGTCCCAGCTCTGGCTGTCCCAATGTCCCAGCTCTGGCTGTCCCAATATCCTGGCTCTGGTTATCCCAATATCCCAGCTCTGGCTGTCCCAATATCCCAGCTCTGTCTGTCCCAGTATCCCGGCTCTGGCTATCCCAATATCCTGGCTCTGGCTATCCCAATATCCCGGCTCTGGCTATCCCAATATCCCGGCTCTGGCTATCCCAATATCCTGGCTCTGGCTATCCCAATATCCTGGCTCTGGCTATCCCAATATCCCAGCTCTGGCTATCCCAATATCCCAACTCTGGCTATCCCAATGTCCTGGCTGGCAGAGCTGGGAAGGAGGTTCAGAGGCTCAGAGTCAAGGAAATGGGGTGCAGGGACTGGGAGAGCTGGGATGGGGTGTCCAGGGAATCCTGTGCCCAGGAAAGGGGGTGCCAGGGCTCCTGAGTGTGAGGAAAGGAGGGGCTGGGGGCTGGGACAGGCAGGAATGGGGGCCCAGGGGTCCCTGGTCAGGGAAAAGGGTGGGGTTGGGGGCTGGGAGAGGCGGGGGGCCAGGAACAGGTTGTGTTTGTGCCGGGTAAGGGGTGCAGGGGGGTCTGAGTGCCGGGCAAAGGGGTAAAAGGGTGTGTCAGTTCTCAGGAATGGGGGTGCAGGGGGGTCTCAGGGTCACAGAAATGGGGGGCAGGGACATGGAGAGGTAGAAGGGAGTTCCAGGGGGTCTTTGAGCCCAGGATTGGGAAGTCCAGGGTTTCCCAAAAAGGGGGTACCAGGTACTCCTTAACCCCAATGCAGCATGAAGAAGCAGCATTCTTTATTCAGCCGGGTGCACGGGGGATAGCTCCTCCCAAAGCCAATTTATCATCTGGTAACATGAGGTCACAGAGTGGGCTATGACATCACAGAGGGGGTTATGTGAGGTCATTGAGAAGCTATGGCATCATAGATTGCCTCTGTGACATCACAGAGCCAGCTGTGACATCATGGGACAGAGGTCTGAAATCACAGAGCAGATTATGACATCACAGAGTTGGCTGTGACATCAGAGAACAGCTGTGTGACATTAGAGAATGGGCTGTGACATCACAGAGCAGGCTGTGACATCACAGAGGGGCTGTGTGACATCCCAGGAGGGCTGTGTGAGGTCACTGGGTTGGTCACTCCGCCCCAGCTCCCCCTCACAGTTTCTCCCAACAAGTCCAATGCTGTTCATGCCCAGCAGGGTCCCTGTCCCCCGGTATCCCCCCGGTCCACCTGGAGCCACAGCCTCCACCAAAGGATGTTCCACAGGATCCACCCCAGAGCCTGACATGGGGAAAAGGGGCCAGGGCTGTGTGACCAGGACATCAAGGACGTGGATTATCCAGGTCCCTGTGGCCTGGGTTGGGTTCCCCAGGGCAGGAAAGATGTCTGGCAGCTGGAGCAGGGTTAGGGAAGGGCCTCCAAGGTGGGGCTGGAGCCCTTGGGCTGTGAGCAGAGGCTGAGGGAGCTGGGCTTGTCCAGCCCAGAGCAGGGAAGGCTGAGGGGCTCCTCATCCCAGTCTGGCAGTGCCAGCGAGGAGGGGATGGAGAACATGGAGCCAGGATCTTCACCAGGGGCCTGGTGGGAGACAGAAGCCAATGGGTGGAAGGGGCAAGAGGGGAGATCAGCCAGGCCAGGAGGAGATGGAATGAGTCAGGCTGGTTTCAGCATTTCCTCAACACCAAAAGCAGCCTGACCTCCCTTCTCCATCCACCACTGACATCTTTGCAAATCAGGAATTGTTGGAGATGTTTTGGCCCCACTGCAGGATGAGCATCCTGATACAAGAAATTAATTGTGTTTATTATCTATCACAGAACCACGTTTGTCTAAAATTAATTTTAATATGGAAATCACTTGTGGATGGTGGACTCATCAGACACTGCTGGGACGTTGCACGTTGCTCAGGGAAGAGTGTGATTGTTATTAAATTGTGTCCTGTTCAACCGTGGTCTCTTGGCCATGAAGAGAAACTTTCTGTGCCTCTGAGTCTCACCAGTTCCTGACCCCCAAAGGACACAAACCTGATGAGTTGTGGTTCCCACTCCAGTGGTGGCGCTTGGACCTCCCTCCATCCCCAGAGCAGAGCTCCCTTGTCCCAGAAAGTCCCTGGCAATGCAGGGATGAAGGAAACAGGACAGGCTGTGGGGATCAGGGGCAGGGCACGGCCAGGGATTTGGGGTGGTTGTGAGCCCAGGGCAGGACCCGGCCCTTGACCTTGATGAACCTCATCCAATTGTCCTGGGCCCGTGGCTCCAGCCTGTCCAGATCCCTCTGCAGAGCTTCCTGCCCTCCAGCACAGCCACACTCCCACCCAGCTTGGGCTCACCTGGGAACTGACTGAGGGTGCCCTCGATGGCCTCGTCCAGATCAGCAATCAAGAGATTTCACTGACCTGGCCCCAGTCCTGAGCCCTGGGGACACCCCTGGGTGTGACTCCATTCCTCAGCTGCTCTGAGTGCCAGGGGTTGGATGAGGGGAATGGTGGGGAGGGTTTGGGGACAAAGTGTTATCGATTGCCAGATATGAAGGGTCTTGATTTTCACATCTATTCACACTGCATTAGGAGGTGCTGGGGGTCAATATCAATTGGACAATGCTGATATCAAACTACAAACAGGAAAAACAGGAAAAGAAAACAGGACAAAACAGTTCTCTCTGCATAGTTTTCAAAACAGTATATTCACTTTAAATACACTACTGAAATCTGTCTAACCTCAGAAGGATTGAAAACTTCAATTATTCCCAGCAGCATTTCTTTTTTGGGAGTTTTAAATAAATAGTTATGAGCCTTTTTCACTGAGTTCGTGAACTGAAGAGCTCAAGAAAGAAAAGGCCTCTGGAGGAGGAAAATTCATCAGCAGCCTCCAAGTGGCTGAGGATCCATCCCCATCAGAGCAGCAATGACCAGCAATGGGCACAGCTTTGTGGCTGCCCCAGCTCTGGGATGGGCCCTGGGCCTGGAGCAGGAGCAGCTCTGGAGGGCCCCAAGGCCGGGCTCTTGTGCGGGCCTGGGCAGATGGGATGGCAGCAGGGGCTGCAGAGCTCTCAGCACCTCAGCCCGAGGGGAGCAGGGCAGCCAGGGAGCCTCCTTTGGCCTTGGCCAAGCCCCTTCCCCCATGGCTGGGGCTGAGTCCTGGCTGAGCTGCAGCTGCTGCTGTGCCCTGGCCAGGGGCTGAGGCCGTGGGGCCAGTGGCCAGAGCAGCCTGGGCTGAGCAGAGCTGTGGGGCCAGAGCCGGCTGGGCTGTGCTGGGGAGAGGCCCTTGGTGCTGCACAGAGCTCAGGGCAGCTGGCAGAGCTTGCAGGGAGCTGGGCTGGGCTCAGAGAGCCTGGCACAGAAACCATCAGTGTCCATCCCAGCCTGGCTGAGCGTGCAGGGCAGGACTCAGCCCAGGCCTTGTGGGGCAGGGCCAGCGCCTGTGCAAGGCATGGAAAACAGGCAAGTGCCCGAGAGAGGAGGCTGCTCTGTGCCCTTGGGGGCATGGACACAGCAGGAACACTCAGGAGCCCAAAGAGCCTCCATGGCTGTGCTGGAGACCAAGGCTGGAGCAGGGAAATGCAGGGCTGCTGCGCCATGGGGAGGGCATTGAATTCCAGCACACACCTCAGCTCTCTGATGGTCCCGGCACCATGCTGGGCCCTGTTTCAGGCTGGAGCAGAGCAGATGTTGATGGCACAGGAGCCCTGCGGGTCTGGCAGGGACCTGCAGCTTGCAAGGTGCTCTGCTCTCCCTCAGCTCCTCTCTGAGAGATCCAATCCCAGCTCGGCACCTCAGGGCACAAGTGGCACTGCCTGTCCATGGGCACACAGCTGATGTCTGCCTGGAAAGGGGCACAGGTGTTAATACTTGTACATTTCATATTATACAAGGACATTTTTTATTATCTGCATCACTTGAGTACTTTTAAGAAACAGCAATTTTCTGAAGTACTGATGGCAGAATGACAAGAAATACTGATCTTCCCATCTCCTCGAGTCACCAATATTCTGTTTATTCTTTCCTCTCCCTCTTCCTTCAGGTGTTTCCAGTTCTTCTGTTGAAATGGCCATGTCTAAGGACATCTCTGCACTAGACCAGGTGGATCTATGTACTTCCCGTTGCACCCAGATTTCCCCCTCCAGATGCTTTCTGGTCATTCAAATGTCTCTGAATGGACTGGTTTCATTCTTTGCACATCAGGAAGTGGCCCAATCTTTCTGAAGTTCAAATAAATATTAATTACATCTTACTATTTTTTAATCTATCATGGAATTACGTTTTCTTGTGTCTTTGTCTAAAACTGTTCCTGTACAGAAGTTCCTTGGGGATGGCTGGAACATCACAGAGAGCTGAGGGAAGAGCTGTGATGGTTATTAAACTGTTCAAATGTTCAACTTGTATTTGTTGTCAAGAAATCTTTCTGTGCCTCTGAGTGTCACCACCCCTGAGCCCAAAGGACACAAACCTGATGAGTTGTGGTTCCCACTGCAGGGGCACTTGGACCTTGGCTCTGCACAGGAGAGCTCTTCATCCACTTTCCCTCTTTTCCTCCCTCTGGGCATGGAGGGAGCTCCTGACTTCAGCCTGTGACTCGTGTGTGCAAAGAGCAAATCTGGGCAGAATCAGGGCAGGGAGGGGTTGGGGGGACCTTGGGATCTGTGCTGGGCACAGAAGGTGTTTTCCATTGCTCTGAGACTGTCTGCTGTGCAAAGTGGATTTAATATCCAGCAGAGGAATGACTTTTGCATTTGATGGAGCTGTGCCTTCCCTTGGGTTTGCTGGCTGACAAGAAATGAACATCCCTCTGTGTCTGGAGCAGCTCCTTCTCCAAGGAAAGCAGGTGGGAGTGGGAGCCAAGCAGCTGAAACCTGCAGGTGCAGCTGGGCTGGAGGGAGCTCAGATTTGCACAAGGCTGCTCTGAGTGCCAGGGCTTGGATGGGGGAAATGCTGGGGTGGGGGTAGGGACAGAGTCTGACTGATTGTCAGCCATGAAGGGTCTTGATTTTCATATCTATTCCAACAGCATGAGGAGGCACTTGGATTCAGTGTCAATTGGAGAGTGCACATATCAATGTATTAACAGGGAAAAAAAACCTGAACAGGACCAAAAAAATATTTTCTCACTGTATTTTAAAATGTAGTGTATTCACTTTGAAGAGGCTTCTGTAATTGGGCTAATTAACCACAAATTATTTGAACACTTACATTATTCCCAGAGGTTTGGCTTGTTAATGTGTTCTGAATGTTAATGAGCTCTGGGACACTGAAATGCTGAACTGAAAAGCTGAAGGCTGAAGAAGCCTCTGGAGCAGTAAAATTCAGCAGCAGCCTCCAAGTTGCTGAGGATGTCAGCAGCCCCCACTTGAGGCCATCCCTGCCCAGAGACCGTGGGGGAATGGGCAGACAAGGAGAGCGTCCCTGGGGCTGGGGCAGCAGAACTCAGAGGCACCAGCGGCTCCAGATGGGAAATGGAGTGTGGAATGTGGCTGTGAAAGCCCTGCCTGGGCTGTGCCAAGCAGCACACACAAGCCATGACTCCCATCCCCCAAACAACTCTCTCAAGGAGACATTTAAGAGGAATTACAATTGTTTGTGTCCTCTGAGTTGGATGCACTGGAGAAATACCAACAAGAGATTCTCATGAGCTCAAACCAACAAAACAGCCGTTATTGGGAACTTTAGAAGATCAGAGAAACTTTGGCAAAAGGTCTTATACAACATTTAATCAACAAAAACACTTCCCAAAGCATTAACTTGGCCCATTCAACTTCACAACCTCCAATCCTGTTCAATTTAAGTTAATCAAAATTCACAAGAAGACACAGAAATAGAGAAAAATAAGATTTAGAGAAGCACACACAGAGCTACCAACTCCTGGATTCCAGTGGTTCTCAAAAAAATAGAAATTCCAAGGGGAGGTAGGGTCAAGATGTGTGCTTGCCTTGTGCTCAGCCTTAAATACCCCTTGGTGTTCCTGAGCCCTTCCCCCAGGTGGGACTTGGGGTCATTTGGTCACTCAGGAGCTGGGCTGGGGGCTCCAGAGGTGGCTGTGGAGCATTGCCTGTGCTGTGCCAGGGACTGGCAGACACTGCTGGGCTGGGATAGAGGCTCTGGGGGGATTGGGGTTCCAGGGCAGGGCAGGGCTGGGGTTCCAGGGCAGGGCAAGGCTGGACCTGCCCCTTCCTCCCCACACATGAAATGTTTCCAGCCAACAATCTCCTCCAGTCTGTCACAACAGGCAGTGTAGGAGGTGAAATCCCAATTCTGGCCATGGGCACCTGGATGAGAAGGACAGTTCTTTTCCATAGGAAGGAAAGCCCCAGGTCTTGGCTCATTTCTGGTTTGATTGCCTGGATTCTGTTTGGTTTTGTTGTTGTTTGTTTCCTTTTCTGTACCTGCAGTGTCCAGTCAGGAGCAGAGTGACTCTTGCCAAGGAACTTTGTGGTGCTGTCGCTTAATATTAAATCTGGCTTTTGCTGATCCCTTGCTGGGGATTTTTTCAGCGCTCTCAAGCCCTCGTTGGGAACAGGGTGAAGGAGCTCTGGCCCAGGCTCTGGCCCTGGGGGACACGGGGACGCTGCCGGTGGGTTCCTGTCCCCCTGTCCCACCCCCTAAAGTCCCAGCCCCCGTCCCCGTGTCAGGCTCTGGGGTCGATCTCGTGGAACATCCTCTGGGGGAGGCTGCGGCGCCGGGGGTGGGGGGACCCGGGGGGACAGGGGACCCCGCTGTGCACGAGCAGCGTTGGACTTCTCTGGGGGAACTGTGAGGGGGGGCTGGGGTGGAGTGACCTCACACAGCCCCTGTGGTGTCACACACCCCTGTGATGTCACACAGCTGCCCAGTGATGTCACAACCCACTCTCTGTTGTCACAGAGCCACCCTCTATGATGGCAGGATCTGCTCTATTGCCTTAGACCCTTCTCTATGATGTCACAGCCTGCCCTGGGATGTCACAACCCCCTCAGTGATGCCACAAAACCCTCCCTGTGATGTCATGCTGCCACTCTGTAATGTCACAGCACACACTTTGACCTCACTGCCTGCTCTATGATGTCATACAGCCATGCCATGATGTCACACCCTGCTCTGTGATGTCACACAGTCCCCTCTGTCATGCCATAGCTGCTTGATGACCTCACACTCTGTGATGTCATAGCCCAGTCTGTGACCTCTCACAACTCACTCTGTGCAGTCACACAGCCCCTCTCTGACATCACAGCTGCTCTGTGCCTCCGTGACACAGCCACAGAGGTGCTGCTGTGACACAGCCCCCTCTGGGACACCCCACAGCCCCTGCCAGTGCTGAGCCCCTGTGAGCTCTGTCTGTGCCCTGCTCGTGTCCCTGGGATGCCCTGGCAGTGCCCCAGCCCTGCTGGGCTGTGCACAGGAGCTGCTCCTGGCCACAGCTGTCTCTCTGCAGCGCTGCCCTTGCCAGGAGCTGCCTCGGGGCCAGGAGCCTGGCCCAGCTCAGCAGCACAGACACAGCACCAGGACTTTAATGACCTCTGGGGCTTTGGTGCTGTTTGCATCAGACCCAGTCCCTTGAAGTGTGCTCAAAGAACTTCTCAAGAACTCAAAAAGTCAGATTCAAAGTCCAAACTTTCTTTAACTGTTAATGGGTTCCACTCAAGGACACAATTCATATCAAAGTGTCCCCAGGCCCCAGGCAGAGCAGAGCACTGGAGGCACTGATGACAGGTGGGGACAAACAAGGCAAAGGTGTCTCTGGCGCTGAGCAAACCTGGATGTGTTTCAGGAATGCAAAGGGCCAAGGCTGAGCCCCAGCCCCTGGCAAGGCAGATCCTGTCCCTCCCTCCTTGCTCAGGGCTCTTCCCGGGATGGGCACTGCCATGTGGGGATGTGCCATGCCAAGGGCAGGACCATGGGGCGGCCCCTGCCAGGCTGCTGAGCAGGGACAAGGAGGCAATGAGGCCCCAGGGCTGCAAGGGTCACTTGTCCCCTTGTGGCCTCAGGCCCAGGGCCAGCAGCCATGGCCAAAGGGCTGCACAGGTTGGCTCTGTCAGGGCCTTGCAGCTGCTGCACATCCCTGTGCCCTCTGCAGCCCAGGCTGTCCTGCGGTGTCCCTGCCCTGGCCTCTGTCCCTGCAGGCTGTCGTCATCCCCCGGCTGCCCCACCTCGCTGGCCCCTTCCTTTGCTGACAGCTCTGCCTCCTGCCTGCCCCTGCCTGGCCACACAAAGCCTTGGCCTTGAGACCCAAAGGGTTCATTCCATTTTTACCGTGCCTGTGAACTTCCAGCACAGGAAAAAGGCATGCAGGGGCTGCTTTCCCAGAAAGGATGGCTGGAAGAGAAGAAGAACACATCTGGCTCAAGGGTGCAGTGATAGAGAAAACAAGGACTGAATCTGGGAACTTGGGGTGGGATTTATGGAAATGGGTAAATTGTAATTGGCATTTAGCGACTGTATATGAACAACACACTGGTAGAATTACATGTCCACGTCAGGTTAGGATTTATCCCTCACTGGGCCTCAGGCCTCAATAAATGATCCCCTCTTAAATAGCAAATTAGTGTTAAGGAACCTCATTCTGACATTTCGTGTTTCAGAAACACGTGGCTTTTGCTCCTCTCTTCTACCTGAGAGCTTCCTGGGCAGGGGCAATTCTTCCAATTGCATCGGCGAGGCTATGGCTGGAAAGGGCAGCGAGCAGATGGATTCAGCTTCTCCTGGCAGCCCCTGAGATGCCAGTTGTCATTTGTGTGCGCCGAGGATTCCGCTTCAGACTCAGAACTTGCGCAGCTGCTCCTCGGGCGCTGCTCGCACGCAGGCGCAGCGGTGCTGCAGCAGCTGTCCCACACACAGGGAGGGCTCTGGAGCCTCCCCAGGGCCACCAAGGAGCGGAGGAGGGAATGTGCCCGGCATCTGCTGCAGGACCGTGGGGCTGCGGGGCATCCTTGGGTCTCTTGGATGGGGGAGGGAGCGGGGCAAACGGAATCCAGATGAGACAGGGATCAGACAGCCCCACGCCAGGCAGCGTTTTCTCCTCTGAGAGCTCCTCCGAGCTGAGCGAGCTGGTGAAGCCTGCGGAGCAAATGAGACCCGGGAGTGAGGGAAAGGCTGGCTGGGAAGGAGTCAGATAAACCCGTGTGGGCATTTCCCTTTCCAAGGGGCTCCTGGGCAGACAAAGGGGACAAGAAGGAGGCCCCACCTCATGACATTCCCTTTTTTCCTTCAGGAGCTCTATTGCAGTCACTGCATACAAGAGTTGACTTGATCCCCTTGATGCCAGGGAGCGCCAAGAGCTTGAACCTCGCTGGAGTCCAGCCCTGCCTGCCTATCACTGAGCAGAGGGAAAAGATGAAGAACCTGGGCAGGGCTTGAGCCAAATTGGCATTTTGCCACTTGTTATTTCCTCCCAGCTTTTGCAGCAGGGCGACAACCCCATGGCTGCAAACCACTCCCTTTTGCAAGGCAGACGTGGACCTCGCTGGTAGCTCAGGGCTCTTGAAGGGGCTGCTGCAGTTGGCAACAGGAGCTGTTGTTGAACTTTTAACATTGCTTAACCCCCCCTGCCAAATGCCATCAAGTGGCTGAGGAAGGACACAAAAAGATTAGCCTGGAGGAAGGGAGGCCAAAACCTTGGAAAAGGATGAAAGAAATGCTGTGATCGTGACATGACAAAAAAAAAAAACAATTTATTTTTGACAGCAAATGAGCACCCGCTGCCCTCCAGCCCTCCCAGACTGGCAGGCCGAGCGGAGCCGTTTCCATGGCATGAGGTGCTGGCAGCCTGTGGAGAGAAACCAGAGAGCCACGGTCAGTCACAGAAGGCTCCTGTCCCCCTGTCCCACCATGGCCTGGGCCTGGGCCAGGCTGCTGGCTGTGCTCAGAGCCCAAACCTCCCGAGCCATTCTCTGTTTCGAGAGAAGGGCAGCGTGGCAGGCCATGTTCCACCTCCTCTGCTTAAGCACAGCACAGCAGCCTCCTCAGCAGCTGTAAGGGCAGGATGCCCGTGTGCCTGCTGCCCTCTGCCCGAAGCCCTTCTGCCAGCCCAGCTGTGGAGCCGGGTGCCCACCTCTGGAGACCTGCTGCCAGGAGAGGAGCCGATTTCGCACGAGGTCCTCGTCCTTCTTGAAGGGGATGTCCCCGCAGACCGTGGCCCCTGGGGTAGCGCTGGCACTGGAGGTGCTCCACGGACGGTGCAGGCGCTTGCCCGTCCGGTCTGGGCACCAGGTGTAATCTTCCTGGGAAAACAAAGAACAATTTCATGAAATCAATTCTAAACAAGACCTGGAAACAAGAAGAAGCTACAAAGCCTGTCACCGTTTCACGGGCCTGAGGAGGGTCTGAGCACTCCATGCGAGAATTAAACCTGTCCATGGGTGGGGAAAAACCCCACCTTTCCTGCCCTTAAACGCACCCCTTCCTCAAGGGCCTACAAAGCAGATCAGCTGGGGCATGGCTTCAGAACCCGTCCCCCTCTGCTGCCCCCATCCACATGGATGGATGCTTTGTCAGGCTGGCTGCCCCCACCCCAGCCCATGCCAGGCTGGCTGGCAGAAGCTGTCAGCAAGGCCAGGAGCCGGCTCCCCTTCCACAACACCCGTCCCCTCTCCCACCAAAAAGCAGCTTGGCGGCCGGGGGAAAAATTAATATTCCCCAGGGCCGCCAAGCGGGGAACCTACGGCGCGTGGCCAGCCCGAGCCCTGCCATGCCTGGAAGCTCGAGCATCCCTCCGCCCCTGCGCCAGCTGGGGACTCATCTTGATTTCATCGGGGCACAGAGCGTGTCCTCCAGGAAGGGGCCGCAGACAAAGCCACTCGGCTTTGCCCCGCCAGCGGCCAGCTCGAGGATGGGGTTCCCAGCTCCACGTGGTGCTCCAGAAGAACACGCCAGCTGTGCCTCGGCTTGCGGGCTCATCTCAATGCCATTGAGCTGCAGGGGGATGTTTCCCCTGTTCCAGTCCGTGGCACCTTCACTGCACTGCCACCACTTCTCCAATGGGACGGGGAGCACTGAGACGCTCCCTCCACAACTCGCTGGGGACCAGCGGAAGCATCTCCTTGGCTGCGCTCTCTCCTCCGGGCCGCGGCCACAGGGAAACGCTCCGGGGTTTTCTTGGAGTGCCACGAGACGTGTGCAGCGGGTACTTGCTGGGCTCCTGGATCCTACTGAGCAGAGGGATGGATCTCTGCTGTCTCCTTGGCCAGGCAGGGCTCCTGCAGCCAAGAATGCTCAAAAAGGTCTTCCAGTGATGGCCTGTCTGCGGGCTCCATGGATAAACACCACCTGATGAGGTGCTGGCACTCTGCAGAGAAACCAGAAACCGCCACTCAGCGGGACAAGGCTCCTGTCCGTGCTCTCCCACATTCCACGGTGCCCAGGCCACACTAGGAGTGCTTGGAGCTGCAGCCAAAAGCTTCCCATCGATCCTCCCTTCCGGAGGAGAGCAGCACAGAGGCACACGTGCCACCTCCTCCAGCTAACCCAGGAGATCAACCTCCTCACTAGCTGCTGGAGCGGG
This sequence comes from Anomalospiza imberbis, assembly GCF_031753505.1. Lineage (NCBI taxonomy): Eukaryota > Metazoa > Chordata > Aves > Passeriformes > Viduidae > Anomalospiza > Anomalospiza imberbis. The sequence goes on from NW_027100141.1 coordinate 821,372, forward strand.
ACGCTTCTGTGCCAGCTGCCCCCTCCCAACCCCACTCTTCCTCCCGAGCCTTGAAGGCGCATCCCCACCTTGAGACACCCGGGGTGGGAAGAAGAGCTGGCCCTGGACGATGTCCCTGTTTGTATGGAAAGGAAGGTCCCCGCAGACCAGGTCATAAAGCAGGATGCCCAGGGACCAGATGGTGGCTGGCTGGCCATGGTAGCAGCCAAACAGGATCCACTCCGGTGGGCAGTACTCCGGCGTTCCTATGGGACACGGGCACAGCTCATCAGGCCCATGCTGCTCCCTCCCTCCCTCCCTCCCAGCCAGCTCCTGTCCCACAACAGCCAGCCCCTGCCCCGCCGAAAAGCAACTTGGCTGCAGCCGGCTGAAGAAGGATTCCCCCTCCCTCCCTGCCTCCCTCTTCCCCCTCTGCCAGCAAAGGGGGGAACCTCTGCTGCCCGGCTGGGCCCCGGCTTTGGGCTCACCTGACATCCGGGTGTAGAACGTGCCCTGGAGGATCGTGCCGCAGCCGAAGTCGATGAGCTTGGCCTTGCCCGTGGCAAGGTCGACGAGGACGTTCTCGGCCTTGATGTCGCGGTGCAGGACGCCGCGGCTGGTGCAGTGCCGCACGGCCTCCAGCACCTGGCGGAACAGCCCCCGCGCCACGGGCTCCATCAGGAACCCCCGCTCGGCCAGGAAGTCCCAGAGGTCCTGACAGCACTGCGGACGCTCCATGACCAGCGCGAAGCCGTCGGGCAGCTCGAACCAGTCCAGGAGACGCACGATGCCGCGGAAGCCAGGGCACGACACCATCCACAGCAGTGCCACCTCCATGGGCACAAGGGCACCGTTGTGCTGCGGGGGGACCGCGATGCCCTCAGCGGGGCCGATGCTGCGCCGCGCCTTGGGCACCCCCTGCCCGGCCCCGGCGCCGCTGGCCATTGCCCGGCCCGGGACGCTGCGCGGCCCCCGCTCACTCCCCGCTCGCTCCCCTCGCAGCGTTCCGGCTGCCACCCTGCCGGGCCTCGCCCTAGCCCCGCCCGGCACGCCCCGCCGGCTTCTCCCGCTGGCCCCGCTCACTCACCAGCCGCGCCCACTCCGAGATGCGATCCCGGCGCACTCGCTTGATGGCCACCTGCAAGCCAAGGCGAGCGCCGGGCTGAGCTCCCCGCCCGCCGCTCGCCGCCCGCCGCCCCCTCCGCTCCGGCCCCGTCTCTTACCGGGGCGCCGTCGGCGAGCCGGGTCCCGGAGTAAACGCAGCCGCAGCCGCCGCTCCCCAGCAGCGGGCCCTCCCGGTAGAGCTGCTCCAGGGGAGGCTTCTCCGCCCGTGCGGGCGGCACCGCGCTCCCGCTCTTCTGCCCCGGGAACCCGACCGCCCGGCGCGCTGCTGCTTGCCGAGCCGCCCCGGGCTGCGGCGGCTCGGGGCCGGCGGCCAAGCCGAGCAGCGGCGGAGCTCGGAGCGGGGAAGCTGCTGGCGACGCTGTCGGGGCCGGGGCGGGCGCGGGGCGGCAGCGGGGCGGCTGCGGGCGGAACCGCGGGAGGGGCTTGGTTCGGGGCCGGGGCCTCGGCCGGGGCCGGCCCAGAGCCCGCGCCAGGCGGAGCCAAAAGACCGCGCTGCTCCGCCAGCACCAGAGCAAGAGGCACTTCCAGAAGTGCCACAGCCAGTTCGGAGAGAGCCCGGCCGAGGCGGCTCCACGGCGGGACGGGCAGGGGCGGGCACGGGGCGGCCCCGCCGAGCGGCGCCTTGCGGGACGCGGCATGAGCCGGGCTGGGAGAGGCAGAACACGGACGGGACGGGACGGGAATAGAGTGAGTGTGAGAGGGACAAGGGGATGGGGAGCGAGTGGAAAGTCGAGCGGAAAACTGATCGAGAGAAGCGCTGCTGCTGCTGCTGCTGCTGCTGCTGCTGCTGCTGCTGCTGCGGAACCGCCGGAGCTCGCGAACGTTCCTCCGTTGCCTCCGCGAACCCAACGGAGGAGCTGCCGCGCGCCCCGAGGAACGAAAGAGAGAAACTAACAAATAAAACCCCAAAGTAATTCCTATTAGAGAAGTAACCAAATCAAACAATGTGGCAATAAAGAAGCGTGTTGGCTTGTGGCTTCTTTCTTCTTTGGCTGAGACGAAGCATTTCATGGGGAAGAATTGCCTCTTCAGACACTTTTGTGAGAGTGGACAGGAGTGGAGCATTTAATTTTCGAGTAGAAAAGGGAAATCGTATCAGTAATGTCATCTCTTTTCATCCTCTGTTGAGACAGTTGCAGGCTGCCAAAAGACATGGTCTGCAATGTGGAGCTTGGGGCCAAGATCCTTTTTCTGCCAGAGGATGAGGAGGGGAAGTATCCCAGAATCATGGAGTCGTGGCATGGTTTGGTTTGGAAAGGATCTGAAAAATCACACGGCTGCAACCCCCCTGCTGTGGCTGGGGACCCCTTGCACTAGCCTGGCTTGTCTAGAGCTCCATGCAGCCTGGCCTTGAACACTGTCAGGGACGGGACAGCCACACCTGCTCTGGGCAACCTGTTCCAGGAGAGAATTTTTTCTGAATTCCTTACCTAAACCGACTCTCTTTCCACCTGGATCCATTCTCCCTTGTCCTGTCCTTGCCTGCCCTCGTACAAAGTCCCTGTCCATCTTTCCTGTAGCTTGCCCTCAGGTACTGGAAGGCCACAGTTGGGTCAAGTCTAAGTCTCTTGCCCAGGTTGAAGAAGCCAAGCTGTGTCAGCCCTTACTTGCAGGAGAGAAGTGTTCTAGATATATATTATAATATTGGCTTTTCGCAAATATTAAAATGGATTTTATATATGTGATGTTAAAGTAACTTTGTTCCAAATATATAGTTTTAAATTTTGTTGTTAATTAGGCTTAGACACAGTAGTGCAATAGCTGATGGAAGTATGCTTGTGTTAAAATGCCTGCTTGGATGGGATAACATCCAATGAACACAGGATGAGGACACCTGTACAGATCTGCCAACCATCAGCACTCACCGTCTGAAGGCAGTGCGGACCAAGGCCCGAACTGGAAGGGATAAAGAGAAGGAGCCAAACCCCAGCCAAGGAACACGCATGCTCTGAAAAGGCAGACCCAAAGAGGGGCCATGTAAAATAGCTCCTGGAAAATGTAAACTCGTTTATGGATATGCATAAGGGGCTATGAATATGCAACAGGCTGATGTAAGGAAAAAGGTATTTAAGGGGGATCCCTGAAGGTAACAGGGTGGTCTTGGCTGAGTGCCAAGATGCACCCAGCCATAAATAACCTTTGCTCCATGGTCCTTGTCTCCTATTGTCCTTTATTAAACTTTTTACATTTTCACAGGAGAGTGAACGTGTTTTTCACATGGACTACATATGCTTATACAAATTCTAGGAAGACTAGTAATTTTTTCTACAATAATTGGGTTAATCATCACAAACGAACATCCATTTTGCAGCATCTCTAGCTAATAGAAGTTGATTCAATCTTCTTTCTTGATTCAGTCTTCTTGCAGTCTTCAAAGCTCTGTTTGTTCTTGCCAAGGCATTCTGATTATCAAATTTTTTATGCTAATCAGGTCTGAAGTACATCAACTCACTTCTGTCCTGGCAGCATGGGCGTGTCAACTCAAGGAGGGAAACACTAACTGAGAGGATTACAGTAAGGTGAAGGTAGACTCAGCCTCCGGTGACCGAGCTACCGGGTATGATCTGTCAGATCCCCTTGAAGGTACCTCTAGTATGAATGCTCAGGGAAGAAAGGATAACCAGAGCTAGAGGGGCCCTGCCTCGAGCCAGGGAGAGGCACGGGAAAACCGGATCTTTGGTCAGTGTAGATCCGATGGCCTGGCACATCAGAGCCACAAAAATGCGACACCTTAGTTGATACTGGAGCGCAGTGTCCCCTGATACCATCGGGACATGTGGGGGCAGAACCTGTTTCCATTGCTGGGGTGACGGGGGGATCACAGCAATTGGCCCTGTTGGGAGCCGAGGTGAGCCTGACTGGGAAGGAGTGGCAGAAACATCCTATTGTGACCGGCCCAGAGGCCCTGGGTATTCTGGGCATAGACTTCCTCCAGAACGGCTACTACAAAGAACCAAAGGGACTCAGGTGGGCTTTTGGCACAGCTGCTGTAGAGGCAGAGGACATTCGGCAATTGAACACCTTGCCTGGACTGTCAGAGCACCCATCTGCAGGAGGACTCCTGAGGGTGGAAGAGCAGCGAGTGTCAATTGCCACCTTGACCGTGCATCGCTGGCAGTATCGGACGAATCGAGGTGCTGTGATCCCCATCCACAGAATGATCTGTTAGGTGGAGAGCCAAGGGATGGTCAGCAAAACCCACTCACCCTTCAACAGTCCCATCTGGCCTGTGCACAAGTCTCAATGGAGATTGGCTGTGGACTATCGTGCCTAGAATGAAGTGACTCCACCGCTGAACGCTGCTGTACCGGACATGCTGGAACTCCTGTACGAGCTGGAGTCCAAGGCAGCAAAGCGGTACGCCACTGTTGACATTCCCAACGCGTTTTTCTCCACTTCTCTGGCAGCAGAATGCAGGTCTCAGTTTGCTTTCACCTGGAGGGGCGTGCAGTACACCTGGAACCGACTGCCCCAGGGGTGGAAGCACAGCCCCACCATCTGCCATGGACTGATCCAGGCTGCACTGGAAAAGGGTGAGGCTCCAGAACACCTGCAGTACCTCAATGGCATCACTGTGTGGGGGAACACAGCAATGGAAGTATTTGAGAAAGGAGAGAGGATCATCCAGTTACTGCTGGAAGCCAGCTTCACCATCAAGAAGACCAAAGTCAAGGGACTTGCCCGAGAGATCCAGTTCCTGGGGGTAAAGTTGCAAGACGGATTGTGTGAGATTCCCACTGAGGTCACCAATCAGATCAACGCGGTGTCTCCACCCACCAGCAAGAAGGAAACACGAGCTTTCCTAGGCACCATAGGTTTTTGGAGAATGCACATTCTCGAGTACAGCCAGATTGTGAACCCTCCCTACCTGGTCACCTGCAAGAAGAACGATTTCCTCTGGGGCCCTGAACACCAACAAGCTTTCGCCCCGATCAAGCAGGAGATTGCTCAGGCAGTAGCCCTTGGCCCAGTCAGGACGGGACCAGAGATGAAGAATGTGCTCTACTCTGCAGCTGGGAACAATGGCTTGTCCTGGAGCCTTTGGCAGAAGGTGCCTGGGGAGACTCGAGGCCGACCACTGGGATTCTCCAGCTGAAATTACAGAGGGTCTGAAACCAAATGCACTCCCACAGAGAAGGAAATCTTGGCTGCCTATGAAGGAGTTCAAGCTGCCTCCGAGGTGATTGCCACAGAAGCACAACTCCTCCTGGCACCCTGACTGACGGCACTGGGGTGGATGTTTAAAGGAAAGGTTCCCACTACCCTCCATGACACTGCTGCCACATGGAGCAAATGGATTACTCTCATCATGCAGCACACCCGGATTGGAAACCTGAATCACCCTGGGATTTTGGAGATAATTACAAACTGGCTGCTGGTGAGAACTTTGGTCTCACTGACGGAGAGCAGCAGGAACAAGTGACAAGTGCTAAAGAAGGTGCACCATGCAACCAACTACCAGCAGAGGAAACTCAATACGCTGTTTTCACTGACGGTTCCTGTGGCATCGTAGGGATGAACTGGAAGTGGAAAGCAGCCGTATGGAGCCCCACACAACACGTAGCACAAGCTACTGAAGGAGAAGGTGGATCAAGTCAACTTGCTGAAGTCAAGGCTTTTCAGCTGACCCTGGACATTGCTGAGAGAGAGAAGTGACCAAAGCTCGACCTTTATATGGATTCTTGGATGGTAGCCAATGCTCTGTGGGGCTGGCTGGAAAGGTGGAAAAAAGGCTAACTGGCAGCATAGAGGAAAACGAGTCTGGGCTACTGATGAGTGGAAAGACATTGCCTCTTGGGTAGAAAATGTGTGTGTGAAAGTCTGTCATGTAGATGCCCATGTCCCCAAGAGTCGGGCTAATGAGGAACACCGAAACAAGGAGCAGGTAGATCAGGCTGCAGTGATAGAGGTGTCAAAGATAGACTTGGATTGGCAACATAAGGGGGAGTTGTTCCTAGCTCAATGGGCCCATGATGCCTCAGGCCATCAGGGCAGAGATGCCACCCACAAGTGGGCACGAGACTGAGGGGTGGATTTAACCATGGACAGTATTTCTCAGGTTATCAATGACTGTGAGACGTGTGCTGAGATCAAGCAGGCCAAGTGAGTGAAGCCCCTGTGGCATGGTGGGCAGTGGTCCAAGTACAGGTATGGGGGGGCCTGGCAGATTGACTACATCACACTGCCCCAGACACGCCAAGGCAAGCACTACGTGCTCACAATGGTAGAAGCCACCACGGGATGGTTGGAGACTTCCCCTGTGCCTCACGCCACTGCCCGGAGCACCATCCTGGGCCTTGAAAAGTAAATCCTGTGCAGGCATGGTACCCCTGATAGGATTGAGTCAGACAATGGGACTCATTTCAAGAACAGCCTTATCAACACCTGGGCTAGGGAACATGGCATTGAGTGGGTGCACCATATCCCCTACCATGCACCAGCTGCCGGCAAAGTGGAGAGGTACAATGGACTGTTAAAAACCACCTTGAAAGCATTGGGTGGAGGATCTTTCAAGAACTGGGAGCAGCATTTAGCAAAGGCCACCTGGTTAGTTAACACCCGAGGTTCCACCAATGGAGAGGTCCTGCCCAGTCTGAGTCCCTGAATATAGTAGACGAAGATAAAGTCCCAGTGGCACATATCAGAGGTTTGTTAGGGAAGACAGTGTGGATCAATTCTGCCGCAAGTACAGACAAACCCATTCTTGGGATTGTCTTTGCTCAGGGACCAGGTTGTACATGGTGAATAATGCAGAAATATGGAAGAACACGATGTGTGCCTCAGGGAGATCTGATTGTGGGGCGAGCCTCATATGCAAATATCACTGTTTGCTGGATGTTACTGCCACTGTCTGTACATTAAACCAGACAGACCTGGGACAGATGGAAATGTGTGAATGCTGAAGATTTGAGCAAGAGATATAGAAGGAAATGTGTGTCAAAGGTTTGAGCAAGTGAGATGGAAGGAAATGTGTCTGAGTAAGTGAAAGATGGAAGTTTTTACTTGATGAAGTTTTTACATGACGTTTGGTAGTTATGTTGACGATTCGGAGATAAGGGGTGGAATGTCCTAGGGTGACATTATGGTGCTTGTATCCCCAATCGTGTGTTCTGTTTATGCTTGATGTTATGTTCTGTGCTTTCGGGACTGGCTCTGAAAAATGAAGGTTTGTTTTGTCTTGTTATCAGCCAGCTCACCTTCCCTCACAGTTTGTGTCTAGGAGAGAGGCTAGGGCTTGCTGGCTCTCTTGCTTGCTTGCTGGCTTGCTTGCTTTCGCTTTGCTCTTGCTCCTGCTTTTTGCTTTTGCCCTTGCTTTTGCTTATTAGTTAGTTTAGCTAGGCAATCCAATTTTTTCCCTGGACTGTTTTTTTTCCTTTACCTTTCCTGAATACCATCCCAACCTGCTCAGGACTGGGACCTGGGAAGCACCAAGAAACACCAAGAGCCAGCATTTTGTGACCTGCAGCAGCCATCCCCAGTGCCGGAGACCGAGAACTGGGCAACCACTCCCAGGAGAGACTTTCTGAATTTGTCACCTCTTCAGTGTGGTGAAAGAGTTTTTGTCATCTGGTGTTGTTCATTTTTTTGTGCTGGGGAGTGCTTTGCCTGCTCAATAAAAAGGTTGTTTCCACTACTCTCTGAGGAAATTCTTCCCGAGCCAGGTGGGGGTGAGGCTGTGGGGGTTTGCTTTCTGGGGGCTCCTTCTGAAGGTTTTCTCCCAAATTTGCCCGAAACCAGGACACATTACTACATCAGCAGGCTGTTCTTCGGTGAGATCCAGCAGGGCCCTGTTCAGCCTGTGCTCAGCAAACTGACTGGCCATGAGCCACTGGTGGATGTACCTCACCATGGCAGGCACCTGGAGAAGGCACGGGGAGACTTGGAAAGCTGCCAGAGGGAGGAATGTCCCCAGCTTCCCCAGAGAAGTCCTTCCCTTCCACCACACTGCCATGGCCTCAAAGGCTTCCAGTGACCAGTAGGCATGGCTTAGGAGGCCAAGCAATTCCTGGGAGGATCAAACCATGGCCACAGGCTGCTTACTTGCTTTGGATTGCAAAACCCCTCCTCTACGAGCATATCCAGCAGGGCAGCACAGGTCTTGGTTTTGAAGATGTGCAAATATGCTCTGAGCCCTGTGCCCATGGTGCTGGTCTCTTCCTCCCGAATCCTTTTGATGAATTTGAAAACCAGCTGTAGAAGAAAGGCAGGAAGCCAGGGATGCTCCAAGCGTGGTGCTCGGCGGAGCGGTGACAGCAGGCCCAGCCCAGCTGGGGATGGCGGCAGGTACCTGCGCTGTTCTGTGGAAGAGGCCACGGGTGCGTTCCTGCTCTTGTGTGCGCTGCACAGCTGCACCTGGCAAAGAGCGAGCGCAGCCTGAGCTGAGGGGCTGCGGGAGAGGCCGGAGAACACAGCCCAGCCCTGCGCTCCCCAGGCAGGGACAGCCCTGGGATGCCCCAGGGGATGGAGCATGGCCACTGTGGGGTGTCTGCCCAGCCCCTCTTTAGTCCTGTCCATGGGCAAGTGCCCAGGGGATGGGCTGGGATGGGCTGGGATTGGATGGGATGCCATGGGATGCCATGGGATGGGATGTGGCCAAGCTGGCTGCAGCCACTAGCCCAGCAGCCCAGCTCTGCCACTCACTCTCCTGCTGAGGCTTGAATTGCTCCACCTCTTCAGTCTCCTGTGCTGGGCCAGCTCCAGGGTCTTCTTCCTCTCCTCCACCCAGGCCAGCTTGGGCACTCTCGTGGGTCTCTGCTCCATTTCAGTGATCAGATTTGTGACAACTTGCAGGAGAGATGCCTCGGAAAAGCTCCGAGTCAGCAAGGCCTGCAGTCATGCCTGGAAGGCACCTTCAAGAGAGAAGCCTCAGGAAGGCTACAGGACAGCAAGTCCTGCACTCTGGTCTCGAGGGCTCCTGCCACAAGGACAGGAGACTCCTGTCGAGGATTGTGGTCTGGCCTCGAGGGCACCGGTGGCAGGGATGGGAGATGCCTCCAGGGCACCAAGTCCCACAGTCTGCCCTCGAGGACACCTGCAGGAGAGAAGCCTCGGGAAGGCCACGGGTCACCACGTCCTTGGGTCTGGCCTTGAGGTCAGCTGCAGGAATAACGCCTCAGAAAAGCTCCGGGTCAGACACGAACGAGTGCGCTGTGCGGGGGCTCCTCACGGCACCGCTCTGTCCCGTCCTGTCCCGTCGCATGCTCCGAGCACTGTGGCGTGGTCTTGTCGCTGCCAGCTCCTATGTCACCCCATGTCACAAAGGACCCTTGGACACGCTGTCCCGTTCCATGCCACGGTGACCGTGCTGCCCCGTGTCACAAAGGGCCCCTGCACACACTGCCCCCTGCCCTGGGGCCGCCCCCAGCCCACCCAAAGTGGCTCAGGTTGGAAGGAATCCCTCACCCCAAGTGTCTAAGACAGCCCGACAGGATCTTTAGGAACGGCTCAAACCAGCAAATGCTGCCCTGCTCTGCGGGCTCAGGGCAGCAGAAGGACCCCCCAGGGCTGCCGACGCAGCCGCGCTGGGAAGGGCACGGGGCCTTCACAGAAACTGGCATGGCCTCCTTGGGACACGTCCCGGCTGGTGGCCATCCTAAACCCGCGGGTGTGACACAGACAAGGAACGTGTGGGCCAGGGCACGAATGCTGCTCTGACCCCTGGGGCCCGGGGAGCGCTGACATCAGCAGGTGTGGCACAGTCCCTGCCCAAGCAGACCTGCCACCCCCCGAGCCCTGGCAGCACCGGTGCCCGTCTCCTGCCCCAGAGACCTGTGCCCGTGGGGGGCTCCTGTGCCACAGGGAGCCAAAGCCCACGTGCATTGGGGGCTGCGCTCCTGCCTGCAGGGGCTGTTGGCAGGAGCACCTGGAGCAATGCTGGCAACACTTGGTCTCTGTCAGAAGCTCTTACTCCATGCTGAAATTATTTTCTCATTGAAGTTATTGCCTTCAGCACAAAAACACCTTAGCGGCGAAGGCACAGAAGAATCTGGCAAGTAAGAATCCTCAATTCAGGAAAGCTTTACTTCCCATTGCTCAACTCAAGTAGTTCCAAAAAGTTGCAAACTTCCCAAATGAATAGGGATCGCCTGAGGAGGTGAAGAGTTGGAATTTTGCTTCCCATCTCAAAGCAGCAACTCATTTGCCTTAACCTCATCCACTGAGGGTCACTTTACAGAACATAACACTACACAAAAAAAGGGAAAAAACGAGGGCCATTCTTTGGTTTTCAGTGTAGGGATGATAATATCCTTATTCTCTTAAGAAATAAAAGCTCTCAAGAAATCAAAGTCCACTCAGTGGTACAATAGTAGCCCAAAGAAATGAGTAGATGGCAAAAGGGCTAATCCTCCCCCTGGTACAGAGATCTGAGTGGCCAGTAATGTACAGCTCCCCCATCTTGTTCCCTGCAGGACAATCAGGACCATGAAGAGGAAAAGTCACAGATATTCCTTCTGCCCTCCATAACCAAAGCTGTGCCAAAGCACAGATGCTGCCTTCAAACTGACTCAACTTCCAGCCTAGACCTCTCACCTTCCAGACAACTCCTTCTCCAACACCCCACTGGCACCAGCCCCCCAAACTCCCGCACAGAAGCCCTCAACACCCCGCCAGGAGCCCCAGCTGTCCCCGTTCCTCCGCAGAGCTTTCCCACCCTCCAGCAGACGCCCTGGTTCCCTGCAGGTGCCGTGGGATGGCACTCAGGAGGATCTGCTCCAAGGCCTTCCCCTGGAGCACGCTCAGGCTGCCAGGCCTATGGATCCTGGATCATCCTTCCCACCGAGCCTTCCTGTGCACGGCTGCTCCATTTGCACCTTTGCGCTCAGCTCGGACTTCTCCACTTCACCAGGAGTGCTGGGAAAGGATGGAGAGCAGCCTGGCAAGCTCTTTCTGCAGCTCCCTCTTTCCCCTCGGGGAGGGAGAACATCCCACAGGAAAGCAACTGGTGCCACAAGGTGGCACCTTCCATCCCCAAAGGTGGCCTCAGGCACCTTTGGGGATGGAACAAGGCCTTGGTTTGACATAAGTAAGCACAAGCCATTCACATGAGTAAACAAGTAATTAGCACAGACATACCTAAGTACTTAGCACCAGTTAGCATAACAAAAACCTGGTGGCCTAACTTGACATGAGAGTGACCTGACAAAAAGCTTTAGACACAGTCTACCAGAAGAACTAAGGGCAAGTGTGGAATCAGCCCTGTGCAGGGAAGCCCTGAGGAAGACTTTGTGTTGCTTTGGGGCATCGAGACCGCTCCTGGCCAGGGCCTGGACATCAGTTTCAAGTATGGGAATCTGACACAATGTATTTCCAACCGCCTGCCTGTGGAATCACCTCAGCAGTGTGAAAATGGGTGGTGATTTTGATACAACTCCTACATCAACCCACTGAAATTTGTATGTGGCAGAGAAACACTTTAGTGGGGTGCAGACTCCTGCCCTCCCGCCAGGTCAATGAAAGGGCTTTTGGCTGACAATGCATTTGTCTGCCAATTTGCTGAATGAGGGAGACCCCTCAGGACTGCTGTATCCTGAGGGAACACCGTTGGCCTTGGCCTATAGGCACCTGCACAAGCTTAAAATCAGCTGCCTCAGCTTCCAGGACCTCTCTTGGCTGGCATCCTGACGTGGGTGCAGGACTGCTGTGAGGCACTGCTGGGACCCAGCGGGACAGGACCGGCTGTCTCGTGTCCACGTAGCACCCCTCACACAGCCAGGGCTATCCCGAAACCAGACAAACACTCACGTGTCAGCACAGGGGAGCAAGGAGCACTAGGCTCCTCTCAAGGTATCTCAAAGTTCGAGAATCCACCACAGCACTGGTAAATTTTTGGGGGGACCAAGGACTTTGAGTATCAAAAGGGAAACTCCAATTTGTAGGGAGGGAAGTAAAATGCCTGGGACATGTGATTTGTCAAGGGAGCTGGTAGCTGAACCCCGGGAGAATTGTAGGGATAGCCTCACTCCCATTGCCAAAAGCTAAGAGAGAAGTCAGAAGGTTTTTAGGTCTGTTGGGATATTGCAGGCTATGGATTGAAGGATACACGCAGGCCATCATGTTCTTGTATGAAAAGTTAGTAGAAGAAGAGATTAGGTGGGAAGAAGATGACAAGCAGATTTTGAAGCTTTAAAGTAAAAATTAGTCAGTGCAGCAGCACTGAGTCTTCCTGCCTTAGACAAACCCTTCTATCTGTTTGTGGATATAGAAAAAGGGGCAGCACATGGAGGGTTAGCCCAGGACCAGGGAGGATCCAGGAAACCAGTGGCCTGTTTATCAAAACTGCAAGACCCTGTCAGCTGGGGGTGGCCAACCTGCATTCAGGCGGTGGCAGCGAGCGCCCCACTCGTAGAAGAAAACAAAAAATTAACCTTTGGGGTGAAATTGAAAATATATATCCCGCACTCAGTAAGGAGTGTCCTCAGCTAAAAGGCTGAGAAATGGCTCACTGATTCCCAAGTATTAAAATATGAAGCCATCTTAATAGATAATGGTTTAGAGCTAGTCGTGAGTAACCAACTCAGCCCTGCCCAGTTTTAGATGGAAAACCAGGTGAGGAATTAATATGTAATTGCCTACAAGTTATAAACTATCAAACTAAAGTAAGAGAGGACCTAACAGATCAACCACTCCAAGGTGGAAAACGATTGTACATCGCTGGATTTTCACGGGTAATCCAGGGCACAGGGTATTGGGGTAGGCTATAGCAGATGAAGAGTTAGTGACCCTAGAAAAAGGAAAGTTACCTTTCAACTGGTCAGCCCAAGCATGTGAGTTGTATGCCCTAAAGTGAGCTCTGGAAATATTCACACAGTAAAGAGAAACAATATATATAGACTCAAAATATGCTTTTGGAGTACTGCATACCTTTGGAAAAATTTGGGAAGTCAGTGGGCTATTAAATTCAAGGGGAAAGGAACTAAAAACTTATTTTAGAAGTGTTAGAAACTTTACAATTACCAGAAGAAGTGGCAGCAGTATATATTAAAGGACATAAAAAAGGAGTGACTCAAGAAGCACGAGGGAACCATTTAGCAGATTTAGATGCTACAAATGCAGCCGAATCAGGGACAGGAAAACTAATGATAGCATTAACCCCCATGAGAGAAATGGAAGAAGTCTGCGTATTCAGTGAGACAGAAGAGAAAGAATTCCTCAAAACAGGAGCCAAGAAAGATAACAAAGAGAAGTGGAGATCAGTAGATGGGAGGCAAATGTTGAATAAACCCCTTGCCAAGAAAATGCCAGAAGGCATACATGGAACAACACATTGGGGTACACAAGCGCTAAGTGATCAATTTCTAAGGGACTGGGGCTGCATAGGAATTTTTGGGATAGCTAATCAGGTAATTGAAAGGTGTGTGATATCCCAACAAGTAAATGAGAAGGTCATGAGGAAAACACCAGGGGAGGGCAAGAACTAGCCTTACAGCCCTTTCAAAACATCCAAGTAGACTTTACTGAGCTTCCCCAGGTACAACGGTGGAAGTTTTTACTAGTGATAGTAGGTGACCTGATTCATTGGGTAGAGGCAGTACCCACGGTTAAAGCCAATGCCACATGTTGTGAGTAAAACACTTCTAGAATCAATTACACCCCAACTTGGGATGGTGAACAGGATTTATTCAGACCAAATGTAAGGCCATCTGAAGCCCCCACTTTTGCCTACCAATTGCCACAAGGAGAAACCCCTTCCCCACTACAGTACCGGCTTGGAGAGAGCGGCAGTGCAGGTGCAGCTGCTGCACTGATACGTTAGCTGTTCCGAACAAGGCCTGGCAAGAACTTGACAAGGAATCGGCATGGACTTCGCAAGGAATCGGCAAGGACCTGGCATGAACCCAGCAAGGAACGGCCTACTGCATATTTGCCCACTCTCCATTTGAAGCTGAATGAACTTTTGGGGTGACCCTAGTGGTCTCTCACTGAAGACCTCTCATCTGCCCCATTACCACTGTGACAGATGGACAGAGATCGAAAACCCTCCTCCCAAGGACTGAGACTGAGACCACTATCACAGGGAGTGGGGAAACCACTAATGACATGACCCGTTTTTCTTCAGTATATTCAGTGGACTTATTCTTCATTGTGTTTGTCCTGCTTTGGTGGTTTCAGTGGACTCACCTGTTCCCCTGCAGCAATTACAATAGACTCTAATTGTCCTGCATGTTCTCCCCTTTTTTCCTCCGTGGAGTATAACTGGACCCCTGAGTTGACCAGAACTTCGAAGACTTCACCGACACGACCAAACGGATCCCCATCGTCCGGACCAGTGAGGATCTCACCTGTGTTGGCAGATATTCCCATCCCCCTCTTTTCTCTCTCTCTATCCTTTCCTCTCCTTTCTGATCCCCACTATCACATTTACTGTTTTGGCCCCTAATAAAGGTTCATTTGTTGTGATTAACTGATAGTCCCTTGTTGTTTGCCTTTTTGCACTTTGGGGATCGGTGAAAAGAACCATCATGACACCCTGCACAAGCGGATCGTGACACCAAGGAACTCATTTCACCTCTAAAATATTGCAAAAAGTTATTCAAACCCTGGGAGTAAATGGGAATTACACACTCCATGGCATCCACAGAGTTCTGGTCACACTGAGAGGATGAATCAAACTCTTGAAAGAGCTCTAGATAAGCTAATGATTGAAACCCAAATGTCATGGATGAAATGTCTCCCTTTGTCCTTATTATGACTTAGAACTCAACCCCAGTCAGATCTAGGGGTCTCACCCTATGAAATGACGTTTGGGTTACCCTTTTTGACCTCACCCCAGAGGGTTGCCACCTATGAGGAAGGGGAAGCCAATGCCAAGAAATATGTAATGTCTATAGCAGAAACCTTAGAAGGGCTAAGACATAAAAGGGCAATTCCTCAAACTACCACCCTGGATTTCAGAGTCCATAACATTAATCCCAGGGATTGAGTGAGGATCAAGTCATGGAGAGATCAGCCTTTAACCCCTCAATGGGAAGGTCCCTTTCAGGTACTGCTCACCACTGAATCAGCCGTGTGAACTGCAGAGTGGGGATGGACTCATGCCCACAGATGGACTCATGCCAACAGAGTTAAAGGCCCAGTAGAAGAACCCAAAGAGTGGACAATAACATCCAGGCCAGGGGAAACAAGATTGACTCTCAGGCAGAGACTGAAAGACAACCAGAAAAACACCAAGACGCCCAAAGTCAAGCTTCCACCAACCAGTTTGAGAACTGTCTTCCTGTTTTAATGGGTGAGAATTACCAGCACCTGTTGAGGGGAAGTACACAAGGGAACGTAAGAGGTAATGGGACAGCTTCTTTAAGAAAATAAGACAAAAGGAGGAGGGCAAGACCCCTTTGTTCGCTTCCAAGAAGATGGCATAGCCCTGCTGTGGATAGCAACCCCGTAGGCATGGTAAGGTAGGGGCAAAAGGTCATATCGGACCACTGTCATTCCCCAACTCTCTTTGAATACAACAGGGACTGGAGGGCGAGACCGAGCTGGCCTCTGGACCCCTAAGATACAATGACTATAGGTAGCAACCACAGAGGCATGATAGATGGGAGTCAAAGCCATCCTGGACCTCTGTTAGGCCCTTTTGTCCATTCCAAATAAGTGTGTCTAAGGAAAACCTGAGATTTTTCTCCTGTTCCCAACTGTCCTTGCCCACATCAACAGATGCTAGTATGACTCTTTCAAGAGAGAGAAAAATTTTAATTAAATGTTCAAGCAAAATGACATATAGAAAAAGAACATGGGGGTTTGTTATAGATGGGTAATCCTATGGTTGACTCTCACAATTAAGGTGTGAATATTAAGTATATGTTAAGAGAAGTTGTGTAGGTGGATAGTTATCTTTCCCTTCCCCCTTGCATTGTTATCACGGGATGCCCTCAGTAGTCAGGGCATTTGGGAGGGTCGGCTTGTTGCTATGGCAGCACCTGAGCTCCAATCAAGCTGTAAGAAAGTGATCTCCACCACTGGACAGCGAAGGAGGAGTGGATTGACAAGACTTTGGGAGGGGCTGGAGGTATAAAAGACAGAACATCCATTTTGTAGATGAGCACATGGTGACCGAATCCTTTGCTCCAGAAACTGTATTTATTCTTTATTCACTCTTCTGTTGTATTTTGACAAGGTCTTAGTAAACCATTTAAATTATTGAAAGTGAAAAATATTCCCATATGGGGTTGGGGAATGTGGGGTAAGGTTGTCCACACTGGGTCAGACCTCAAGGCAAAACTTCTCAGACCTGGCCAGACCTCCTTAGGAGTGGCCCTACATCAATATCAATCATAGAATGCAGCAATCAGCTCTTCTCTAAAGAGAACAGTAATAAAGACACTCTTTAAAATAAGAATACATATTTCTTAGAAGTTCTTTGAAATATTTCTCCATAAGTGTAAAAGGAAACCTTCCAGATGAACTGCATTAGAGCAGAGGGAAATCAAGGCAGAGCCATGATTTATCAGGACTTGCTTGATCCTCATGAGCCATGTGATGCATCTGGAGCTGAGCCCTTGAACTTCAGGGCCTGAGAGGAGATTGCACAAACCTGTCCAGGAGTCAAAGTCAGAAAAAAAACCAAAGTGTCTCAAAGCATAAATGGGACCCACAATGGTCCATCCCCAACACAGGCTCCTTATGGACTCCTTGGAGGAGAGAACTGGAGGCCAGGATTGCACAAAAAGCTCTCAGGCACTCAGTGTGGAAAGCAAAACCCAAAGCATCTTAAACTCCTTGAGTATCTCAAAGCATTAATGAGCCCCCCTGAGTGTCAGTACAAAGCTCTCAAGGGACTCCTTAAAGCAGATAATTGGGGCCATGATTGCACAAACCTCTCACAGAGTCTGGATCAAAAGGGAAACACCAAGTACCTTAAAAGAACTGAAGCACCTTGAAGCATTAATGAGCCCCACTGAGTCTTGTTCCTGACAAAGCCTCTCCAGGGACTAATTACAGCAGATAATTGGAGGCCATGATTGCACAAAGCTCTCAGAGACTCCTTGGCAAAAGCCAAAGCCAAAGTGCTTTGAAAAACCTGCAGTCCCTGGGAGCATGAAGGAGCCCCCAGGGCCATTCCTGAGCAAGGCTCCCCAGGGACTCCTTCCAGCAGATCCCTGAGGCCACTGGGATGTGGGCTAGGGGGGGATGCAGAGGGCAGGACAAGGGGCTGACAGTGCCCAGCCTGGCTGGGGCTGTGCCAAGAGGCCCCAGTGCCTCAGGACAAGGTGTCTCCTGACAGCCCTTGGTGGCACAGAGCCTGCTGTGCCCCAGGGCACCAAGACTTGGCTTCTCTTTGTCCCCACCTGTCATCGGTGCCTCCAGTTCTCTGCTCTGCCTGAGGCCTGGGGACACTTTCTCAGTCGTGTCCCTCAGTGGGACCCATTAAAAGTCAAAGAAACTTTGGAGCTGGATTCTGACTTGGAGCTCTGGAGAGGTTTCTGCAGCTCCCTCTCAGGGCCTGATGTTCAGGGCCTGAGCACAAAGCCCCAGAGGGTCATTAAAGTCCTTGTGCTGTGTCTGTGCTGCTGAGCTGGGCTGGGCTCCTGGCACAGAGGGTGATCCTGGTAACCAAGGAGAGCTTCAAAAGCACATTTCTCTGGATGAGCAGCTCTTCTCCCAGCCCAGCAGGGCTGGGGCACTGCCTGCAGCCAGCCCGGGCACAGCACAGAGGCACAGAGAGCTTCCATCAGAGAGCCCAGTCAGGGCTGGGAAGGTGCTGAGAAGTGCCTGGGGCAGAATCACTGGCAGCCCTTGGCACAGGAACCTCTGGCTGCAGGACAATGCAGATGCAGCTCCTGGAGTGATCTCCTACAGCTGGAACATCCCAATGCCCACAGACCCTGTGAGTACATTCTCTGATCATCTCTTGTGCAGAGCAGCCAGGGGTGCCCAGGGCTGTCCTGCAGAGCAGGGTCCTGCAGCCCAGGGTGCTGTGCTGGGCCAGGGACTCTGCTGCCTGCCAGGGACAGCTCTCGGCCGGCCCGGGGAGCTGCTCCCAGCGCTGGGGGACAAGATGTGGGTGGAAGGACACAGTGGGTAAGGCTTGGAAATGTTCTCCTTGTGTGGTGAGCCTGCTGCATTGGTCAGGACTGCTCCCAGCATGGCATTGAACTCCAGAACATTTCCAAGCAGATTATACAGGGAGCACAGTAAGTCATGGGCTACAAAAAAGGGAAAATCCTGCTTTTTTAATCTACTTCTCTAGGTTGCTTGGATGGGACATTGCACATAGATATTCATCTCCCAGTTCAGGCCTAGAGAAAAATAAAGAAGTTTTCTCTCCGATCTGATTAAAGCAGGAGTGAAAAAAAAATGAGCACAGGGCCCCTTAGAGGCAGCATCAATGTCACTTTTCCAGCCTCCTCAGGGTTGCTCTGGCGTTGCCATCAGAGCCTGCAGAGCCAGAGCTGCCCCTGGGACAGTGCCTGAGCTGGGAGGGGTCTGCAGGGCAGAGCTGAGCCCCCAGGGCTGGGCTGGGCTCTGGCAGCACTGGCAGGGCCCAGCCCTGGGCACAGGGAAGCAGCTGCTGGCAGGGACAGCTCCAGGCAGCAGATCCCTGGGCAGGCAGAAGGGGAAAGTGTCCCCAAGCTGTGCTGGGATATTTAAAGTCCTCTCCAAACCCAACTATTCCATGATTACTTTTTTTACAGAACCCGATGCCAAGGCACAGCCAATGTCCAACAGCAGCTCCATCAGCCACTTCCTCCTGCTGGCACTGGCAGACACGCGGCAGCTGCAGCTCCTGCACTTCTGCCTCTTCCTGGGCATCTCCCTGGCTGCCCTCCTGGGCAACGGCCTCATCATCAGCGCCGTAGCCTGCGGCCACCACCTGCACACGCCCATGTTCTTCTTCCTGCTCAACCTGGCCCTCAGCGACCTGGGCTCCATCTGCACCACTGTCCCCAAAGCCATGCACAATTCCCTCTGGGACACCAGCACCATCTCCTACTCAGGATGTGCTGTACAGCTCTTTTTTTTTGCCTTCTTCATCTCAGCAGAATTTTCCATCCTGACCATCATGTGCTACGACCGCTACGTGTCCATCTGCAAACCCCTGCACTACGGGACCCTCCTGGGCAGCAGAGCTTGTGCCCACATGGCAGCAGCTGCCTGGGCCAGTGCCTTTCTCAATGCTCTGCTGCAAACGGCCAATACATTTTCCCTGCCCCTGTGCCATGGCAATGCCCTGGGCCAGTTCTTCTGTGAAATGCCCCAGATCCTCAAGCTCTCCTGCTCCAATTCCCACCTTAGAGAAATTGGGCTCATTGCTGTTAGTGCCTGTTTGGTATTTGGTTGTTTTGTGTTCATTGTTTTCTCCTATGTGCAGATCTTCAGGGCCGTGCTGAGGATCCCCTCTGAGCAGGGACGGCACAAAGCCTTTTCCACCTGCCTCCCTCACCTGGCTGTGGTCTCCCTGTTTGTCAGCACTGCAGCATTTGCTCACCTGAAGCCCCCCTCCATCTCCTCCCCATCCCTGGATCTGGCCCTGTCAGTTCTGTACTCAGTGGTGCCTCCAGCCCTGAACCCCCTCATCTACAGCCTGAGGAACCAGGAGCTCAAGGCTGCAGTGTGGACACTGATGAGTGGATGGTTTCAGAAACGTTAAACTACTGGCCAATTTCTGCCAGTCACTTGTAATAAAAGTCATCTTTGATACTTCTTGTTGGTTTCATTTTGGAGGTTCATATTTTGGTTTTTTTTTTCATACTGTCCACAATAAAAATATACTCTGTGCCATTTCTCCTTTTGTTTCTCTCCACCTTCCCTGTTGCCACAGACTGTGTCAATGAGGGGCTGCGCTCTTCGTGGCTTTAAAGGAACTCAAGGACCTCCCAGCAAAGTTTTCTGCAAGATGCCCTTTTGTTGCCTTCTCTGGAGCTGCAGCAGCAATGTCTGTGTGCAGAGCTGGGACAGATCAGTGCTGGCACAGCAGCTGTGCCCAGCAGCAGCAGCACTTGGTGTTGCCAGTGCTGCTCCCGTGGCCCTGCCCCGCTGCCCTGGTGGCCCTGGTGTTGCTGCAGGGCCTGAGTGCTCTCGGGGCCGGGCACAGTCCTGGGGGTGGCAGTGCCGGGGCTGCAGCAGGGACAGCCCATGGGCACTGCTGGGGCAGCGCTGACGCCTCAGGCCAGGGCCTGGGGGCTCCAGGCTCCTTGCCCAGGCTCTCTCAAGAACACGGCCAGGCCAATGCTCAGCACAGAAAACCCCCGTGAGCAGCCCCAGGCTGGCCGTGGGCAGGCTGGGGGCAAACAGCATGGCTGGTGCTCTGCAAGGGCCCTGGGGGAGATGGGAAGGAGCAGCAGAGCAGGGGCTGATCCATCCCCAGTGCGCTGGACAGCCCAGGGCAGCGTCCCAGAGCGTCCTCATGGAGCTGCCAACAACATCCCCCCTCTGCAGCCCTGGCCTCTCCCCCAGCTCACACAGGTGCCACATCCTTGCAGGCACAGCCATGGCAGCACTGGCTCAGGAGCCCCTGTTTGCATTGCACACAGCAGGCGGGAGCACCCCCATGCTGCTGCTGTGGGGACATGAACCTGAGGGAGCACAAATGCCATCAGCCCCTGGGACCAGGAAGGGCTGGGGGACGCCAGGGAAACCACTCAGCTTTGTCTTGGCCTCTGCAGCCAGCCACAAAGTTTGTTCCCATCAGCTGGGAGTTTCCTGTCCCACTGCAGACGCTGTTGCTCAGAGCCAGGGCTGCCTGGCAGCCACCCCCAAACTGCCCTGAGCATTTCCTTGGCTTCACCTTTGCTTTCTTTACTCTTCCTGCTACAAATTTCTTCCTACTGCCCACCCCTGTTCCCTCCCCTGCAAACAGCCCATCCCTGTTTGCCCTTTCCTCTCTGGCCCCACTCCCCATTCCAGTTCCTGACTTGGCACCATGGGAACGTCCCTTGGGGAGCAGGATCGTCCCACAAGTGCTGCAGGAATTGTCTGCAGGCTCCTGCAGTGCCTCGTGCTGCTCCCTTGCCAGAGGCAGCCCAGGCCAGGGGGGCTCATCTGGGCTGCTGTGTCTGGCTGTGGGGCTGCCTGTTCTGGGCAGTGAGGAGGGGCTGCAGAGGCTCTGCAGGACTGACAGGATGGGCTTTGGGGCTGTGAGGAGAAGCTGAGGGACTTGGGCTGCTGGAGCTTCTGGAGAGGAGGCCCAGGGCTCCTCCTGCAACTGCTCCAAGGGTGGTTTCAGAGAATCCCAGAATCAGCAAGGCTGGAAAAGACCTTGGACATCATCAAGTCCAACCTGTGCCCTGACACCGCCTTGTGTCCTCTGAGCCTCCTCTTCTCCAGGATAAACAACCCCAGCTCCCTCAGCCGCTCCTCAGAGGACTTGTGCTCCAGACCTTTCACCAGCCTTGTTGCCCTTCTCTGGACACGCTCCAGCCCCTCCATGTCCTTCCTAAATTGGCGGGCACAGAACTGGACACAGCACTCAAGGTGCTGCCCAACCAGTGCTGAGCACAGGGGAAGAATCACTGCCCTGGTCCTGCTGGCCACACCATTCCTGATCCAGGCCAGGAGCCATTGGCCTTCTTGGCCACCTGGGCACACTGCTGGCTCATGTCCAGCCTGCTGTCCATCAGTCCCTGCAGGTTCCTTTCTGCCTGGCTGCTGTCCAGCCACTCTGTCCCCAGCCTGTAGCGCTGCAGGGGTTGTTGTGGCCAAAGTGCAGGACCCAGCACTTGGACTTGTTAAACCTCACCTTGTTGGATTTGGTTCCTGGATCCAGCCTGTCCAGGTCCCTCTGCAGAGCCCTCCTGCCTTCCAGCAGATCAACACTCCCCGCCAACTTGGTGCCACCACGGTTCCATGAGGCCCCAGAGTGTCCCAGTGCTCTCCATGATTCCACGAGGCCTCCCAGTGTCACAATGTCCCTCTGGTGTCACAAAATCCCTTGGATCCTTGGTCCCTGCAGTGTCACAATGGATCCTTGGTTCCATGAGGTCTGACCGGGCAGCAATGCTCTCCTTGGTTCCTGCTGTCTCCCAGTCCTCCCACTGTCAGGCTATAGAAGGACACCTGGCTGATGAAGGGGAGTGGGAGTGGGTACCTACTCGAGGAGGTAATAATAAAAATCCCCCCCAACCCCCTCTCCCAAGCCAGGTGCCACTTCAGATTCGGTATGATCCCCTGGATCTGGAGAGTCAGCCAGATGGTTTAGAAGAAAATTATCTGCACAGTGAGCCTCCCAATTATGATTCATCTGTGAGACAGATCAGCACCTCTAACATCAAAAAGGAAAGAAGGGTGATCGTGGTGGGTGACTCCCTCCTGAGGGGAACAGAGGTCCCCATATGTCGACCAGACCCACCCCACAGAGAGGTCTGCTGCCTCCCTGGGGTCCAGGTACGGGATATCACTGACACACTGCCTGGGCTGATTCAGCCCTCTGATTATTGCCCACTGCTGATACCCCAGGCTGGCAGTGATGAGATTGAGAAGAGGAGTGTCAGGGCAATTAAAAGGGACTTTAGGGCATTGGGTCAGGTGGTTAATAGGACAGGGGCACAGACAGTCTTTTCCTCAGTCCCTTTGGAGTCTGAGAAAAATGCTGAAAGCAATAGGAGAGCTCACATTACCAATGAGTGGCTCAAGGGATGGTGTCATCGACAAAATTTTGGATTCTTTAATCATGGGGCAACTTTTACAGCACCTGGCCTGCTTGGACCAGACGGGCTCCATCTTTCTGTGAAGGGCAGAAGAATTTTAGCTCATGAATGGGCAGAATTTGTTGAGAGGGCTTTAAACTAGGTCTGAAGGGGAAGGGTGATGCAGCTGGTTTGCCTGGAAGCAGGCTCATGGGTGGTAAGCCTGAGTTAGGGGTGAAATCAGCAGCCCAGCTGAGGTGCATGTACACCAATGCACACAGCATGGGTGACAAACAAGAAGAGCTGGAGGCCATGGTGCAGCACCAGAGCTATGATGTAATTGCCATCACAGAAACAGGGTGGGACGACTCACATGGCTGGAGCGCTGCACTGGATGGCTGCAAGCTCTTCAGGAGAGACAGGAAAGGGAGAAGAGGTGGAGGGGTGGCCCTTTACATTAGGGAGGCTTTTGATGCTATGGGTATTGAAACTAATGATGATGGAGTCGAATGACTATGGGTGAGACTTAGGGGGAAGGCCAACAAGGCTGACATCCTACTGGGAGTCTGTTATTGTCCACCCAGCCAGGAAGAAGTGGTAGACAGGTTATTTTTCAAGCAGCTAGAGAATGTTTCTGGATCATCAGCCCTTGTTCTTGTAGGCAACTTCAACCTGCTGGACATCTGCTGGGGACTCAATACAGCTGAAAAGAGGCAGTCCAGGAAATTTTTAGAGTGTATGGACGACAACTTTTTGCTGCATCTGGTGAGTGAGCCCACCAGGAGAGGGACTATGTTAGATCTGTTGTTTGTGAATAGAGATGGGCTGGTGGGAGATGTGATGGCTGGAAGCCGCTTTGGGCACACTGATCATGAAATTATAGAATTCTCAATATTTTGGTGAAGTCAGAAGGAACACTAATATGACATTTACATTGGACTTTGGAGGGCAGACTTTGGCCTGCTCAGGAGACTTAATCAGAGAATTCCTTGGGAAGCAGCCCTTGAAAACAAAGGAGTTCAGGAAAAGGGGTGTGCTTCAGAGATCTCGAGGGCACAGGAACAGACTTTCCCTGTGTGCTGAAAGACGAGTCGACAAGGCAAACATCCAGTCTGGATGGGGAAGGAGGTTTTGAAGGAACTTAGGAATAAAAGGACGATGGATCATCTTTGGAAGGAGGGTCAGGTCTGTCAGGAAGTATTTAAGGGGCTTGCAAGGGCATGAAGGGAAGAAATTAGGGAGGCCAAAGTTCAGTTTGAGCTTAAAATGGCAGCTTTTGTAAAGGATAATAAAAAATATTTTTACAAATATATCAATGGTAAAAGGAAGGGTAAGACCAACCATTGTTCTTGATTAGATGTGGAAGTGAATTTAATAACTGCAGATGAGGAGAAGGCAGAGGTGCTTAACGCCATTTTTTGCCTCAGTTTTTAGTGAGAAGACGATTTGCCTTCAGGACAACTGTCCTCCTGGGCTGGTAGATGGTGTCAGGGAGCAGAATGGTGCACCCATTATCCAAGAGGAGGCCATCAGAGACCTGCTGAGCTGCTTGGATGTTCATAAATCTCTGGGACCAGATGGGATCCACCCCAGGGTGATGAGGGAGCTGGCAGATGAGCTTGTGAAGCCGCTCTCCACCATTTACCAGCATCCCTGGCTCACTGGTGAGGTCCCAGATGACTTGAAGCTGCCCAGTGTGACACCCATTCAACGCAAGGGTGGGAAGGAGGATCCTGATAATTCCAGGCCAGTCAGCCTGACCTCAGTACGTGGTAAGGTCATGGAACAGTTTAGACTGAGTGTCATCACACAGCACTTCCAGGATGGCCAGGGTGTCAGACCCAGCCAGCAGGGGTTTAGGAGGGCTAGGTCGTGTTTGACCAACCTGGTCTCCTTCTATGACCAGGTGACCCTCCTGGTGGATGCAGGACAGGCTGTGGATGTGTCTATTTGGACTCCAGCAAGGCCTTTGGCACTGTCTCCCACAGCACACTCCTGGAAATGCTGCAGCCCACGGCTGGGCCAGGAGCACTCTGTGCTGGGTTCAGAACTGGCTGGATGGCCGGCCCAGAGAGTGGTGGTGAGCGGTGCTGCATCCAGCTGGGGACAGTCACCAGTGCTGTCCCTCAGGGCTCTGTGCTGGCCCAGCTCTGTTCAATACTTTTATTGACCACATGGATGAGAGAGGATTGAGTCCTTCATTAGAAAATCTACAGATGACACTGAGCTGGGAGCTTAGTTTCCTACTCCTACCATCTGTTGGAAGGCAGAAGAGCTCTGCAGGGAGACCTGAAAACAGTTGGATGGATGGGTGGATTCCAATAAGATGAAGTTCAATAGGTCCAAGTACCCAGTCCTGCATTTTGGCCAAATAACCCCCTGCAATGTTATAGTCTGGTGGTGGCGTGGCTGGACAGTGCCCAGGCAGAAAGGGACCTGGGGGCACTGGTCGACAGCAGGCTGAACATGGGCCAGCAGTGTGCCCTGGTGGCCAAGAAGGCCAATGGCTCCTGGGCTGGATCAGGAATGGTGTGGCCAGCAGGAGCAGGGCAGTGATTCTTCCCCTCTACTCGGCACTGGTGTACTTGGCATTCTTCCCCTGTAGTGGCGCCGTACCATGAGTGCTGTGTCCAGTTCTGGCCCCTCTGTTTGGGAAGGACGTTGAGATGCTCGAGAGAAGAGCGACAAGGCTGGTGAGGGGCTTGGAACACAAATCCTGTGAGGAACAACTGAGGGAGCTGGGGTTGCTTAGCCTGGAGAAAAGGAGACTCAGAGGTGACCTTATCGCTCTCTACAACTTCCTGAAAGGTGGTTGTAGTCAGGTGGGGGTTGGTTTCTTTCTCCAGGCAGCAAATGTCAGAACGTGAGGACACAGTCTCAAGCTGTGTCAGGGGAAATATAGGTTGGATACTAGGAGGAAGTTTTTCACAGAAGGAGTGGTAAAATATTGGAATGGCCTGCCTGGGGAGGTGGTGGAGTCACCATCCCTGGGAATGTTCACAAAAAGACTGGATATGGCACTTGGTGCCATGGGTCAGTTAAGGTGTTTAGGGCATGGGTTAGACTTGATGATCTTGCAGGTCTCTTCCAACCCAGTCATTCTGTGATGCTGTGAAAGCAGCCCACGCCTAAAGTCAACATCTGTGCAGACCAAAAGGCAACGCTGTCATCCTTCCTCAGCCCGCTCTCCCTGACCAGGCTGCCTTGCTGTTGGCATGGGTGGTGGGGCAGCAGGGTCATGACATGCGCATGGGTCACAATGGCCTCTGGGCACGATGTCACCACGGGTCACAAAGGCCTGGTGGGCATGGCCGCCTTTCTGCCAGAGGCCTGGTGGTTTCCATGCAGATGCCCCTGGACACAAAGGCCTTCTTAATGCCTTTGCCCCTTGACTTTGCCTACCCTTGTTCCTCTCTCAATGATCTGCAGCTCTCTCTTGTCCCACCTTTGTTCCTCCCCTCAACATCCCCAAGGAAGCTCTGTGCAAAAGTGCCAAAGTGCTTTTCCCACCCAGCCCACCCTGGGTCCCAGCACTCGGCCCCAACTTCCTGGAGAAAGTTTATCAGGAAGGGAAAAGCTCCATTTGGACTAAATCTTGTGGCTAGTGTGGAAGACTATAAAAAGTGTGTTTTTAAAAAAGATTAATAACAATGTAGGGCCAAGGAAAATGTCCATTTTCTATTGCAGGGATTGGGGGCAGGGTGGGGAGGGAGGGATTCTGGTCAGGAATATGCCAGGGGCATCCTGGTTGTCTGTGTCAGCAATAGTGTGGGCAGCAGGACCGGGCTCTGATTGTCCCTCTCTGCTGGGCACTGGGGAGGCCACACCTCATATCCCATGCCCAGCTCTGAGTCCCTTTACCCTGTGGCTACATTTAATACAAATTACCAACTCCTTCAACAGTAATTCAGTTATCTCTTGTGTCTTTGTCATAAATATGTGGCATATTGCAGATTAGAGGTAAGGGTGAAATTAATTGATAAGTTTTCTCATTTATGGTTCAGAAATAATGCAATTATATAACATTTCATGTACTGAGTTCATTGTATGTGGTTTACATGTTGGATGGATATAATTTGGTTTATCTTCTGACAGGATATGCGGGATTATTATAAACAGGAAACAGAATAAAGCCTAAATAAACAAAACTACAATTGGATGCAGCATTAAATTAAAAATTCCAGTTGCTCTGTGTGGCCATCCAAAAATAGTTTCCCACCAGCAATGTTCTCTATCTTTCTTCCCTCTTTTCAGGACATGGTGTATCTTCTCTGCCTGACGATGGGTGGTAATGCGGGTTCCTTGTCTGGTGTGCTGTTGTCCATTTCAGCATGGACTCAGATCACTGAAACAGTTTCTTGCCAGTGCCAGATTCACTCCAGCAGTGACAGGCAATGAAACTTGACACGGTGTGCAGTTGGACTGTAGCAATTGGTGAGTTGTGAGGGAGCTAAATTGTTAAAACTGCAGCCCATCATTTTGCTAAAACTACAGATACAGCTATTAGAGCGATCAGATGTCTCTCAGGTGGTGTTTTCTGTAAACATAGAATCACACAGAGTTCTCATACGGATGCATCCATTTCCAACATATGCAAGTACAGTTGCTGGGGTTTCAACACAATATTGACATTTTCTTAAAGGTCAAGGCAAATGTCTGAGTTTTCAATAGTATTATTTTCACAAAGAAATCCTTGCTGTTCCTGTCCAGTCAGGCATCAACATCCACAGTTGGCCATGTGCTCCCATTTGGGGCTCACACTTGTATGTTCTAACAGACAGAGGACAGCTCCATTGGGATTTAATCAGCACTATAATTGGGTATAAGGGATAGAGTATTGTTAAAAGAAAAGCTGTGGCTTTACCCCCAATGGGATAATAAGTGTCATTAACAAGATGTCACCAAGATTGGAAATCCTTTGAAAGAGACTGTCATAATCCCAAATTACCTTTAGTTTATCAGTGGTCAAAGTGCCGTTATCGCTTTCCCTTTTAATTGCTATTACAGCAGATTGCAACCACATCTGTGGAAGACATGTGGTGCATGGCGCAGAATTGAACTAAAGTTATATTTATTATGATTTATGCTAATCAATTGGCATAAATAAAGAAGTGAGGGTCTTCAGTGTGCGGGTCAAGCTGTGTCTATGTGTATTTTGGGTTCTCCTTTGAGAACGATCAGCAGTCCAGGAGGTCATCTACAAAAGTCAACAACAGGGAATTTATTTAACAATAAATGTGCCGTAGACAGATAGAAAGGGATAGGAGACAGGAGAGTGAGAAGGAAAGAGGGGAAAGATGGAGGATGGGGTGGGGAAGGAAAGAGTGGGGGTGCACGGGTGTGGGGAAGATCAGGAGTGGGGTGGGGAAGAGATCAAACAGAGGACAGCACACGACTCTTGGCTCCAGCAGTGTCCCATCCGTCCTTGGTCACCCTGCGCTTCTCTGCGCTGGAGTACTGGTGGTTCTTGTTGTGGTGGGGAAACAAGGTCATTCATCTGGGGTTATCTTTCTCCGGTCCATGTTGCAGGTAGCCAGGGAACCATTTTCCTCTTTGCCATGTGAAGAGAGAATGGGTTTGCCTTCATTTACCTGCAATGCTGAGGCCCAAGGAGCATTTCTAAGCTCCTAAACCACCCTCCCTGGGGCAGGATGGGGATGCACCTCCATAATGTCGCTTAGCAGGTGGGTTGTGTTGTGCTCGTTCGTCTGCGCAGGCGCATGGCGGGGTTTTTCTCGGCTGCGGTGGGAAGCTGGGGCTTTAAAAGAGGTGTCTGGGGAGTGCGGTGACCCGGAGCAGGAAAGCAGGGGCATGGCACGGCTTTGAGGGCGTGGCATGGCAGTTTGTGTAGCAGTTTGCACGCAGTTTGCGCAGGCAGGGTTGCAGGTTTCCAGGTGGCCCCTGTTGGAAAGGTTTGCTGTGTGTTGCTTTCGGTGTTTTTGTTGTTTGGTTGCAGGGTTTCTGTTAGTAATGGCCTTCACACAACCAAAAACGCTAGTTAGTGCAAATCTGTGTAACCAAATGGAACCCTCCAGGCAGGATGTGTCTGTACAGACTCATTCTTGTGTGGACTGTTTGAGCTTAGCAGTGGTTTCAGGGGCATTGCAGAGGAAATCTGCCTGCGGTGTGAACAGGTAAATGATCTCCTCACACTGGTGGCCAAGCGTAGAGAGGAAGTTGAAAGACTAAGGAGTATCAGGGAAAGGGAAAGGGAAAGAGATTGGTGGAGTTCAGCCCTTCCATCCTTATGGGAGGCTCACCAAGGGTCAGAGGACTCCCATGCCTCACACTGTCAGGCAATAGAAGAATGCTTGGTGGATAAAGGGGACTGGAAATGGGTCCCTGCTTGGGGAAGTATTAATAAAAACTCCTCCCAGCCCCCATCCCTTATTCAGGTGCCACTTCAGAACAGGCATGAGCTCCTGGATCTAGAGAGTCAGGAAGACTTAGAAGAAACTTATCTGCCAAGTGAGCGTCCCAATTCATCTGTGAGACAGATCAGCACCTCTAACATCAAAAAGGAAAGAAGGGCAATCGTGGTGGGTGAGTCCCTCCTGAGGGGAACAGAGGGCCCCATATGTCGACCACAGCCACCCCACAGAGAGGTCTGCTGCCTCCCTGGGGCCCGGGTACGGGATATCACTGACACACTGCCTGGGCTGATTCAGCCCTCTGATTATTACCCACTGCTGATACCCCAGGCTGGCAGTGATGAGATTCAGAAGATGAGTGTCAGGGCAATTAAAAGGGACTTTAGGGCATTGGGTCAGGTGGTTAATAGGACAGGGGCACAGACAGTCTTTTCCTCAGTCCCTTTGGAGTCGGAGAAAAATGCTGAAAGCAAAAGGAGAGCTCACATTATCAACGAGTGGCTCGAGGGTTGGTGTCATCGACAAAATTTGGTATTCTTTAATCATGGGGCAACTTTTACAGCACCTGGCCTGCTTGGACCAGATGGGCTCCATCTTTCTGTGAAGGGCAGAAGAATTTTAGCTCATGAACTGTCAGAACTTGTTGAGAGGGCTTTAAACTAGGTCTGAAGGGGAAGGGGATGCAGCTGGGTTGTCTGGAAGCAGGCTCATGAGTGGTAAGCCTGAGTTAGGGGTGAAATCAGCAGCCCAGCTGAGGTGCATGTACACCAATGCACACAGCATGCGTAACAAACAAGAAGAGCTGTAGGCCATGGTGCAGCAGCAGAGCTGTGATGTAATTGCCATCACAGAAACAGGGTGGGACGACTCACATGGCTGGAGCGCTGCACTGGATGGCTGCAAGCTCTTCAGGAAAGACAGGAGAGGGAGAAGAGGTGGAGGGGTGGCCCCTTTATATGAGGGAGGGTTTTGATGCTGTGGGTGTTGAAACTAATGGTGATGGAGTTGAATGTCTATGGGTGAGACTTAGGGGGAAGGCCCACAAGGCTGACATCCTACTGGGAGTCTGTTATCGTCCACCCAGCCAGGAAGAAGAGGTGGACAATTCATTCTATAAGCATCTAGAGAATGTTTCTGGATCATCAGCCCTTGTTCTTGTAGGAGACTTCAACCTGCTGGACATCTGCTGGGAACTCAATACAGCTGAAAAGAGGCAGTCCAGGAAATTTTTAGAGTTTGTGGAGGACAATTTTTTGTCGCAGCTGTTGGGTGAGCCCACCAGGAGAGGGACTATGTTAGATTTGTTGTTTGTAAATAGAGATGGGCTGGTGGCAGATGTGGGGGTCGGAGACTGCCTGGGGCAGAGTGACCATGAAATAATCAAGTTTTCAATGATCTGTGAAAGAAGGAGGGGCAGCAACAAAACTGCCACACTGGAATTAGGAAGGGCAGACTTTGGCCTATTTAGGATGCTGATTTGGGGAGTACCGAATCAGGTACTGATTTTTAATGGAAAACAGCCCTTAAAAACAAAGGGGTCAAGGGTGGATGGACACATTTCCAGAAAGTAATCTTAAGGGGGAAGAAGCAGCCTGTGCCAGTGTGGCCAAAGATGAGCTGGTGAGGAAAATGACTGCCC
The DNA here is from genome assembly GCF_031753505.1 of Anomalospiza imberbis. Lineage (NCBI taxonomy): Eukaryota > Metazoa > Chordata > Aves > Passeriformes > Viduidae > Anomalospiza > Anomalospiza imberbis. The sequence continues at coordinate 852,049 of NW_027100141.1, forward strand.
TGGCTGCCCGTGGAGCTTTTGTAGGAACTCAGGGGAAAAAAGAAGTGGCAACTCAGAAAGTGTTTAAAGATGTTCTTAGGTCATTCAGAAAGAGAAGCTGAGAGGTGAAAGCTCAATTAGAACTCAACCTGGCAGCTTCTGTAAAAAGAATAAAACATGTTCTTATAAAAAAATTTATAGCAAATGGAGTGGGAAGGAGAACCTCTACTCTTTGGATGCAGTGGAGCATACAGGAACTAAAGATAAGGAAAAGGCCAAGCTACTTAACACCTTGTTTGTATCAATTTACAATATTAGGACAGGTTGTCCTCAGGACAAGAGTTCTACTGAGCTGACAGGTGGGCACAGGGAGCAGAGCTGCCCCTAATCCAGGAGGAAGCAGCTGGGGACCTGCTGAGCCACTCAGATGCTCACAGGTGTATGGGATCAGATGGGATCCATCCTAGGGGGATGAGGGAGCTGGTGGATGAGCTCCCCAAGCTGCTCTCCATCATTTACCATCAGTCCTGGCTCACCAGGGAGGTGCCAGAGCACTGGAGGTGCCAGTGTGAGCCCATCCCCAAGAAGGGCTGGGAGGAGGATCTGGGGAACTCCAGGCCTGTCAGCCTGACCTCGGTGCCCGGCAAGATTCTGGAACAGATCACCCTGAGTGCCATCACAGGGCACCCACAGGATGGCCGAGGGGTCAGAGCCAGCCAGCGTGGATTTCAATGTCTGCATGGATGATCTGCATGAGGGGATTGAGTCCAGCATCAGCAAATTTGCAGATGACACCAAGGTGGGTGTGGGTGTGGATGTGCTGGAGGATAGGAGGGCTCTGCACAGGGACCTGGACAGGGTGGATCCAGGAACCAAATCCAACAAGGTGAGGTTTAACAAGTCCAAGTGCCGGGTCCTGCCCCTTAGCCACAACAACCACTGCAGTGCTACAGGCTGGGGACAGAGTGGCTGGAGAGCAGCCAGGCAGAAAGGGACCTGCAGGGACTGATGGACAGCAGGCTGGACATGAGCCAGCCGTGTGCCCAGGTGGCCAAGAAGGCCAATGGCTCCTGGCCTGGATCAGGAATGGTGTGGCCAGCAGGAGCAGGGCTTCTGTGGCAGCCCTGATCTGCCCCCAGCTCTGCACACAGACATTGCTGCTGCAGCTTCAGAGGAGGGAACAAAAGGAGGATTTCTGGTGAAAACTTTCCTGGGAGATCCTTTAGTTCATTTAAAGCCACTGAGAGCACAGCTCCTCATTGACACCGTCTGGAGCCACAGCAAAGGTAGAGAGAAACAAAATGAGAAATGGCACAAGGAATGGCCTTTGTGGACAATCTTAAAATCTAAAACACAGGGGAAAAACCCCACAACCAAACCAACAGGAGCAATCAAAGATGCCTTTTACTACAAATGATTTGCAGAAGCTGGCCAGCAATTTTGTCAGTGCTACCCAGAGTGCTTTTGTGACAGGAAACTCAGACTTTTTGTCACAGGCATCATGATTAGCAGATCTTGAAATGCTCTCAAGTCCCTGAGCACTAAGTCACGGAGAATTAAAGCCACACAGGACACATCTGCAGTGCTCAAACACAGCCCTGTTGCTGCTGCTGCTGCTGAACTAGAATCAGCTGACAGAGGCCATCACAGAAATTGCCTCTGGAGTGTCAAATACAATGAAAAAATCCACCAGGAGAAAGAGAAACCAGAACTTCTCAACACACTTCATTGTTTCTTCCAAGCAGCAGCAGAAAATGGAGATGCCCAGAGGTATTCCCAGCAGCTGCTGGTCCCGGTGGAGCCCAGCCTGCTGCCCAGTCCCAGCGGGAACCTGAGCCCAGCCCGGGGAGCTCCTGCAGTGTCGGGAACTCAGCGCACGCGGGGCCAGGCCCAGAGCCCCGGGCACGGCCGCCCATTGCGGGGCAGCGGCACAGACGGAATGTCCTGTGGCCCAAACCTCCTGCTCCTGCCTCACAGCGCCCAGCGTTCTCCCCTTCCTGCTCCTCTCCCAGCATGGCACACATTCCAGCTCGGAGGAGGCTTCCCCAGAGAGGGCTCCTGCTCCTGTTACAGCCTCAGTGTCCCTGCAGAGGAACAGGGCATCTTTCAGGCACTTCCACAAGCTCCGGGTTCCCATTTCATGGGGATTCTAGGATGAAAATGGCCTTGTTAGGAAGGACAAAAGCAGAAGGAGTGGTGTCGCTGTAGAGCAGGACAGGAACGAAAATTACTCCAAATCAAAGGCAAAGAGAATGAACTCTGATTTATTTCAAATGCACCGCTCTATTTATAGAGAACATTGTGCGGACTGATTTTGTTGGTCTTAGAGTAAAAACATCTCACACCATTGGTGTGCAGTGAATGACGCACAGTGGCAGAAACAATCTATAAACAATATGAACAACAAGAGAGATTAGAGAATTATTTACATTCTTTCCCAAATGTCTCCCAGGCTCTCGCCTGGTAAGAAAACCTTCTCTTTTTCTCTTTGACTGAACTGAGAATATCCACATTTGCCTTCCTGATGAACTTTCTCCAGGAAGTTGGGGCTGTGTGCTGGGACCCACGGTGGGCTGGGTGGGAAAAGCACTTTGGCACTTTTGCACAGAGCTTCCTTGGGGATGTTGAGGGGAGGAACAAAGGTGGGACAAGAGAGAGCTGCAGATCATTGAGAGAGGAACAAGGGTAGGCAAAGTCAAGGGGCAAAGGCATTAAGAAGGCCTTTGTGTCCAGGGGCATCTGCATGGAAACCACCAGGCCTCTGGCAGAAAGGCGGCCATGCCCACCAGGCCTTTGTGACCCGCGGTGACATCGTGCCCCGAGGCCATTGTGACCCATGCGCATGTCATGACCCTGCTGCCCCACCACCCATGCCAACAGCAAGGCAGCCAGGTCAGGGAGAGCGAGCTGAGGAAGGATGACAGCATTGCCTTTTGGTCTGCACAGATGTTGACTTCAGGTGTGGGCTGCTTTCACAGCATCACAGAATGACTGGGTTGGAAGAGACCTTCAAGATCATCAAGTCTAACCCATGCCCTAAACACCTTAACTGACCCATGGCACCAAGTGCCATATCCAGTCTTTTTGTGAACATTCCCAGGGATGGTGACTCCACCACCTCCCCAGGCAGGCCATTCCAATATTTTATCAGTCTTTCTGTGAAAAACTTCTTCCTAGTATCCAACCTGTATTTCCCCTGACACAGCTTGAGACTGTGTCCTCATGTTCTGACATTTGTTGCCTGGAGAAAGAGACCAACCCCACCTGACTACAACCACCTTTCTAGAAGTTGTAGAGAGCGATAAGGTCACCTCTGAGTCTCCTTTTCACCAGGCTAAGCAACCCTAGCTCCCTCAGTTGTTCCTCACAGGATTTGTGTTCCAAGCCCCTCACCAGCCTTGTCGCTCTTCTCTCGAGCATCTCAACGTCCTTCCCAAACAGAGGGGCCAGAACTGGACACAGCACTCGAGGAACGGTACCAGTACAGGGGAAGAATGCCAAGTACACCAGTGCCAAGTACAGGGGAAGAATGACCTCCCTGCTCCTGCTGGCCACACCATTCCTGATCCAGCCCAGGAGCCATTGGCCTTCTTGGCCACCTGGGCACACTGCTGGCTCATGTCCAGCCTGCTGTCGACCAGTGCCCCCAGGTCCCTTTCTGCCTGGGCACTGTCCAGCCACACCGTCCCCAGCCTATAGCATTGCAGGGGGTTATTGTGGCCAAAATGCAGGATTTCGAAAGTGGATTTATTAAATTCCTTCCCGTTGGAATCTGCCCATCCATCCAACTGTTCAGGTCTCCCTGCAGAGCCCTCCTGCATTCCAACAGATGGTAGGAGTAGGAAACTAAGCTTCCAGCTCAGTGTCATCTGCAGATTTACTAATGAAAAGCTCAATCCCCTCATCCATGTGGTCAATAAAAATATTGAACAGAGCTGGCCCAGCACAGAGCCCTGAGGGACAGCACTGGTGACTGTCCCCAGCTGGATGCAGCACCGCTCACCACCACTCTCTGGGCCGGCCATCCAGCCAGTTCTGAACCCAGCACAGAGTGCTCCTGTCCCAGCCGTGGGCTGCAGCTTTTCCAGGAGTGTGCTGTGGGAGACAGTGCCAAAGGCCTTGCTGGAGTCCAAATAGACACATCCACAGCCTGTCCTGCATCCACCAGGAGGGTCACCTGGTCATAGAAGGAGACCCGGTTGGTCAAACACGACCTAGCCCTCCTAAACCCCTGCTGGCTGGGTCTGACACCCTGGCCATCCTGGAAGTGCTGTGTGATGGCACTCAGTGTGAACTGTTCCATGACCTTACCAGGTACTGAGGTCAGGCTGACTGGCCTGTAATTACCAGGATCCTCCTTCCCACCCTTGCTGTGAATGGGTGTCACATTGGGCAGCTTCCAGTCATCTGGGACCTCACCAGTGAGCCAGGACTGCTGGTAAATGATGGAGAGTGGCTTGACAAGCTCATCTGCCCGCTCCCTATCACCGTGGGGTGGATCCCATCAGGTCCCATGGATTTATGAACATCACAGCAGCTCAGCAGGTCTCTGATGGCCTCCTCCTGGATAACAGTGGTCCACTCTGCTCCCTGACACCATCTACCAGCCCAGGAGGACAGTTGTCCTGAAGGCAAATCATCTTCTCACTAAAAACTGAGGCAAAAATGGCGTTAAGCTCTTCTGCGTTTATCTCATCTGCAGTTATTAAATTCCCTTCCACATCTAATCAAAAACAAAGATTGGTCTTACCCTTCCTTTTACCATTGATATATTTGTAAAAACATTTTTATTAGCCTTTACAGAAGCTGCCATTTTAAGTTCAAACTGAGGTTTGGCTTCCCTAATTTCTTTCCTATATACCCTAGCAAGCCCCTTAAATACTTCCTGAGAGACCTGACCCTCCTTCCAAACATGATACATCCTCTTTTTGTTCCTATCTTCCTCCAAAACCTCCTTGCCCATCCAGGCTAGATGTTTGCCTTGTCGACTCGTCTTTTGGCACACAGGGACAGTCTGTTCCTGTGCCTTCGAGATCTCTGTTTTGAAGCTTGCCCACCTTTCCTGAACTCCTTTGTTTTTAAGGGCTGCTTCCCAAGGAACTCTCTGAATAAGTCTCCTAAGTAGGCCAGTCTGCCCTCCGAAGTCCAATGTAAAAGTCCTATTAGTGTTCCACCTGACTTCACCATGAGAATTCTATAATTTCAAGATCACTGTGCCCCAAGTGACCTCTAACCACCACATCTCCCCCCAGCCCATCTCTATTTACAAACAACAGATCCAACATAGTCCCTCTCCTGGTGGGCTCACTCACCAGCTGCGAGAAAAAATTGTACTCCACAAACTCTAAATATTTCCTGGACTGCCTCTTTTCAGCTGTATTGAGTTCCCTGCAGATGTCCAGCAGGTTGAAGTCACCTACAAGAACAAATGGTGATGATCCAGAAACATTCTCTAGCTGCTTATAGAATGAGTTGTCCACCTCTTCTTCCCAGCTAGCTGGATGATAACAGACTCACAGTAGGATGTCAGCCTTGTTGGCCTTCCCCCTAAGTCTCACCCATAGACATTCAACTCCATCATCATTAGTTTCAACATTTGTAGCATCAAAAGCCTTCCTAATGTAAAGGGCCACCCCTCCACCTCTTCTCCCTGTCCTGTCTCTCCTGAAGAGCTTGCAACCATCCAGTGCAGCGCTCCAGCCATGTGAGTCGTCCCACCCTGTTTCTGTGATGGCAATTACATCATAGCTCTGCTGCTGCACCATGGCCTCCAGCTCTTCTTGTTTGTCACCCATGCTGTGTGCATTGGTGTACATGCACCTCAGCTGGGCTGCTGATTTCACCCCTCACTCAGGCTTACCACCCACGAGCCTGCTTCCAGAAAACCCAGCTGCATTCCCATGATTAAAAAATCTGAAATTTTGTCGATGACACCAACCCTCGAGCCACTCGTTGATAATGTGAGCTCTCCTGTTGCTTTCACCATTTTTCGCAGACTCCAAAAGGACTGAGGAAAAGACTGTCTGTGCCCCTGTCCTATTAACCACCTGACCCAATGCCCTTAAGTCCCTTTTAATTGCCCTGACACTCCTCTTTTCAGTCTCATCACTGCCAGCCTGGGGTATCAGCAGTGGGTAATAATCAGAGGGCTGAATCAGCCCAGGCAGTGTGTCAGTGATATCCCGTACCCGGACCCCAGGGAGGCAGCAGACCTCTCTGTGGGGTGGGTCTGGTCGACATATGGGGCCCTCTGTTCCCCTCAGAAGGGAGTCACCCACCACGATTACCCTTCTTTCCTTTTTGATGTTAGAGGTGCTGATCTGTCTCACAGATGAATCATAATTGGGAGGCTCACTGGGCAGGTAATTTTCTTCTAAACCATCTGGCTGACTCTCCAGATCCAGGGGATCATACCTAATCTGAAGTGGCACCTGGCTTGGGAGAGGGGGTTGGGAGGGATTTTTATTATTACCTCCTCGAGTAGGTACCCACTCCCACTCCCCTTCATCGGCCAGGTGTCCTTCTATAGCCTGACAGTGGGAGGTGTGGGAGACAGCGGGAACCAAGGAGAGCATTGCTGCCCTGCCAGACCTCATGGAACCAAGGATCCATTGTGACACTGCAGGGCCCTGGGGCACCATGGTGCCATTGTGACACTGCAGGGCCCAAGGATCCAAGGAACTTTGTGACACCAGAGGGACATTGTGACACTGGGAGGCCTCATGGAATCATGGAGACCATTGGGACACTCTGGGGCCTCATTGGAACCGTGGTGACACCAAGTTGGCGGGGAGTGTTGATCTGCTGGAAGGCAGGAGGGCTCTGCAGAGGGCCCTGGACAGGCTGGATCCAGGAACCAAATCCAACAAGGTGAGGTTTAACAAGTCCATGTGCCAGGTCCTGCACTCTGGCCACAACAACCCCTGCAGCGCTACAGGCTGGGGACAGAGTGGCTGGACAGCAGCCAGGCAGAAAGGAACCTGCAGGGACTGATGGACAGCAGGCTGGACATGAGTCAGCAATGTGCCCAGGTGGCCAAGAAGGCCAATGGCTCCTGGCCTGGATCAGGAATGGTGTGGCCAGCAGGAGCAGGGCAGTGATTCTTCCCCTGTGCTCAGCACTGGTTGGGCAGAACCTCAAGTGCTGTGCCCAGTTCTGGGCCCCCAATTTAGGAAGGACATGGAGGGGCTGGAGCGTGTCCAGAGAAGGGCAACAAGGCTGGTGAGGGGTCAGGAGCACAAGTCCTATGAGGAGCGGCTGAGGGAGCTGGGGTTGTTTATCCTGGAGAAGAGGAGGCTCAGGGGAGACAAGGCGGTGTCTGGGCACAGGTTGGACCTGATGATCTCCAAGGTCTTTTCCAGCCTTGCTGATTCTGGGATTCTCTGAAACCACCCTTGGAGCAGTTGCAGGAGGAGCCCTGGGCCTCCTCTCCAGAAGCTCCAGCAGCCCAAGTCCCTCAGCTTCTCCTCACAGCCCCAAAGCCCATCCTGTCAGTCCTGCAGAGCCTCTGCAGCCCCTCCTCACTGCCCAGAACAGGCAGCCCCACAGCCAGACACAGCAGCCCAGATGTGCCCCCCTGGCCTCGGGTGCCTCTGGCAAGGGAGCAGCACGAGGCACTGCAGGAGCCTGCAGACAATTCCTGCAGCACTTGTGGGATGATCCTGCTCCCCAAGGGACGTTCCCATGGTGCCAAGTTAGAAACTGGAATGGGGAGTTGCGCCAGAGAGGAAAGGGAAAACAGGGATGGGCTGTTTGCAGGGGAGGGAAGAGGGGTGGGCAACGGGAAGAAATTTATATCAGGAAGAGTAAAGAAAGCAAAGGTGAAGGCAAGGAAATGCTCAGGGCAGTTTGGGGGTGGCTGCCAGGCAGCCCTGGCTCTGAGCAACAGCGTCTGCAGTGGGACAGGAAACTCCCAGCTGATGGGAACAAACTTTGTGGCTGACTGCGCAGGCCAGGACAAAGCTGAGTGGTTTCCCTGGCGTCCCCCAGCCCTTCCTGGCCCCAGGGGCTGATGGCATTTGTGCTCCCTCAGGTTCATGTCCCCACAGCAGCAGCATGGGGGTGCTCCCGCCTGCTGTGTGCAATGCAAACAGGGGCTCCTGAGCCAGCGCTGCCGTGGCTGTGCCTGCAAGGATGCGGCTCCTGTGTGAGCTGGGGGAGTGGCCAGGGCTGCAGAGGGGGGATGTGTTTGGCAGCTCCATCAGGACGCTCTGGGACGCTGCCCTGGGCTGTCCAGCGCACTGGGGATGGATCAGCCCCTGCTCTGCTGCTCCTTCCCGTCTCCCCCAGGGCCCTTGCAGAGCACCAGCCATGCTGTCTGCCCCCAGCCTGCCCACGGCCAGCCTGGGGCTGCTCACGGGGGTTTTCTGTGCTGAGCATTGGCCTGGCCGTGTTCTTGAGAGAGCCTGGGCAAGGAGCCTGGAGCCCCCAGGCCCTGGCCTGAGGCGTCAGCGCTGCCGCAGCAGTGCCCATGGGCTGTCCCTGCTGCAGCCCCGGCACTGCCACCCCCAGGACTGTGCCCGGCCCCGAGAGCACTCAGGCCCTGCAGCAACACCAGGGCCACCAGGGCAGCGGGGCAGGGCCACGGGAACAGCACTGGCAACACCAAGTGCTGCTGCTGCTGGGCACAGCTGCTGTGCCAGCACTGATCTGCCCCAGCTCTGCACACAGACATTGCTGCTGCAGCTCCAGAGAAGGCAACAAAAGGGCATCTCTGCAGAAAACTCTGCTGGGACATCCTTGAGTTCCTTTAAAGCCACCAAGAGCGCAGCCCCTCATTGACACAGTCTGTGGCCACAGGGAAGGTGGAGAGAAACAAAAGGAGAAATGGCACAGAGTATATTTTTAATTGTGGAGAGTATGAAAAAAAAAAAAAAAACAAAATATGAACCTCCAAAATGAAACCAACAAGAAGTATCAAAGATGACTTTTATTACAAGTGACTGGCAGAAATTGGCCAGCAGTTTAATGCTTCTGAAACCATCCAGTCATTAGTCTCCACACTGCAGCCTTGAGCTCCTGGTTCCTCAGGCTGTAGATGAGGGGGTTCAGGGCTGGAGGCACCACCGAGTACAGAACTGACAGGGCCAGATCCAGGGATGGGGAGGAGAGGGAAGAGGGCTTCAGGTGAGCAAACACTGCAGTGCTGACAAACAGGGAGACCACAACCAGGTGAGGGAGGCAGGTGGAAAAGGCTTTGTGCCGTCCCTGCTCAGAGGGGATCCTCAGCACGGCCCTGAAGATCTGCACATAGGAGAAAAAAATGAACACTAAACAACCAAATACCAAACAGGCACTAACAGCAATGAGCCCAAGTTCCCTGAGGTAGGATTTGGAGCAGGAGAGCTTGAGGATCTGTGGGATTTCACAGAAGAACTGGCCCAGGGCATTGCCATGGCACAGGGGCAGGGAAAATGTATTGGCCGTGTGCAGCAGAGCATTGAGAAAGGCACTGGCCCAGGCAGCTGCTGCCATGTGGGCACAAGCTCTGCTGCCCAGGAGGGTCCCGTAGTGCAGGGGTTTGCAGATGGACACGTAGCGGTCGTAGCACATGATGGTCAGGAGGGAAAGCTCTGCTGAGATGAACAAGAGAAAGAAAAAGAGCTGTGCAGCACATCCTGTGTAGGAGATGGTGCTGGTGTCCCAGAGGGAATTGTGCATGGCTTTGGGGACAGTGGTGCAGATGGAGCCCAGGTCGCTGAGGGCCAGGTTGAGCAGGAAGAAGAACATGGGCGTGTGCAGGTGGTGGCCGCAGGCTACGGCGCTGATGATGAGGCCGTTGCCCAGGAGGGCAGCCAGGGAGATGCCCAGGAAGAGGCAGAAGTGCAGGAGCTGCAGCTGCCGCGTGTCTGCCAGTGCCAGCAGGAGGAAGTGGCTGATGGAGCTGCTGTTGGACATTGGCTGTGGCTGCACATGGGGATCTGTAATAAAAGTGATCATGGAATAGTTGGGTTTGGAGGGGACTTTAAATATCCCAGCACAGCTTGGGGACACTTTCCACCCTCTGCCTGCCCAGGGCTCTGCTTCCTGGAGCTGTCCCTGCCAGCACCTGCTTCCCCATGTCCAGGGCTGGGCCCTGCCAGTGCTGCCAGAGCCCAGCCCAGCCCTGGGGGCTCAGCTCTGACCTGCAGAACCCTCCCAGCTCTGGCACTGCCCAGGGGCAGCTCTGGCTCTGCAGGCTCTGGTGGCAACACCAAAGCAACCCTGAGGAGGCTGGAGAAGTGACACTGACGCTGCCTCTAATAGACCTTGTGCTGATTCCTGTCACTGCCTGGTTTATTCAGATACAAGTTTTTTTTATTTTGCTCAACGTGTACTGAGAGATTAATATCTATGTGCAATTTCCCATACAGGCAACATAGATCAGTAGACTAAAACTGAAGGATTTTCCATTTTTTGCAGCCCATGACTTGCTGTGCTCCATGTATAATCTGCTTGGAAATGTTCTGCAGTTAAATGCCGTGCTGGAAGCAGTCCTGAACAATGCAGCATCCTCACCACACATGAAGAACACGTCCAAGCCCTACCAGCTGTCTCCTTTCAACCACATCTTGTCCCCCAGCGCTGGGAGCAGCTCCCCGGGCCGGCTGAGAGCTGTCCCTGGCAGGCAGCAGAGTCCCTGGCCCAGCACAGCGCCCTGGGCTGCAGGACCCTGCTCTGCAGGACAGCCCTGGGCACCCCTGGCTGCTCTGCACAAGAGATGATCAGAGAATGTACTCACAGGGTCTGTGGGCATTGGGATGTTCCAGCTGTAGGAGATCACTCCAGGAGCTGCAGCTGCATTGTCCTGCAGCCAGAGGTTCCTGTGCCAAGGGCTGCCAGGGATTCTGCCCCAGGCACTTCTCAGCACCTTCCCAGCCCTGACTGATGGAAGCTCTCTGTGCCTCTGTGCTGTGCCCAGGCTGGCTGCAGGCAGTGCCCCAGCCCTGCTGGGCTGGCAGAAGAGCTGCTCATCCAGAGAAATGTGCTTTTGAAGCTCTCCTTGGTTACCAGGATCACCCTCTGGGCCAGGAGCCCAGCCCAGCTCAGCAGCACAGACACAGCACAAGGACTTTAATGACCCTCTGGGGCTTTGTGCTCAGGCCCTGAACATCAGGCCCTGAGAGGGAGCTGCAGAAACCTCTCCAGAATTCCAAGTCAGAATCCAACTCCAAAGTTTCTTTGACTTTTAATGGGTCCCACTGAGGGGCACGACTGAGAAAGTGTCCCCAGGCCCCAGGCAGAGCAGAGAACTGGAGGCACTGATGACAGGTGGGGACAAAGAGAAGCCAAGTCCTGGTGCCCTGGGGCACAGCAGGCTCTGTGCCACCAAGGGCTGTCAGGAGACACCTTGTCCTGAGGCACTGGGGCCTCCTGGCACAGCCCCAGCCAGGCTGGGCACTCTCACCCCCTTGTCCTGCCCTCAGCATCCCCCCCTAGCCCACATCCCAGTGGCCTCAAGGATCTGCTGGAAGGAGTCCCTGGGGAGCCTTGCTCAGGAATGGCCCTGGGGTCTCCTTCATGCTCCCAGGGACTGCAGGTTTTTCATAGCACTTTGGCTTTGGCTTTTGCCTTGGAGTCTCTGAGAGCTTTGTGCAGTCATGGCCTCCAATTATCTGCTGTAATTAGTCCCTGGAGAGGCTTTGTCAGGAACAACACTCAGTGGGGCTCATTAATGCTTCAAGGTACTTCAGTTCTTTTAAGGTACTTGGTGTTTCCCATTTGATCCAGACTCTGTGAGAGGTTTGTGCAATCATGGCCCAGTTATCTGCTTTAACGAGTCCCTTGGGAGCTTTGTGCTGACACTCAGTGGGGCTCATTAATGCTTTGAGATACTCAACTTTTGTAAGGTACTTTGGATTTTCCTTTCCACACTGGGAGGCTTTTGTGCCATTTTGAGACTCTCTGAGAGGTTTTTGTGCAATCCTGGCCTCCAGTTCTCTCCTCCAAGGAGTCCATGAGAAGCCTGTATTGGCAATGGACCTCAGTGGGTCCCATTTATGCTTTGAGACACTTTGGGGTTTTCTTCTGACTTAGACTCCTGGAAAGGTTTGTGCAATCTCCTCTCGGGCCCTGAGGTTCCAGGTCTCAGCTCCAAATGCACCACGGGGCTCACGCCTGGCTGAGACAGGGGCTGGGCCGGCCTGGTCACCTCTTTGCTGGCCAGAAGGGAAACAGACCCAGCCAGGCTTTCTCATCTTTAACTTGTGTTTTCACAGAGGCGTGTGCAGTTTCCTTAGTGGTTTAACAGATTGTCAGCTCTCAAAGCTAATTACTGATTGCTTTTTTGTCAGACACAGAGGGAACTGCTAGCAGCTTCTCTTAGATCATCACTTCTGTGATGCAAAACCACCACAAGAGCACAGAGCACAGAGCTCCTTTGTCCATATGTAGTGGTCATGTGCCCGAGGTCCCAAAACCCCACCTTCGGAGATCTCTGGGCCCTCTCCGAGGTGTTTTCAAAGGAAAACATTCAGCTCATAGTCTAAGAAAATCACCAGAGGACAGGGCCAGCCTGACCTGTCTGTCCTGGCTACTTTTGTCTGGGTGTGATCCTTGGATATATGGAATTTGGGAGGCCAAATTCTAATTTTTGCCATGGTCCTTGGCATGAAGGCTGGGGTTTTTTCCATAGGAAGGAAGGAACAGAGCCCTCTGTTGCAGGGGCAGATGAGAGGTGACCACCAGAGGCGAAATCCAGCCAGAGCTAGCAGGTTTTTCTGAGAGATACCTTTGCATGGAGGAATTTTTTAGGGAGCTTACCAGTTTTAGCAATGGGCATCTGAAAAGAGGGACAGTTCTTTCCCATAGCAAGGAAAACACCGAGCCCCAGTGCTCCAGGAGATGATGAGAGGCAGCCCTTGGCATTCCAACTTTAGCCAGACCTGTCAGGTGGCCCCTGGGAGGCCAAGCCAGCCAGACCTGTTCCATGTTCCCTCGGTTCCATGGGGCCCCACAGTGTCCCAATGGTCCCTTGCTTCCATGAGGCCCTGAGGTGTCACAATGCCCCCTTGGTGACACGAGGCCCTGAAGGGTCAGAATGGTCTCCATGGTTCCATCAGGCCCCACAGAGTCATAATGGTCTCTGGGTCCATGAAGCCCCGCTGTGTCACCATGGCCCCTTGGTTCCATGGGCTCCAGTGGTGCCACAATGATCTCCTTGCTTCCATGAGGTCCCCACCGTGTCACAGTGATCTCCATGGGAAGGAAAGAACCGAGCCCCAGTGTGGCAGGGGCAGCCACCAGAGGCCAAGGCCAGCCAGAATGGATGGTACTGGCAGATTTTGGCTGGGAGCAACCCTTGGATATAGGGAATTTGGGAGGTGGAACCCCAATTTTGGCCATTTCTGCATAGATAAGAAGGACAGTTCTCTTCCATAGGAAGGAAAGCACAGAGCCCAAGTGTTTTAAAGGCAGAAGAGGAGAGAGGTGGCTCCTGGGAGGCCAAGCCAGCCAGACCTGTTTGTCCTGGCATCTTTTGTCATGAAGGGATCCTTGGATATATGGAATTTGGGAGGAGGAATCTCAATTTCGACCATGGACACCTTGAGAAGAAGGACGGCTCTTTTCCATAGGAAGGAAAGCATCGAGCCCCAGTTTTTTGAGGCAGGTGAGAGGCAGCCCCCAGGGGGCCAAAGGCAGCCAAACCTTTAAGTCCTGGCTGCTTTCACTGGGGAGCAATCCTTGGATGTACGGAGTTTTGGAGGTGGAATCCCAGTTTTGGCCATGGGCGCCTGGTCAGGATGGATGGTTTTATCCCTATAGGAAAGAGAAGCACAAAACCCAAGTGTTCTAGAAGAAGATGAAAGGTGGCCACCCTTAGGCCAAGCCAGCCAGACCTGTCTGTCCTGGCACCTTTTGTCTAGGGGCTATCCTTGGACACAGGGCATTTTGGAAGTGGAATCTCAGTTTTGGCCGTGGGTGCCTGGAAAGGAAGAGGCGTTCTTTTCATTAGCAAGGAAAGCACAGAGCCCCAGTGTTTCAGAGGCACATGAGTGCCAGCCCTCAGGAAGCCAAGGTCAGCCAGACTTGTCTCCCCTGGCAGCTTTTGTCTGGGAGCTATCCTTGGATATAGGGATTCTGGAGGCAGATCCCCAATGTTGGCCATGGGTACCTGGTCGAGATGGATGGTTTTTTCCCATAAGAAAGAAAAGTACATGGTCCCAGTGTCTTAAAGGCACATGAGAGGTGGCCCCTGGGTGGCCAAGGCAGTGAGACCTGTCTCTCCTGGCAGATTTCATCTGGGAACAGCCTTTGCATATAAAGAAATTTGGAGAAGGAATCCTGGTTTTGGCCCTAGGTCACTGGAGGAGAAGGACAGTTCTCTCCCATAGGAAGTAAAGCCCAGAGCCCCAGTGCTTCAGGGCAGGTGAGAAGCAGCCCTTGACATGCCAAGGTGTCCTAGTTTAGGGCAAATTTGGGAGAAATCCTCCAGGAGGAGCCCCCAGAAAGTAGTCCCCCCCCGCACGGCCCCTCCCGTTCCTGGTTCAGGAAGAATTTCCTAGGAGAGAAGTGGAATAAAACCCTGTTATTCAACAAGCAGAACACTCCCCAATACAAAAAAACAACTACCTAATAATCAAAAACAAAAGCAAGGGCAAAGCGAAAGCAAGCAAGCCAGCAAGCAAGCAAAGAAACCTAGCCTCTCCTAGAGACAGACCATGGTGGGGGTGAGCTGGCTGATAACAAGACAAAACAAACCTTCACTTTCAGAGTCAGTCCTGAAGGCACAGAACGTAATATCAGGCACAAACAGAACACACGATTGGGGATACAAGCACCATAACGTCACCCTAGGACATTCCACCCCATATCTCCAAATCGTCAACGTAACTACCAAACATCATGTAAAAAACTTCATCAGGTAAAAACTTCCATCTTTCACTTACTCATCCTTCCATCTCACTTGCTCAAATCTTCGACACTTACACATTTCCTTCTATCTCTCTTGCTCAAACCTTTGACACTTACACATTTCCTTCTGTCTCATGTCGGTGTGGTTTAATGTACAGACAGTGGCAGTAACATCCAGCAAACAGTGATATTTGCATATGAGTCTCACCCCACAATCAGATCTCCCTGGGGTACACATCGTGTTCTTCCATATTTCTGCATTATTCACTGTGTACAACCTGGTCCCTGAGCAAAGACGATCCCACAAATGGTTGGTCTGTACTCGCGGCAGAATTGATCCACACTGTCTTCCCTAACAAACCTCTGATATGTGCCACTGGGACTTTATCTCCATCTGCTATATTCAGGGACTCAGACTGGGCAGGACCTGCTCCACTTGTGGAACCTCGGGTGTTAACTAACCAGATGGCCTTTGCTAAATGCTGCTCCCAGTTTTTGAAAGATCCCCCACCCAATGCTTTCAAGGTGGTTTTTAACAGTCCATTGTACCTCTCCACTTTGCCTGAAGCTGGTGCATGGTAGGGGATATGGTGCACCCACTCAATGCCATATTCCCTAGCCCAGGTGTTGATAAGGCTGCTCTTGAAATGAGTCCCGTTGTCAGACTCAATCCTCTCAGGGGTACCATGCCTCCAAAGGACCTGCTTTCCAAGCCCCAGGATGGTGCTCCGGGCAGTGGCGTGAGGCACAGGGGAGGTCTCCAACCATCCTGTGGTGGCTTCTACCATGGTGAGCACGTAGCGCTTGCCTTGGCGCGCCTGAGGCAGTGTGATGTAGTCAATCTGCCAGGCCCCCCCATACCTGTACTTGGACCACTGCCCACCATACCACAGGGGCTTCACCCACTTGGCCTGCTTGATCTCAGCACACGTCTCACAGTCATGGATAACCTGAGAAATACTGTCCATGGTTAGATCCACCTCTTGATCTTGTGTCCACTTAGAGGTGGCATCTCTGCTCTGATGATCTGAGGCATCATGGGCCCATTGAGCTCGGAACAACTCCCCCTTGTGTTGCCAATCCAAGTCTATCTTTGACACCTCTATCATTGCACCCCGATCTACCTGCTCCTTGTTTCAGTGTTCCTCATTAGCCCGACTCTTTGGGACATGGGCATCTACATGACAGACTTTCACAGACACATTTTCTACCCAAGAGGCAATGTCTTTCCACACATCAGTAGCCCAGATTGGTTTTCCTCTATGCTGCCAGTTGGTTGCATGGTGTACCTTCTTTAGCCCTTGTCACTTGTTCCTGCTGCTCTCCGTCAGTGAGACCAAAGTTCTCACCAGCAGCCAGTTTGTAATTATCTCCAAAATCCCAGGGCGATTCAGGTTTCCAGTCCGGGTGTGCTGCATGATGAGAGTAATCCATTTGCTCCATGTAGCAGCAGTGTCGTGGAGGGTAGTGGGAGCCTTTCCTTTAAACATCCACCCCAGTGCTGTCAGTCAGGGTGCCAGGAGGAGTTGTGTTTCTGTGGCAATCACCTCGGAGGCAGCTTGAACTCCTTCATAGGCAGCCAAGATTTCCTTCTCTGTGGGAGTGCAGTTGGCTTCAGACCCTCTGTAATTTCAGCTGCAGAATCCCAGTGGTCGGTCTCGAGTCCCCCCAGGCACCTTCTGCCAAAGGCTCCAGGACAAGCCATTGTTCCCAGCTGCAGAGTAGAGCACATTCTTCATCTCTGGTCCCATCCTGACTGGGCCAAGGGCTACTGCCTGAGCATTCTCCTGCTTGATCTGGGCGAAAGCTTGTTGCTGCTCAGGGCCCCCGAGGAAATCGTTCTTCTTGCAGGTGACCAGGTAGGGAGGGCTCACAATCTGGCTGTACTCGGGAATGTGCATTCTCCAAAAACCTATGGCACCTAGGAAAGCTCGTGTTTTCTTCTTATTGGTTGGTGGAGACATCGCAGTGATCCTTTTGGTGACCTCAGTGGGAATCTCACACAATCTGTCTTGCAACTTTACCCCCAGGAACTGGATCTCTCAGGCAAGTCCCTTGACTTTGCTCCTCTTCATGGCAAAGCCAGCTTCCAGCAGAATCTGGATGATCCTCTCTCCTTTCTCAAATACTTCCATTGCTGTGTTTCCCCACACAGTGATGCCATTGAGGTACGTCAGGTGTTCTGGAGCTTCACCCTTTTCCAGTGCAGCCTGGATCAGTCCATGGCAGATGGTGGGGCTGTGCTTCCACCCCTGGGGCAGTCGGTTCCAGGTGTACTGCACGCCCCTCCAGGTGAAAGCAAACTGAGGCCTGCATTCTGCTGCCAGAGGAATGGAGAAAAACGTGTTAACAATGTCAACAGTGGCGTACCACTTTGCTGCCTTGGACTCCAGCTCGTACTGGAGTTCCAGCATGTCTGGCACAGCAGCGTTCAGCGGTGGAGTCACTTCATTCTAGGCACGATAGTCCACAGCTAATCTCCATTGACACTTGTGTACAGGCCAGATGGGGCTGTTGAAGGGTGAGTGGGTTTTGCTGACCATCCCTTGGCTCTCCACCTAACCGATCATTCTGTGGATGGGGATCACGGCACCTCGATTCGTCTGATACTGCCGGCGATGCACTGTTGAGGTGGCAATTTGTACTTGTTGCTCTTCCACCCTCAGGAATCCTACTGCAGATGGGTGCTCTGACAGTCCAGTCAAGGTGTTCAATTGCCTAATGTCCTCTGCCTCTACAGCAGCTGTGCCAAAAGCCCACCTGAGTCCCTTTGGTTCTTTGTAGTAGCCGTTCTGGAGGAAGTCTATGCCCAGAATACCCAGGGCCTCTGGGCCGGTCACAATAGGATGTTTCTGCCACTCCTTCCCAGTCAGGCTCACCTCGGCTCCCAACAGGGCCAATTGCTGTGATCCCCCCGTCACCCCAGCAATGGAAACAGGTTCTGCCCTCACATGTCCCGATGGTATCAGGGTACACTGCGCTCCAGTGTCAACTAAGGCGTCGCATTTTTGTGGCTCTGATACGCCAGGCCATTGGATCCACACCGTCCAGAAGATCCGGTTTTCCTGTGCCTGTTCCTGGCTAGAGGCAGGGCCCCTCTAACCCTGGTTATTATTTCTTTCCTGGGCATACACGGTAGAGGTATCTTCAAGGGGATCTGACAGATCATACCCAGCTGCTCGGTCATGGGAGGTTGAGACTATCTTCACTTTAGTGGAACTCCCTCGGTTAGTGTCCTAGGGTGACATTATGGTGCTTGTATCCCCAGTCGTGTGTTCTGTTAATGTTTGATATTATGTTCTGTGCCTTCAGGACTGACTCTGAAAGTGAAGGTTTGTTTTGTCTTGTTATCAGCCGGCTCAACTCCCCACCATGGTCTGTGTCTAGGGGATGCTGGCTTGCTTGCTGGCTTGCTTGCTTTGCTTTGCTCTCGCTCCTGTTTTTTGCTTTTGCTTATTAGTTAGTTTAGCTAGGCAATCCAATTTTTACCCTGGACTGTTTTTTTTTTCCTTTCCCTTTCCTGAATACCATCCCAACCTGCTCTGGACTGGAACCTGGGAAACACCAAGAAATACCGAGAGCCGGCATTTTGTGACCTGCAGCAGCCATCCCCAGCACTGGAGACCGAGAACTGGGCACCACTCCCAGAGAGACTTTCTGAATTTGTCATCTCTTCAGAACAGTGAAAGAGTTTTGTCATCTGGTGTTGTTTTTTGTGTTGGGGAGTGTTTTGCTTGTTAAATAAACATGTTTTTTTTTCCACTTCTCTCCCAGGAAATTCTTCCTGAACCAGGTGGGGGAGGAGCCGTGGGAGGTTTACTTTCTGGGGGCTCCTTCCAGAGGTCTTCTCCCAAATTTGCTCTAAACTAGGGCAAATATTTTGGCACCCAACCCGTGGCTCGAGAGAGTGGAAAAAACCCTGTTCTAATCATATTTTGGTTGCAATTACTCTGGGCTGGTATAGAGAGTTACTGGCTATGCTTTTTGAATTCATAATGTCTCTTGAGGTGCAGGCCTGCATGTGTTTCTGGTCCCTAGGGTTTTTTGAGGTCTTAATATCTCTATGGTCCCTAGGTTTATTTTCTTATCCAGAAATAGCTCTGGTATTGTCCCTAATACGTAGTTTTTGCAGTAGAGGGGCACTGACCAGGATATCCATTGGGCTGGGCTTGGTTGTAATGGCTGGCAGGAGGTTTATAAAGGTGCTGGAGTCTGTTCCAGGAATGTATGGTTCATGGTTATGGTTGTGCACCCAGTTTGTTAGAGGAGAAGCAGGAGATGAGGCTTTTCAGCCTTTGCTTTCCTTCTTCTCCTCTGAATCTGTTATATCCCTATTGGAGAATGTTCAGTTTCCCCTGAATGTTAAAGAGACCATCTTTTTGGTATTTAATTTGGTAAGCTTTCGCTGCACAGTCTGCGGCTTCTCTAGAATGAGGGCTGAGATTTCTAGAAGGGCTGATGAGACCCCTGACCCAGGAGTAGACCCAGGTGTGAGAAATCCTGAGTGGTGTGGGAAATGGGCCAAATCATAAAGGAGTTTTCTGACCCTATAGTCTGGGACTTTCCACGTGAACAAATTCAGAACCCAGCTGAGGTGGCAAAGTACCTGAAAGAGAAGTGCCATGATACCCCTAAGGAGAAAAAGATCATTGCAGTGAGCTGGGCCCTGGCATATGCTTATCGCACTCTGCTAGGTCCTGTAGGGCAGCAGAGGAAGGGGGGCAGGGAGATAAATCAGCAGTGATCCCAGTCACTCAGGCTGCAGCCAACAGCCCAGGCTCAAAGCCAGCAGCTAAACCAGACTGTAAGCCTCAATCAGTGGCTGTTGCTACCAGCACGAGAAATGGAAAGTGCACAGACAAGACTGATCGATCGGTGGATGACGATGATGATTATGATGCAGAAGATGGACCCTCAACACCTCCTGACATAAAATCAGGAGTCAAAGAAACAAGATCAGAAGCCAATATTGAGTCCTTTTCCCTAAAGAACCTCCGTGGCCTAAGAAAGGATTACATTCGACAACCTGATGAGTCTAAAATTAGTTGGTTGGTCCATCTTTGGGATGCTGCAGGAGAAGCTCTGTGCACGGCTCCTGGAAAGTGTAGCACAAAGATACCTGTGTGCAGATGATCTTTATATGCAGCAGACCCAGTGGAAGGCTATAGAACAAGGGATCCAACGCCTGAGAGAAATGGCAGTGGCAGAGATTATCTTCTCAGATGACACAACAACTAGGAATCCAGACATGGTACCATGTACGTCTGTGATGTGGCGAAAACTTGTACGGCTTGGGCCACATGAATACGCTTCTGCTTTAGCAATAATGAAGTGGGATGAGAAGGATGAGACCGTGCTCAATATGGTGAAGAAGCTCCGGGCATATGCAGATGCTGTGCATGGCCCAACAGACGCCAGAATTGCAGCGGTGGAAACACATCTGCAGAAATTAGAATACAAGATAGAGGAGAATCACAAGAAACTCAGGGAGGAGATTAAAGAGGACCTTCTCCACATCTCTGCAGTACAAATTAGAGGCCCTGGTATCCAACGCAGACGTTCCTCAGATGGGGAGAGAAGGTACACCCCACGAGCTGAGCTGTGGTTCTTCCTGAGTGATTGCGGAGAAAACATGAGGAGATGGGACAGAAAATCTACTGCTGTTCTGGCATTATGGGTGCGTGAATTGAAGGAAGGCAAGACTCAGAGAGGAAGTTCCACCAAAAGGAAAGCAGCTCCAGTTGCCCATAGCCAAGCTGCCAGGTATGATGTGAATGATGATGATGATGACATGTCCGATCCCCTTGAAGGAAGCTCTAAGACATATGCCCAATGAAAGAAGGATAACCAAGCTTAGAGGGGCCCTGCCTCTAGCCAGGTAGAGGCAAGGGAAAACTGTGTTTTCTGGACTGTGTGGATTCGTTGGCCTGGCACATCAGAACCACAAGACTAGAAGGCTTTGGTCGATACTGGTGCGCAATGCACATTAGTCCCATTGAGACACGTGGGGGCAGAACCTGTCTCCATTGCTGGCGTGACAGGGGGATCACAGGACTTTACCTTAGTGAAGCTGAGGTGAGCCTGACTGGAAATGAGTGGAAAAAACACCCTATTGGGACTGGCCCAGAGGCCCCATGCATTTTGGGCATAGATTACCTCCAAAGGTGGTATTTTAAAGACCCAAAAGGACTGAGGTGGGCATTTGGGATAGCAGCTGCAGTGACAGAGGGCGTCCAGCAATTGAACACCGTGCTTGGACTGTCCAAGAATCCAAGTACAGTAGGACTTCTGAAGGGAGAAGAGCAAAGGTACCAATTGCCACTTCAACAGTGCATCGCCAACAGTACAGAACAACTCGAGATGCTGTGGTTCCCATCCATAAGATGATTTGAGAGCTGGAGAGCCAAGAAGTGGTCAGCAAAACCCACTCACCCTTCCACAGCCCCATTTGGCCTGTGCGTTAATCTGAAGGAGAATGGAGATTGACTGTGGACTGCCATGCATTGAATGAAGTGACTCCACCACTGAGTGCTGCTGTGCCAGACATGCTGGAACTCCAGTACGAGCTGGAGTCCAAGGCAGCAAAGTGGTACGCCACTATTGACATTGCTAACACATTTTTCTCCATTCCTCTGGCAGCAGAATGCAGGCCTCAGTTTGCTTTCACCTGGAGGGGCGTGCAGTACACCTGGAACCGACTGCCCCAGGGGTGGAAGCACAGCCCCACCATCTGCCATGGACTGATCCAGGCTGCACTGGAAAAGGGTGAAGCTCCAGAACACCTGCAGTACATCAATGGCATCATTGTGTGGGGGAACACGGCAATGGAAGTATTTGAGAAAGGAGAGAGGATCATCCAGATTCTGCTGGAAGCTGGCTTTGCCATCAAGAAGAGCAAAGTCAAGGGACTTGCCTGAGAGATCCAGTTCCTGGGGGTAAAGTTGCAAGACGGATTGTGTCAGATTCCCACTGAGGTCACCAAAAGGATCACTGCGATGTCTCCACCAACCAGCAAGAAGGAAACAGGAGCTTTCCTAGGTGCCATAGGTTTTTGGAGAATGCACATTCCTGAGTACAGCCAGATTGTGAGCCCTCCCTACCTGGTCACCTGCAAGAAGAACGATTTCCTCTGGGGCCCTGAACAGCAACAAGCTTTCACCCAGATCAAGCAGGAGAATGCTCAGGCAGTAGCCCTTGGCCAGGTCAGGATGGGACCAGAGGTGAAGAACATGCTCTACTCTGCAGCTGGGAATGATGGTCTGTCCTGGAGACTTTGGCAGAAGGTGCCTGGGGAGACATGAGTCCGACCACTAGGATTTTGGAGTCGGAGCTACAGAGGGTCTGAAGCCAACTACACCCCTACAGAGAAGGAAATCTTGGCCACCTACGAAGGAGTCCAAGCCGCCTCAGAGGTGATTGGTACAGAAGCACAACTCCTCCTGCACCCCGACTACCGGTGCTGGGGTGGATGTTCAGAGGAAAGGTTCCCTCCACCCACCATGCCACCAGTGCTACATGGAGCAAGTGGATTTCTCTCATCACGCAGCACGCCCATATTGGTAAACTGAATCACCCTGGGATTTTGGAAGTAATTACAAATTGGCCCCAAGGTGAAAGTTTTGGTGTCACAGATGAAGAACAAGAACCAGTGAAATGGGCTGAAGAAGCTCCACCATACAACCGCCAGCAGAGGAAACACTCTACGCTGTTTTCACTGACGGTTCCCGTGGCATCGTAGGGCAGAATCAGAAGTGGAAAGCAGCTCTATGGAGCCCCACATGATGGGTCGCAGAGGCCACTGAAGGAGAAGGTGGATCAAGTCAACTTGCTGAACTCAAAGCCATTCAACTGGCCCTAGACATTGCAGAAAGAGAGAAGTGGCAAAAGCTCTACCTCTACACTGATTCATAGATGGTAACCAATGCTCTGTGGGGATAGCTACAGAGATGCAAAGAGGCTAACTGGCAGCGTAGAGGAAAACCAATTTGGGCTGCTGAAGAATGGAAAGACATTGCTACCTGGGTAGAGAAACTACCTGTGAAGGTTCGCCACATAGATGCCCATGTCCCCAAAAGTAGAGCTAATGAAGAGCAGCAAAACAATCAGCAGGTAGATCAGGCTGCAAAGATAGGGGTGTCAAAGATAGACCTGAATTGGGAACACAAGGGAGAGTTGCTCCTAGCACAATGGGCCCATGATGCCTCAGGCCATCGGGGCAGAGATGCCACTTTTAATTTGGCACGAGACCAAGGGGTGGATTTAACCATGGACAGTGTTTCTCAGGTTATCCATGACCGTGAGACATGTGCTGCCATCAAGCAGGTCAAGTGAGTGAAGCCCCTGTGGTATGGTGGGCAGTGGTCCAAGTACAGGTATGGGGGGGCCTGGCAGATTGACTACATCACACTGCCCCAGACACTCCAAGGCGAGCGCTACGTGCTCACAATGGCAGAAGCCACCACGGGATGGTTGGAGACCTCCCCTGTGCCTCATGCTACAGCCCGTAACATCATCCTGGGCCTTGAAAAGCAGGTCCTTTGGAGGCATGGTACCCCTTAGAAGATTGAGTCTGATAACGGGACTCATTTCAAGAGCAGTCTTATGAACACCTGGGCTAGGGAACATGGCATTGAGTGGGTGCACCATATCCCCTACCATGCACCAGCTGCAGGCAAAGTGGAGAGGTACAATGGACTGTTAAAAACCACCCTGAAAGCATTGGGTGGGGGATCTTTCAAGAACTGGGAGCAGCATTTAGCAAAGGCCACCTGGTTAGTTAACACCCGAGGTTCCACCAGTGGAGCAGGCCCTGCCCAGTCTGAGTCCCTGAATATAGTAGACGGAGATAAAGTCCCAGTGGCACATATCAGAGGTTTGTTAGGGAAGACAGTGTGGATCAACTCTGCCTCGAGTACAGACAAACCCATTTGTGGGATTGTCTTTGCTCAGGGACCAGGTTGTACATGGTGAATAATGCAGAAATATGGAAGAACACAATGTGTACCTCAGGGAGATCTGATTGT
Organism: Anomalospiza imberbis; assembly: GCF_031753505.1. Classification (NCBI taxonomy): domain Eukaryota; kingdom Metazoa; phylum Chordata; class Aves; order Passeriformes; family Viduidae; genus Anomalospiza; species Anomalospiza imberbis. The sequence continues at coordinate 875,883 of NW_027100141.1, forward strand.
GGGGTGAGGCTCATATGCAAATATCACTGTTTGTTGGATGTTACTGCCACTGTCTGTACATTAAACCACACCGACATGAGACAGAAGGAAATGTGTAAGTGTTGAAGGTTTGAGCAAGTGATATAGAAGGAAATGTGTGTCAAAAATTTGAGCAAGGGAGATGGAAGGAAATGTGTCTGAGTAAGTGAAAGATAGAAGTTTTTACTTGATGAGCAAGGGAGATGGAAGGAAATGTGTCTGAGTAAGTGAAAGATGGAAGTTTTTACTTGATGAAGTTTTTACATGATGTTTGGTAGTATGTTGACGATATGGAGATAAGGAGTGGAATGTCCTAGGGTGACGTTATGGTGCTTGCATCCCCAGTCGTGTGTCCTGTTTATGCTTGATGTTATGTTCTGTGCCTTCAGGACTGGCTCCGAAAAGTGAAGGTTTGTTTTGTCTTGTTATCAGCCGGCTCACCTCTCCCCATGGTCTGTGTCTAGGAGAGGCTAGGGCTTGCTGGCTTTCTTGCTTGCTTGCTGGTTTGCTTGCTTTCACTTTGCTCTTGCTTTTGCTTTTTGCTTTTGCCCTTGCTTTTGCTTATTAGTTAGTTTAGCTAGGCAATCCAGTTTTTTCCCTGGACTGTTTTTATTCTTTCCCTTTCCTGAATACCATTTGAACCTGCTCAGGACTGGGACCTGGGAAACACCAAGAAACACCGAGAGCCAGCATTTTGTGACCTGCAGGAGCAACCCCCAGTGCCGGAGACTGATAACTAGGCAACCAGTCCCAGGAGAGACTTTCTGAATTTGTCACCTCTTCAGAGCATAAAAAGACTTTTTGTCATCTGGTGTTGTTCATTTTTTTTTTTTGCTGGGGAGTGCTTTGCCTGCTCAATAAACAGGTTGTTTCCACTACTCTCTGAAGAAATTCTTCCCGAGCCAGGTGAGCAAGGGGCTGTGTGGGTTTGCTTTCTGGGGGCTCCTTCTGAAGGTTTTCTCCCAAATTTGCCCAAAACCAGGACACATTACTACATCAGCAGGCTGTTCTTCGGTGAGATCCAGCAGGGCCCTGTTCAGCCTGTGCTCAGCAAACTGACTGGCCATGAGCCACTGGTGGATGTACCTCACCATGGCAGGCACCTGGAGAAGGCACGGGGAGACTTGGAAAGCTGCCAGAGGGAGGAATGTCCCCAGCTTCCCCAGAGAAGTGCTTCCCTTCCCACCACACTGCCATGGCCTCAAAGGCTTCCAGTAAGCAGCAGGCATGGCTTGGGAGGCCAAGCAATTCCTGGGAGGATGAAATCCTGGCCACAGGCTGCTTACTTGCTTTGGATTGGAAAACCTCTCCTCTACGAGCATATCCAGCAGGGCAGCACAGGTCTTGGTTTTGAAGATGTGCGAATATGCTCTGAGCCCTGTGCCCATGGTGCTGCTCTCTTCCTCCCGAATCCTCTTGATGAATTTGCAAACCAGCTGTAGGAGAAAGGCAGGAAGCCAGGGATGCTCCAAGCACGGTGCTCGGCTGAGCGGTGACAGCAGGCCCAGCCCAGCTGGGGATGGCTGCAGGTACCTGCGCTGTTCTGTGGAAGAGGCCACGGGTGTGTTCCTGCTCTTGTGTGCACTGCACAGCTGCACCTGGCAAAGAGCGAGCGCAGCCTGAGCTGAGGGGCTGCGGGAGAGGCCGGAGAACACAGCCCAGCCCTGCGCTCCCTGGGCAGGGACAGCCCTGGGATGCCCCAGGGGATAGAGCACGGGCGCTGTGGGGTGTCTGCCTGGCCCCTCTTTAGTCCTGTCCATGGGCAAGTGCCCAGGGGATGGGCTGGGATGGGCTGGGATTGGATGGGATGCCATGGGGTGCCATGGGATGGGATGTGGCCAAGCTGGCTGCAGCCACCAGCCCAGCAGCCCAGCTCTGCCACTCACTCTCCTGCTGAGGCTTGAACTGCACCACCTCTTCAGTCTCCTGTGCAGGGCCAGCTCCAGCGCCTTCTTCCTCTTCCTCCACCCAGGCCAGCTTGGGCACTCTCGGGGGTCTCTGCTCCATGTCAGTGATCGGATTTGTGACGACTTGCAGGAGAGATGCCTCGGAAAAGCTCCGAGTCAGCAAGGCCTGCAGTCATGCCTGGAAGGCACCTTCAAGAGAGAAGCCTCAGGAAGGTGACAGGACAGCAAGTCCTGCACTCTGGTCTTGAGGGCTCCTGTCACAAGGACAGGAGACTTCTGTCGACGATTGTGGTCTGGCCTCGAGGGCACCGGTGGCAGGGATGGGAGATGCCTCTGGGGCACAGAGTCCCACGGTCTGCCCTCGAGGACACCTGCAGGAGAGAAGCCTTGGGAAGGCAACGGGTCACCAAGTCCTGTGGTCTGGCCTCAAGGTCAGCTGCAGGAATAACGCCTCGGAAAAGCTCCGGGTCAGACACGAATGAATGCACTGTGCGGGGGCTCCTCATGGCACCGCTCTGTCCCGTCCTGTCCCGTTGCGTGCTCCGAGCACTGTGGCGTGGTCTTGTCACCACCTGCTCCTATGTCACCCCGTGTCACAAAGGGCCCTTGGACACGCTGTCCCGTTCCATGCCACGGTGACCGTGCTGCACCGTGTCACAAAGGACCCCTGCACACACTGCCCCCTGCCCTGGGGCCACCCCCAGCCCACCCAAAGTGGCTCAGGTTGGAAGGAATCCCTCACCCCAAGTGTCTAAGACAGCCCGACAGGATCTTTAGGAACGGCTCAAACCATCAGCAAACGCTGCCCTGCTCTGCGGGCTCAGGGCAGCAGCAGGAGCCCCCAGGGCTGCCGACGCAGCCGCGCTGGGAAGGGCACGGGGCCTTCACAGAAGCTGGCATGGCCTCCCTGGGACACGTCCCGGCTGGTGGCCATCCTAAACCCGCGGGTGTGACAGAGACAAGGAATGTGTGGGCCAGGGCAGGAATGCTGCTCTGACCCCTGGGGCCCGGGGAGCGCTGACATCAGCAGGTGTGGCACAGTCCCTGCCCAAGCAGACCTGCCACCCCCCGAGCCCTGGCAGCACCGGTGCCCGTCTCCTGCCCCAGAGACCTGTGCCCGTGGGGGGCTTCTGTGCCAGAGGGAGCCAAAGCCCACGTGCATTGGGGGCTGCGCTCCTGCCTGCAGGGGCTGTTGGCAGGAGCACCTGGAGCAACTGCTGGCAACACTTGTTCTCTGTCAGAAGCTCTTACTCCATGCTGAAAATATTTTCTCATTGAAGTTATTGCCTTCAGCACAAAAACACCTTAGCGGCGAAGGCACAGAAGAATCTGGCAAGTAAGAATCCTCAATTCAGGAAAGCTTTACTTCCCATTGCTCGACTCAAGTAGTTCCAGAAAGTTGCAAACTTCCCAAATTAATTGGGATGGCCTGAGGAGGTGAAGAGTTGGAATTTTGCTTCCAATCTCAAAGCAGCAACTCATTTGCCTTAACCTCATCCACTGAGGGTCACTTTACAGAACAGAGCACTACACAAAAAAAGGGAAAAAACAAGGGCCATTCTTTGGTTTTCTATGAACGGATGATAATATCCTAATTCTCTAAAGAAATAAAAGCTCTCAAGAAATCAAAGTCCACTCAGTGGTAGAAAAGTAGCTCAAAGAATTGAGTAGATGGCAAAAGGGCTAATCCTCCCCCTGGTACAGATATCTGAGTGGCCAGTAAAGTACAGCTCTCCCCTCTTGTTCCCTGCAGGACAATCAGGACCATGAAGAGGAAAAGTCACAGATATTCCTTCTGGCCTCCGTAACCAAAGCTGTGCCAAAGCACAGATGCTGCCTTCAAACTGACTCAAATTCCAGCCTAGACCTCTCACCTTCCAGACAACTCCTTCTCCAACACCCCACTAACACCAAGCCCCCAAACTCCCGCACAGAAGCCCTCAACACCCCGCCAGGAGCCCCAGCTGTTCCCGTCCCACCGCAGAGCTTTCCCACCCTCCAGCAGACGCCCTGGTTCCCTGCAGGTGCCGTGGGATGGCACTCAGGAGGATCTGCTCCAAGGCCTTCCCCTGGAGCACGCTCAGGCTGCCAGGCCTATGGATCCTGGATCATCCTTCCCACCGAGCCTTCCTGTGCACGGCTGCTCCATTTGCACCTTTGCGCTCAGCTCGGACTTCTCCACTTCACCAGGAGTGCTGGGAAAGGATGGAGAGCAGCCTGGCAAGCTCTTTCTGCAGCTCCCTCTTTACCCTCAGGGAGGTAGAACATTCCACCGGAAAGCAACTGGTGCCACAAGGAGCGGGTGGCCTCAGGCACCTTTGGGGATGGAACAAGGCCTTGGATTGACATAAGTAAGCACAAGCAATTCACATGAGTAAACAAGTAATTAGCACAGACATGCCTAAGTACTTAGCACCAGTTAGCATAACAAAAACCTGGCAGGCCTAACTTGACATGAGAGTGACCTGACAAAAAGCTTTAGACACAGTCTACCAGAAGAACTAAGGGCAAGTGTGGAATCAGCCCTGTGCAGGGAAGCCGTGAGGAAGACTTTGTGCTGCTTTGGGGCATCGAGACCGCTCCTGGCCAGGGCCTGGACATCAGCTTCAAGTATGGGAATCTGACACAATGTATTTCCAACCGCCTGCCTATGGAATCACCTCAGCAGTGTAAAGATGGATGGTGATTTTGATACAACTCCGACATCAACCCACTGAAATTTATACATGGTGGAGAAACATTTCAGTGGGTGCAGACCCTTGCCCTCCTGCCAGGTCAATAAAAGGGCTTTTGGCTGACAATGCATTTGTCTGCCGATTTGTTTGAATGAGGGAGACCCCTCAGGACTGCTGTATCCTGAGGGAACAGCATTGGCCTTGGCCTGTAGGCACCTGCACAAGCTTAAAATCAGCTGCCTCAGCTTCCAGGACCTCTCTTGGCCAGCATCCTGACATGGATGGAGGACTGCTGCGAGGCACTGCTGGGACCCAGCGGGACAGGACCGGCTGTCTCGTGTCCACGTAGCACCCCTCACACAGCCAGGGCCATCCCGAAACCAGACAAACACTCACGTGTCAGCACAGGGGAGCGAGGAGCACTGGGCTCCTCTCAGGGTATCTCAGCTGGGCTCGCTCCACAACACAGCCCCATTTTAAGTCCTGCTGATGCCCAGCTGCCAGAAATGCCTACCTTGTTCTCTCCAGGGTGCACAGGGAGAGCCAATGAGCAGGACGCCTTGGGAGGCAAACCTTCCCAGCCTTTTCTGAGGCCAGGGACACACCAAGATCAGCCAAGACTCTCCACGCTGCCTGGCCCACCCAGCCCAGCTCTGTGCTGGCCCTGGGCCACAGCAGCTTCCACCAAGCAAGAGCCACATGCACATTGCCAAGAGTTGAAACACAGCAGACAGGGAAGAGGTGAAAAGTGTGTGTGTAAAGGCCTTTTAATTCACAGCTCTCAGAGAGAGCTCTGGGGCTCACGGCTGGACAGAGATGCTCCTGCTCACGCCTCTGTCCAAAGGGGGGAACACACCCTGCTGCAGGTGCTTGGGTTGGTCTCCACAGGTCCAGGTGGATGCCAAACCTGCTCTTCACAGCCTTCTCCCTTGCCCTGCCCCTCTGCCAAGTGCAACGGGCCTCAGGCAGTGAAAGGACCACAGAGAGCCAAAGGGGGACCCTTGCACCTGCCTCGCTGTGAGCTCCCTGGGAAGCACTTTCCTTGAGAAGCAAGCCCCTTTCCTCCAAAGGCATTTCCCCAAATGTGTAGCTGTCCTGGGGAACATCAACACACTCTTAAGCTGGCAAGGCTGAATGACTTCAGGTCCTTTCAGGACAGGCATTCCAGCTGTAGCTCATATTCTCCCAAGTGCGTTTCCAGGTGGAGGTTCAGAGGGGCAGCCCCAGGCCCTCTACAAACACAAGCTGCCTGCTGCCTCTTCACCTGCCTCAACTCCTGCCTGTGGTCACTGCAGCAAAACCAGGCTGTTCCAGCCAGAGCCCAGAGCCCTGTTCCCACAGGACGCTCTTGCCAGCACCTTCCAGGACTCTCCGCTGTGCATGCAGCACTTTCCATGCCAGCTCTCAACAGTGGGATTTGAGGGGCAGCAAGGACAAATGTCACAAACCTGTGTGACACTCCAGATCCTCATGGAACCAGGGGGCCAGTGTGACACTGTGGGAAGTTGTGGAACCAAGGGGATCACTGTGGCACTGTTGGGGCCCATGGAACCAAGGGGCCAGAGTGACACTGTGGAGCCTCATGGAAACAAGAGGCCATTGTGAGCCTGCAGGGCTGTAACACCCCAGAACACTGAAATGCTGGGGGTCACCAAAGGTTCCTTTACTTGAGTTTGGTGCACAGGAGAAACAGCAACCAGATATTCTCACCATGGCCAGATGAAAGAGTTTTCTTGGTAGGAAGGGACCCAGCTTGTTAGTGAATGGCCCACACAGGGATGGAACCCACAACCTCAGTGATACCAGCAACATGCTCTAACCAATGGAGCTAAGAGATCAAATTAACACAAAATTTTACTGACAAAATATAGACAATCAAGGAACTTGAGCAAAGAGTTTCATACAACATCCACTTCAGCAAAAAACTCTTACCATAGCATTAACTTGGTTAACTTAGCCCACTTTCCCTAAAAACCTTTAACCCTTACGATGATAAGTTACCAAAAAATGTTCCAGGTAAGCAGGATTAGAAGAAGAAGAAATAGAGAACAACAGAAAGACAGAAGGTCTGTAGAAAGACACACACATAGATACAAACTGCTCAGGTTCCAGCACCATTAACAGAGGAACCCCAGGAGAAGGCAGGATCCAGACCATGGGCTGGCCTCGTGCTCCGGCTTTTAAACCCCTGGGCCTTCATGGGCCCACCCCTGGGGTGGGACTGCCAGTTGCTTGTCCAATCAGAGCCAGGGAAGGCACCAGCTGCTGGTGTGTGATTGACTGACAGCTGGGCCAATCAGAGCCGGGTTAGCACTGCCTGCTGTGTGATTGATTGACAGCTGGGCCAATCAGAGCTGGGGTAGCCCTGCCTGCTGTGTGATTGATTGACAGCTGGGCCAATCAGAGCTGGGGTAGCACTGCCCCTGCTGCGTGATTGACAGCTGTGCCAGGCCAGGGCTGGGGGCGGGGCTCTGTCCCACCACAAACCAAGGCCTGACCCGCTCCTGGTCCCACACGGGCATTCCGAGCATCCCAAGGTGTCTCGGGACATCGATCTCATCCAGCCTCTGACAGTGACCACGGTGACACTACGGAACCTCATGGAGCCATGGGTCAGTTGTAACAACGCAAGTCCAAGGACACCATGTCGACACTGGGGAACCTCATGGAACCATGGGTCAGTTGTGACAATGTGGGTCCAAGGACACCGTGGTGATGCTACGGAATGTCATGGAGCCATGGGTCAGTTGTGACAATGCAGGCGCCAAGGATACCATGGTGGCACAATGGAACCTCATGGAACCAAGGGGCCATTGTGACACTGTGCTGCCCCATGGAATCAAGGAGACCATTGTGAAACTCAGGGGCCCCAAGGAACCAAGGGTCCATGGTGACCTTGTGGAGCCCGCAGTGTCACAGAGGAGCCATTGTGACACAGCGAGGGCGCATGGAGCCCAGGAGCCATCGTGACACATCAGGGCTTTGTGGAACCACGAAGCCATTGTGACATTGCAAGGCCCCATGGAAGCCCAGGGCCATTGTGACACTGCAGAAGCAAGGGGAACATTGTGACACTCCAGGGCCTCATGGAACCAAGGAGACCAGTGTGACACTGTGGGGTCACATGAAACCAAGGGAACATGGAACAGGTCTGGCTGGCTGGGCCTCCAGGGGACCACCTGAGAGGTCCAGCATACCTTGGCATGTCAAGAGCTGCTTCTCACCTGCCCTGAAGCACTGGGGCCCTGGGCTTTCCTTCCTATGGGAGAGAACTGTCATTCTCCTCCATGGGCCATGGCCAAAATTGGGATTTCTTCTCCAAATTTCCTTATATGCAAAGATTGTTCCCAGATGAAATCTGCCAGGAGAAACAGATCTGGCTGCCCTGGCCACCCAGGGGCCACCTCTCATCTGCCTTTGAAACACTGGGACCATGTGCTTTTCTTTCTTATGGGAAAAAACCATCCATCTCAACTAGGCACCCATGGCCAAAATTGGGGATCTGCCTCCAGAATTCCCTATATCCAAGGATAGCTCCCAGACAAAAGCTGCCAGGGGAGACAAGTCCAGCTGGCCTTGACTTCCTGAGGGCTGGCACTCATGTGCATCTGAAACACTGGGGCTCTGTGCTTTTCTTCCTGTGAAAAAGGACTCATCTTCCTCTCCAGGTGCCTATGGCCAAAACTAATGCTCTTTGTCCAAGGATAGCCCCTAGACAAAAGGTGCCAGGACAGACAGGTCTGGCTGGCTTGGCCTAAGGGTGGCCACCTTTCATCTTCTTCCAGAACACTTGCATTTTGTGCTTTTCTTTCCTATAGGAAAAAAACATCCATCCTGACCAGGCGCCCATGGCCAAAACTGGGATTCCACCTCCAAAACTCCGTACGTTGAAGGATTGCTCCCCAGTGAAAGCAGCCAGGACTTAAAGGTTTGGCTGCATTTGGCCCCTTGGGGGCTGCCTCTCACCTGCCTCAAAAAACTGGGTCTCGATGCTTTCCTTCCTATGGAAAAGAGACGTCCTTCTTCTCAAGGTATCCATGGTCAAAATTGAGATTCCTCCTCCCAAATTCCATATATACAAGGATCCTTTCATGAAAAAAGCTGCCAGGACAAACAGGTCTGGCTGGTTTGGCCTCCCAGGAGCCACCTCTCTCCTCTTCTGCCTTTGAAACACTTGGGCTCTGTGCTTTCCTTCCTGTGGAAAAGAACCATCCTTCTTATCTATGCAGAAATGGCCAAAATTGGGGCTCCACCTCCCAAATTCCCTATATCCAAGGGTTGCTCCCAGCCAAAATCTGCCAGTACTGTCAAGTCTGGCTGGCCTTGGCCTCTGGTGGCTGCCCCTGCCACACTGGGGCTCGGTTCTTTCCTTCCCATGGAGATCACTGTGACACAGTGGGGACCTCATGGAAGCAAGGAGATCATTGTGGCACCACTGGAGCCCATGGAACCAAGGGGCCATGGTGACACAGTGGGGCTTCATGGACCCAGAGACCATTATGACTCTGTGGGGCCTGATGGAACCATGGAGGCCATTCTGACCCTCAGGGCCTCGTGTCACCAAGGGGGCATTGTGACACCACAGGGCCTCATGGAAGCAAGGGACCATTGGGACACTGTGGGGCCCCATGGAACTGAGGGAACATGGAACAGGTCTGGCTGGCTTGGCCTCCCAAGGGCCACCTGACAGGTCCGGCTGATCTTGGAATGCCAAGAGCTGCCTCTCATCAGCTCCTGGAGCACTGGGACTCTGTGCTTTCCTTGCTATGGGAAAGAACTGTCCCTCTTTTGAGATGCCCATTGCCAAAATTGGTAAGCTCCCTTAAAATTTCCTCTATGCAAAGGTATCTCTCAGAGCAAAACCTGCCAGCTCTGGCTGGCCTTGGCCTCCAGTGGTCACCTCTCATCTGCCCCTGAAACAGAGGGGCTCTGTTCCTTCTTTCCTAGGGATAAAAAACAGCCTTCTTGCCAAAGACCATGGCAAAAATTAGACTTTGGCCTCCCAAATTCCGTATATCCGAGAATTGCACCCAGACAAAAGTAGCCAGGACAGACAGGTCGGGCTGGCCCTATGCTCCGATGATTTTCTTAGACAGTGAGCTGAATGTTTTCATTTGAAAACACCTTGGAGAGGGCCCAGAGATGTCCCAGGCTGGGATTTTGAGGCCTTGGGCACATGACCACTACATATGGACAAAGGAGCTCTGTGCTCTGTGCTGTTGGGGTGGTTTCTCATCACAGAAGTGATGTCCTGAGAGAAGCTGCTAGCAGTTTCCTTGGTGTCTGACAAAAAAACAATCAGTAATTAGCTTTGAGAGCTGGCAATCTGTTAAACCACTAAGGAAACTGCACACGCCTCTGTGAAGACACAAGTTAAAGATGAGAAAGCCTGGCTGGGTCTGTTTCCCTTCTGGCCAGCAAAGAGGTGACCAGGCCGGCCCAGCCCCGTCTCAGCCAGGCCAGGCCGGGCGGCTCCTGCCGTGGGGCTGGGCCCCTTCCCAGGGAGCCGCCAGGCCCCATCGGCTGCCGGGCAGGGCAGGGGAGGCCGCGGGGCCGAGGCCGGGCCGGGCCGTGGCTGCGGTTGCTGACATCTGGCCGCTACCGAGCCCTGCCCCGCCGCCAGCCCGGGCCCAGCCAGGATCCGCCGGGCCCCAGGAGCAGCCCCGGGCCGGGCCGGCTCGGCCAAGGTTCTGCCGCCCTTGGGGTTCGCCCGCAACCAGCGGGCAGGGGGAGGAGAAGCCATGGGCCCCGGCCGTGCTGCTGCTGTGCTCTGGCCTGGCTGCTGAGATCCTGGCCCTGCCCCAGCGCGGCCCAGCCTGACACAGCCCCAGCGCAGCCGCTGCAGAAACCTCCATGGTAAAACAGCTCCGGCTGCAAGTACCGAGCCCGGCCGGGGTCACGGAACCATCTGCAGGCCCCGGCTGAGATATTGACTCTTCCAGTGCTTCCATCCTCCCTCGAGTGAGAGAAAAGGACAAAGTGCAGGCACACACAGGAGCAACATGAAGACACCGAGGTCAGTGAAGAGGAAGTTGAGTCCCAGGTGGGAGGGATGAGGAGATGCCTTGATCTTGGGGCTGAAATCCTCTGGTAAAGCTATGGAGAAGGATGTAATTGATACATCAGACTCTCTTTTTCCCTATAACACATTGAAAAGAATTGGGAGATGACTTGTTTCAGCAAAGGCCTCCATGCTAAAGTAAGGAAATGTTGCAGTAGCTGTGATCCCATGAGAAGTTTGAACAATGAAAGACAGCAGAGTGATGAGAACCTATGCCCCCAGGGAGAGAAGAAGACCTCTGTTTCCAGAGATGAAGATGATTTCAGAAATAAATGAAGAAAACCTTTGCTCTTAAACAGCTCATCTGTAAAGTAATACCTCATAAGTTGACATGGCCCATAAACACAGCTGTGGGAAAAGCTGTGAAAAATGGGAGGGACTTCACCATTGCAGGCAGCTGCTATTCATGGAAATGAAAAGCCATGAGATAACTGTGGTCTTGTGGAGAAGTCTCCATAACATTTACAAGAGGAACTTCTCTCCCTAAGTGAGCTGAAGAAAGACTATTCTAGAGGTGGTAAACTCACTGAAAATTTTAGGTTTTGTCTCTTTACATTGTCAGGTTGTATGGAGAGAGGAAGTGTTCTGAAAGTTTTGTTCTGATTCTTATTAATCTTTATTTCATTAACTATTAATAAACATTTCTTTATACCCTTTTAAAGTTTTGAGCCCACTTTGCCTTTCTCCTAACCTTATCTCAGAGCAAAAGTTAGTAAGTATGTTCTAGTGAGTGCCCTGGTAATTAGTCAACACCGAACCCACCACAGTAATTAACGCATTGGCCAAGAAATCTCAAATTGGCGAAGCAAAGCCAATAAAAAATCTTCCTGAAGAACTGCCTCAGACAAGAGGGAAATCAAGGCAGAGCCATGGTTTCTCAGGATTTGTTTGATCCTCATGAGCCCCGTGGTGCATTTGGAGCTGAGCCCTGGAACCTCAGGGCCCGAGAGGAGATTGCACAAACCTTTCCAGGAGTCAAAGTCAGAAGAAAACCCCAAAGTGTCTCAAAGCATAAATGGGACCCAGTGAGGTCCATCCCCAACACAGGCTCTTCATGGACTCCTAGGAGGAGAGAACTGGAGGCCAGGATGGCACAAAAACTTCTCAGAGACTCAAAATGGCACAAAAACCTCTCAGTGTGGAAAGGAAAATCCAAAGTACGTTACAAAAGTTGAGTATCTCAAAGCATCAATGAGCCCCACTGAGTGTCAGCACAAAGATCTCAAGGGACTCGTTGCAGCAGATAATTGGGGCCATGATTGCACAAACCTCTCACAGAGTCTGGATCAAAAGGGAAACACCAAGTACCTTAAAAGAACTGAAGTACCTTGCAGCATTAATGAGCCCCACTGAGTGTTGTTCCTGACAAAGCCTCTCCAGGGACTAATTACAGCAGATAATTGGAGGCCATGACCGCACAAAGCTCTCAGAGACTCCTTGGCAAAAGCCAAAGCCGAAGTGCTTTGAAAAACCTGCAGTCCCTGGGAGCATGAAGGAGCCCCCAGGGCCATTCCTGAGCAAGGCTCCCCAGGGACTCCTTCCAGCAGATCCTTGAGGCCACTGGGATGTGGGCTAGGGGGGGATGCTGAGGGCAGGACAAGGGGCTGACAGTGCCCAGCCTGGCTGGGGCTGTGCCAGGAGGCCCCAGTGCCTCAGGACAAGGTGTCTCCTGACAGCCCTTGGTGGCACAGAGCCTGCTGTGCCCCAGGGCACCAGGACTTGGCTTCTCTTTGTCCCCACCTGTCATCAGTGCCTCCAGTCCTCTGCCCTGCCTGGGGCCTGGGGACACTTTCTCAGTCGTGTCCCTCAGTGGGACCCATTAAAAGTCAAAGAAACTTTGGAGCTGGATTCTGACTTGGAGTTCTGGAGAGGTTTCTGCAGCTCCCTCTCAGGGCCTGATGTCCAGGGCCTGAGCACAAAGCCCCAGAGGGTCATTAAAGTCCTTGTGCTGTGTCTGTGCTGCTGAGCTGGGCTGGGCTCCTGGCACAGAGGGTGATCCTGGCAACAAAGGAGAGCTTCAAAAGCACATTTCTCTGGATGAGCAGCTCTTCTCCCAGCCCAGCAGGGCTGGGGCACTGCCTGCAGCCACGGCGGGCACAGCACAGAGGCACAGAGATCTTCCATCAGTCAGGGCTGGGAAGGTGCTGAGAAGTGCCTGGGGCAGAATCCCTGGCAGCCCTTGGCACAGGAACCTCTGGCTGCAGGACAATGCAGCTGCAGCTCCTGGAGTGATCTCCTACAGCTGGAACATCCCAATGCCCACAGACCCTGTGAGTACATTCTCTGATCATCTCTTGTGCAGAGCAGCCAGGGGTGCCCAGGGCTGTCCTGCAGAGCAGGGTCCTGCAGCCCAGGGCGCTGTGCTGGGCCAGGGACTCTGCTGCCTGCCAGGGACAGCTCTCAGCCGGCCCGGGGAGCTGCTCCCAGCGCTGGAGAGAAGCTGTGGGGGGAAGGAGCCACCCTGAGCAGGGCAGGTGCTGCTGCTGAGAGCTGCTGGCTGGGGCAGGGCTGCTCCCAGCTCCAGAGCAGCCTGGGCACAGCTCCAGAGGACACTTCCTAAAGAAGGTAAACCTGGGATTGCTGTAAAGATCAGGAGCTTTCCTGGGAGTGTTTTCAGTTTCCTGCTTGGGTGGGAAAGCTGGGGTGATGACAAAAAGATTTTTGCTTTTTATACATTTTTCATATATTCGTATCTCTGTAAATTACTATTATATACTTGTAAAAATATAACCCTTATATTGTAAATGTAGGTAAACTTAATGGGAAGAAATGATGATGTCTAACATCAGTTTAGAAGGCTGAATGATTTCTTTATTATAACTCTGCTATAATACATTAATATACTATATAAAAGAAGATACTAAGACTACATACTTACTTTCTTTAACTACTATATCTAACTAGTAATAACCTGTGATCCTGTTCTTGAGAGTCTAGACACAGGTGGATTGGATTGGCCATCAGGCTCAAAAATCCTCACTAGAATCTAATCAAGCAATCACCCCAGGTAAACAATTCTCTAAACACATTCTACATAGGAAAAACAAGGAGTAGAAATAGAAATGGTTTTCTCTTTCTCTCTGTGCACCTCTATGAAAAATCCTGAGAGTGGGAGAAATGTGCTAACACACCCTTACCTAACTCTTAATTAACTCTATTTAACTACTACTATAAACTTAATATAATTATAATCCTTAATTAACTCTAGTACATTTCCTAACCTTTCTCTTAGACTTTAGAACAATAAGCTGACTGTCTAAATACATTCCTGAAACACTGTATAGTCTTATTATCAGGAAGAGGACCTAGAAGAAGAACATTTTGGATTTTGACCAGAATGTGAGCAGTCACAACAAAAAGTGAAGGCAAAGAAGCCCTTGGACCTACTCCAATGGGTTGAGCCAGGGGTGTGTAACTGGGTCAACTGAATCTCCTATTGGATGTTCCTGTTAAATATCCTAATTAATCAACCTTAATGAATTGTTGAAATCAGGGGCTGGGTGTGCCCCATCCCCACTGGGACACCTGGAAACTTCCAATAAAGGTCTGGTTTTACTTTACTGGTCTAACACTGTTGCAAGGGATTTTTTTTCTCTTTTGGTTATAGACCACTGGGGGATGAGAGAAGCAGAGCAGGAATTGTAATCCCAGAATGACAGAACATTCTGAGTTGAAAGGGACACACAGGATCATCAAAGGAATGTGTGAACATTTACAGAGACTCCAGAACTGTGACTTTGGGTGGTCAGTCTCTCTGCTGGCAGCCTCCCAAAGGGCCTTCAGCCACTCCTCAGCCCTGGACAGCAGCAGCATCACCTTTGCAGGGCCCAGCAGGGCTCTCCTGAGCTGCCCTCGCCCAGCTGCACACAGACCCTGCCCCAGCCAGGGCCCTGCACACAGGCAGGTTTCTGTAGGGCCGGGCCGAGGGCACACAGGGTGGGATGGGCTCTGTGAGCGCTGGCAGGGACAAGGCACCTCTCAGGAGGGAATGTCCAGGCCCAGGGAGATGCTCAGGGAAGCAGAGGGGGCTGAACAGAGCAGTGCTGGGGCAGGAGGGCACTGTTGGTGTGTGGGAAGTGCCGGGCACAGCTGGGTACGGGAACACTGTCCTGAGTGCCCGGCTGTCTCTGCCCTGCCCTCTCAGGCACAGCACCACAACATCTTCTCCTGTTTCTGCACTCCCCTGATATTGTCAGTGTTATCTGGTGCTCTCAGGGAGGCTCTGGCATTTGCAGCAGCTGAGTCAGGCAGCATTCCTGCCAGGCAGGGCTGTCCATGGGAACGGGGTGTCCAAGCTTCCCTGGGACCTGTGTTGCTGTGGGCAAAGCAGTCCATGGGAAAGGGGAATGAGCTGAGCCCCTCCCTGAGATCCCATCATGGGCACAGCCGAGCTTTGGCTCGGAGCTTTGACTCCTTGCTTTGGCCTTCCCAGCTCTGAGCTGCCCTCCTGGGTGCAGAGCTGTGCCAGAGCCTCTGGGAGTTCCCTGAATGTCCCACGGGGAATTGCAGAGCTGCCACAGCTGAGGAAATGCTGCTGGGTTGGCCAAGGGAGCCGTGACTGTCCTTGGCACAAGGGGGTGCTGAGAGCTTGCCCAGAGACCTTTGGAGAGGGTGAGACATTCAGGGATCCCTCTGCTCTGGGCAGGGTCTGCTTTTATCCCAGGGTGACCCGGGAGTGTGACTGTGCTCTGATTCCAGCCAAAGGTGCAAAGCCAGGGCAGTTGGGAACAAGCCCATCCAGCCCCTCACCTGCCCTCATCCACAGGGAATCCTTTGCCGCTCACATCTCTCAGTGGCAAACTCTGAGTGCAGCAGGAGTGCTGGGGATTTCTGACCTCAGAGAGCCAGGAATGATGTGTGGGTAGGAAAACAATTCCAAAAATCAACTCATGCTACCTATTTCCTTAAGAAATAGAGTGAAATTACTTTAGAAGTGTGACTGCAGATGCTACCAACCCTTTCTGCAGTAGGAGTGATTGGCCTGAAAAATCCTGAATAGCCAAACTTGTCCCTCTGCCACATGGCCACAAACCCAGGGCAGTGGAGCAGGAATGGCTCCGCAAGAGCTCCCATGCACAGTCATGGCTGCCCCTGGCACACACAGCCAGCACAACTGGAGCTCAGGCAGGGACCTGGGTGAAGGTTTTCCCGGAGGAGGAACAAGGGTGTGTGAGTCCCAGCAGCACAGTCTACAGGGAATGGCCCAGGTTTGGCTCCAAGCAGCCTCTCCTGACTTCTCACTGTCCTTTCCGCCTGAACAGGTCCCCATGTGCAGCCACAGCAAATGTCCAACAGCAGCTCCATCAGCCACTTCCTCCTGCTGGCACTGGCAGACACGCGGCAGCTGCAGCTCCTGCACTTCTGCCTCTTCCTGGGCATCTCCCTGGCTGCCCTCCTGGGCAACGGCCTCATCATCAGCGCCGTAGCCTGCGGCCACCACCTGCACACGCCCATGTTCTTCTTCCTGCTCAACCTGGCCCTCAGCGACCTGGGCTCCATCTGCACCACTGTCCCCAAAGCCATGCACAATTCCCTCTGGGACACCAGCACCATCTCCTACACAGGATGTGCTGCACAGCTCTTTTTTTTTGTCTTTTTCATGTCAGCAGAGTATTCCCTCCTGACCATCATGTGCTACGACCGCTACGTGTCCATCTGCAAACCCCTGCACTACGGGACCCTCCTGGGCAGCAGAGCTTGTGCCCACATGGCAGCAGCTGCCTGGGCCAGTGCCTTTCTCAATGCTCTACTGCACACGGCCAATACATTTTCCCTGCCCCTGTGCCATGGAAATGCTGTGGGCCAGTTCTTCTGTGAAATCCCCCAGATCCTCAAGCTCTCCTGCTCCAAATCCTACCTCAGGGAACTTGGTCTTCTTGCAGTTAGTGGCTGTTTAGGACTTGGCTGCTTTGTGTTCATTGTTTTCTCCTATGTGCAGATCTTCAGGGCTGTGCTGAGGATCCCCTCTGAGCAGGGACGGCACAAAGCCTTTTCCACCTGCCTTCCTCACCTGGCCGTGGTCTCCTTGTTTGTCAGCACAGCAGCATTTGCTCACTTGAAGCCCCCCTTCATGTCATACCCATCCCTGGATCTGGCCCTGTCAGTTCTGTACTCAGTGGTGCCTCCAGCCCTGAACCCCCTCATCTACAGCCTGAGGAACCAGGAGCTCAAGGCTTCAGTGTGGACACAGATGACTGGATGGTTTCAGGGACATTAAACTGCTGGCCAGTTTCTGCAAATCACTTGTAATAAAAGTCATGTCTGAAACTTCTTGTTGGTTTCATTTTGGAGGTTCTTTTTCTTTGTTTTACTTTTTCAATATTGTCTACAAATAAATGTCATTGTTTGTGCCACTGCTGTCCATCAGTCCCTGCAGGTCCCTTTCTGCCTGGCTGCTGTCCAGCCCCTCTGTCCCCAGCCTGTAGCGCTGCAGGGGTTATTGTGGTCAAAGTGCAGGACCTGGCACATGGACTTGTTAAACCTCACCTTGTTTGATTTGGGCCCTGTATCCAGCCTCGCCAGGTCCCTGTGCAGAGCCCTTCTGCCTTCCAGCAGATCCACACCCCCAGACAACTTGGTGTCACCACAGTTCCATGAGGCCCCAGAGTGACCCAATGGTCACCATGATTCCATGAGGCCTCCTAGTGTCACAATGTCCCTTTGGTTCCATGGGACCCCTTGGTGTCACCAAATCCCTTGGGTCCTTGGGCCCCACAGTGTCACAATGGCCCTTGGTCCCAAGGCCCTGAAGTGTCACAATGGATCCTTGGTTCCATGAGGCCTGGCAGTGCAGCAATGGCCCTTGGTCCCCCAAGGCCCTGCAGTGTCACAATGGCCCTTGGTCCCCCAAGGCCCTGCAGTGTCACAATGGATCCTTGGTCCCTCAAGGCCCTGCAGTGTCACCATGGATCCTTGGTTCCATGAGGTCTGGCAGGGCAGCAGTGCTCTCCTTGGTCTGACAGTGTCAAAATGGCCTCTTGGTCCCAAGGGCCACCACAGTGTCAAACGTGTTTCCTTCATTCCACGAGTCCCTGAGGAGCAGCACTGGCCCCTTGGTTCCATGGGACCCTGCAGTGTCACAGTGGCCCCATCATGACACGAGGTCCTGCTCTGTCACAGAGCTCTGCATGGTTCCACAAGGCCCTGCAGGGTCACTGTGGCCTCTTGGTTCCATGAGGCCTCAGAGAGCCACAATGAATTCCTTGGTGCTGCCGTGTCACAATGGAGCCCTGGTGACACAAGATCCTGCAGTGTCACACGAGACCCTTGGTTCCATGGGCCACCACAGTGTCACAATTGTTCCCTCAGTTCCCAGTCCTTGCAATGGAGTAACGGCCCCTTGATTCCATTGTCCCCAGGCTCTCCCAAGGGTCTCCTTGGTTCCGCAGTGTCACAATGGCCCCTTGCTTCCCCAGGGCCCTGCAGTGTCACAATCATCAGAGAATCCACCAGGCTGGAAAAGACCTGGGAGAGCATCAAGTCCAACCTGGGACCCAACACCGCCTTGTCACCCAGACCATGGCACTGAGTGCCACATCCAGTTTTTCCTGAAACACTTCCAGGGACGGTGACACAACCACCTCCCTGGGCAGCCCATTCCAATGCCCAATCACGCTTTGTGTGAAAAATATTTCCTAATGTCCAGCCTAAAGTTCCCCTGGTGTGGCTGAAGGCTGTGTCCTCTTGTCCTGTCCCTGTTCCCTGGGAAAAGAGCCCGACCCCCAGCTGGCTGCACCCTCCTGTCAGGGAGTTGTAGAGAGTGATGAGGTCTCCCCTGAGCCTCCTCTTCTCCAGGATAAACAACCCCAGCTCCCTCAGCTGCTCCTCACAGGACTTATGCTCCAGACCCCTCACCAGCCTTGTTGCCCTTCTCTGGACATGCTCCAGCCCCTCCATGTCCTTCCTAAATTGGGGGGCCCAGAACTGGACACAGCACTCGAGGTGCTGCCCAAACAGTGCTCAGCACAGGAGAAGAATCACTGCCCTGCTCCTGCTGGCCACACCATTCCTGATCCATAGGAGTGCCAGGGGTTGGATGGGGGAAATGGTGGGGAGGGGGTGGGGACACAGGGTTATTCATTGTCAGTCATGAAGGGTCTTGATTTTCATATCTGTTCAGACTGCATTAGAAGGTTCGGGGGGTCAATATCAATTGGGGATTGCTGATATCAATCTATAAACAGGAAAACAAAACTTACCAGGACAAAACAATTCCCTGCATTGTTTTCAATATACTAAATATTCACTTTGAATACACTACTGAAATCTATCTAATTAGCCACAGAAGAGTTGAAAACTTGAATTAATCCCAGGGGCTCTTCTTGTTCAGGCATTTTGAACAAGTGTTTATGAGCTTTTCACACTGAATTCCTGAACTAAAGAGCTCAAGAAAGAAGAGGCCTCTGGAGAAGTAAAATTCATCAGCAACCTCCAAGGGGCTGAGGATCCATCCCCATCAGAGCAGCAATGAACAGCAATGGGCACAGCTTTGTGGCTGCCCCAGCTCTGGGATGGGCCCTGGGCCTGGAGCAGGAGCAGCTCTGGAGGGCCCCAAGGCCGGGCTCTTGTGCTGGCCTGGGCAGATGGGATGGCAGCAGGGGCTGCAGAGCTCTCAGCACCTCAGCCCGAGGGGAGCAGGGCACCCAGGGAGCCTCCTTTGGCCTTGGCCAAGCCCCTTCCCCCATGGCTGGGGCTGAGTCCTGGCTGAGCTGCAGCTGCTGCTGTGCCCTGGCCAGGGGCTGAGGCCGTGGGGCCAGTGGCCAGAGCAGCCTGGGCTGAGCAGAGCTGTGGGGCCAGAGCCGGCTGGGCTGTGCTGGGGAGAGGCCCTTGGTGCTGCACAGAGCTCAGGGCAGCTGGCAGAGCTTGCAGGGAGCTGGGCTGGGCTCAGAGAGCCTGGCACAGAAACCATCAGTGTCCATCCCAGCCTGGCTGAGCGTGCAGGGCAGGACTCAGCCCAGGCCTTGTGGGGCAGGGCCAGCGCCTGTGCAAGGCATGGAAAACAGGCAAGTGCTCGAGAGAGGAGGCTGCTCTGTGCCCTTGGGGGCATGGACACAGCAGGAACACTCAGGAGCCCAAAGAGCCTCCATGGCTGTGCTGGAGACCAAGGCTGGAGCAGGGAAATGCAGGGCTGCTGCGCCATGGGGAGGGCATTGAATTCCAGCACACACCTCAGCTCTCTGACGGTCCCGGCACCATGCTGGGCCCTGTTTCAGGCTGGAGCAGAGCAGATGTTGATGGCACAGGAGCCCTGCGGGGCTGGCAGGGACCTGCAGCTTGCAAGGTGCTCTGCTCTCCCTCAGCTCCTCTCTGAGAGATCCAATCCCAGCTCGGCAGCTCAGGGCACAAGTGGCACTGCCTGGTCACGGGCACACAGCTGGTGTCTGCCTGGAAAGGGGCACAGGTGTTAATTCTTGTTCATTTCATATTATACAAGGACATTTTTATTATCTGCATCACTTCAGTACTTTTCTGTACTGTTTTCTGTACAGAAAACAGCAATTTTCTGAAGTACTAATGGCAGAAGGAAAAGAAATACTGATCTTCCCGTCTTCTTGAGTCACCAATATTCTGTTTATTCTTGCCTCTCCCTCTTCCTTCAGGTGTTTCCAGTTCTCCTGTTGAAATGGCCATGTCTAAGGACATCTCTGCACTAGACCAGGTGGATCTATGTACTTCCTGTTGTGCCCAGATTTCCCCCTCCAGATGCTCTCTGGTCATTCAAATGTCTCTCGACGGACTGGTTTCACTCTTTGCACATCAGGGAGTGGCGCAATCTTTCTGAAGTTCAAATAAATATGAATTATATCTTGCTTTTTTAAAATCTATCACAGAATTACCATTTCTTGCTTCTTTGTCTAAAACTGTTCCTGTACAGAAGTCCCTTGGGGATGGGGGACATGTCAGATGCTGCTGGGACATCACAGAGAGCTGAGGGAAGAGCTGTGATGGTTATTAAACTTCAAATGTTCAACTTGTGTTTGTTGGCAAGAAACCTTTCTGTGCCTCTGAGTGTCACCATCCCTGAGCCCAAAGGACACAAACCTGATGAGTTGTGGTTCCCACTGCAGGGGCACTTGGACCTTGGCTCTGCACAGGAGAGCTCTTCACCCACTTTCCCTCTTTTCCTCCCTCTGGGCATGGAGGGAGCTCCTGACTTCAGCCTGTGACTCGTGTGTGCAAAGAGCAAATCAGGGCAGAATCGGGGCAGGGAGGGGTTGGGGGGCCTTGGGATCTGACCTGGGCACAGAAGGTGTTTTCCATTGCTCTGAGACTGTCTGCTGTGCAAAGTGGATTTAATATCCAGCAGAGGAATGACTTTTGCATTTGATGGAGCTGTGCCTTCCCTTGGGTTTGTTGGCTGACAAGAAATGAACATCCCTCTGTGTCTCGGGCAGCTCCTTCTCCAAGGAAAGCAGGTGGGAGTTGGAGCCATGGAGCTGAAACCTGCAGGTGCAGCCTGGGCTGGAGGGAGCTCAGATTTGCACAAGGCTGCTCTGAGTGCCAGGGCTTGGATGGGGGAAATGGTGGGGTGGGGGTAGGGACAGAGTCTGATTGATTGTCAGCCATGAAGGGTCTTGATTTTCATATCTATTCCAACTGCATGAGTAGGTACTTGGATTCAGTGTCAATTGGAGATTGCACATATCAATGTATTAACAGGGAAAAAAAACCTAAACACGATCTGAATAATGGTTTCTCACTGTCTTTGTAAATATAATACATTCACTTCAACTACACTACTGGAATCTGCCTAATTAACCACAAATTATTTGAACACTTACATTATTCCCAGAGGTTTGGCTTGTTAATCTGTTCTGAATGTTAATGAGCTCTGGGACACTGAATTCCTGAACTGAAGAGCTGGAGGCTGAGCAAGCCTCTGGAGCAGTAAAATTCAGCAGCAGCCTCCAAGTTGCTGAGGATGTCAGCAGCCCCCACTGAGGCCATCCCTGCCCAGAGACCGTGGGGGAATGGGCAGACAAGGAGAGCGTCCCTGGGGCTGGGGCAGCAGAACTCAGAGGCACCAGCGGCTCCAGCTGGGAAATGGAGTGTGGAATGTGGCTGTGAAAGCACTGCCTGGGCTGTGCCAAGCAGGACACACAAGCCCTGACTCCCATCCCCCTAACAACTCTCTCAAGGAGACATTTAAGAGGAATTGCAATTGTTTGTGTCCTCTGAGTTGGATGCACTGGAGAAATACCAACAAGAGATTCTCAGGAGCTCAAAACAACAAAACAGCCTTTTTTGGGAACTTTAGAAACCCAGAGAAACTTTGGTAAAAGGTTTAGCATGACATTCAATCAACAAAAACACTTCCCAAAGCATTACCTTGGCCCATTCAACTTCACAGACTATTAGCTCATTCAATTTTAAGTTAATCAACATTTGCACGAGGACCGAAATAGAAGAAAGAGACACAGAAAGAGAGACAGACAAAAAATATACAGAGAAGCACCCACCGAGCTACCAACTCCTGGATTCCAGCAGTGTTCAGATAGAAATTCCAAGAGGAGGTAGGGTCAAGACATGTGCTTGCCTCATGGTCAGCCTTAATTTTCCCTTGGTGTTCCGGGGCCCTTCCCCAGGTGGGACTTGGGGTCATTTGGTCACCCAGGAGCTGGGCTGGGGGCTCCAGAGGTGGCTGTGGAGCATTGCCTGTGCTGTGCCAGGGACTGGCAGACACTGCTGGGCTGGGATAGAGGCTCTGGGGGGATTGGGGTTCCAGGGCAGGGCAGGGCTGGGGTTCCAGGGCAGGGAAGGGGCTGGACCTGCCCCTTCCTCCCCACACATGAAATGTTTCCAGCCAACAATCTCCTCCAGTCTGTCACAACAGGCAGTGTTGGAGGTGAAATCCCAGTTCATGCCATGGGCACCTGGACAAGAAGGACAGTTCTTTTCCATATGAATGGAAGCCCCAGGTCTGGGCTCATTTCTGGTTTGATTGCCTGGATTCTGTTTGCTTTTGTTGTAGCTTTGTTTCTTTGGTATGCCTGAAATGTCCAGTCAGGAGCAGTGACTCTTGCCAAGGAACTTTGTGGTGCTGTCACTTAATATTAAATCTGGTTTCTGCTGATCCCTTGCTGGGGATTTTTTCAGCGCTCTCAAGCCCTCGTTGGTAACAGGGTGAAGGAGCCCTGGCCCAGGCTCTGGCCCTGGGGGACACGGGGATGCTGCCGGTGGGTTCCTGTCCCCCTGTCCCACCCCCTAAAGTCCCAGCCCCCGTCCCCGTGTCAGGCTCTGGGGTCGATCTCGTGGAACATCCTCTGGGGGAGGCTGCGGTGCCGGGGGCGGGGGGACCCGGGGGGACAGGGGACCCCGCTGTGCACGAGCAGCGTTGGACTTCTCTGGGGGAACTGGGAGGGGGAGCTGGGGTGGAGTGACCTCCCCAGGGACCTCACACAGCCCCTGTGATGTCACACAGCCCCTGTGATGTCACACAGCCCCTGTGATGTCACACAGCTCCTGTGATGTCACAGAGCCAACTCTGAGATGTCACCCTGAGATGTCATACAGCTGCTCTGTGATGTCACAGAAGACTGTGAGATGTCACAATGTCACCCTCCAATGTCACTATTTGTTCTTTGGTGTCACAGCCTGCTCTATGACATTACACAGCCACCCGGTGATGTCACAACCCACTCTCTGTCGTCACAGAGCCACCCTCTATGATGGCAGGATCTGCTCTATTGCCTCATACCCTTCTCTATGATGTCACAGCCTGCCCTGTGATGTCACAACCCCCTCAGTGATGCCACAAAACCCTCCCTGTGATGTCATACTGCCACTCTGTAATGTCACAGCACACACTTTGACCTCACTGCCTGCTCTTGATGTCATACAGCCATGCCATGATGTCACAGCCTGCTCTGTGATGTCACAGAGTCCCCTCTGGCATGCCATAGCTGCTTGATGACCTCACACTCTGTGATGTCATAGCCCAGTTTTTGACCTCACACAACCCACTCTGCGCTGTCACACAGCCCCTCTCTGACATCACAGCTGCTCTGTGCCTCCGTGACACAGCCACAGAGGTGCTGCTGTGACACAGCCCCCTCTGGGACACCCCACAGCCCCTGCCAGTGCTGAGCCCCTGTGAGCTCTGTCTGTGCCCTGCTCGTGTCCCTGGGATGCCCTGGCAGTGCCCCAGCCCTGCTGGGCTGTGCACAGGAGCTGCTCCTGGCCACAGCTGTCTCTGCAGCGCTGCCCTTGCCAGGAGCTGCCTCTGGGCCAGGAGCCCGGCCCAGCTCAGCAGCACAGACACAGCACCAGGACTTTAATGACCTCTGGGGCTTTGGTGCTGTTTGCATCAGACCCAGTCCCTTGAAGTGTGCTCAAAGAGCTTCTCAAGAACTCAAAAAGTCAGATTCAAAGTCCAAACTTTCTTTAACTGTTAATGGGTTCCACTCAAGGACACAATTCATATCAAAGTGTCCCCAGGCCCCAGGCAGAGCAGAACCCTGGAGGCACTGATGACAGGTGGGGACAAACAAGGCAAAGGTGTCTCTGGCGCTGAGCAAACCTGGATGTGTCTCAGGAATGCAAAGGGCCAAGGCTGAGCCCCAGCCCCTGGCAAGGCAGATCCTGTCCCTGCCTCCTTGCTCAGGGCTCTTCCCGGGATGGGCACTGCCATGTGGGGATGTGCCATGCCAAGGGCAGGACCATGGGGCGGCCCCTGCCAGGCTGCTGAGCAGGGACAAGGAGGCAATGAGGCCCCAGGGCTGCAAGGGTCACTTGTCCCCTCGTGGCCTCAGGCCCAGGGCCAGCAGCCATGGCCAAAGGGCTGCACAGGTTGGCTCTGTCAGGGCCTTGCAGCTGCTGCACATCCCTGTGCCCTCTGCAGCCCAGGCTGTCCTGCGGTGTCCCTGCCCTGGCCTCTGTCCCTGCAGGCTGTCATCATCCCCCGGCTGCCCCACCTCGCTGGCCCCTTCCTTTGCTGACAGCTCTGCCTCCTGCCTGCCCCTGCCTGGCCACACAAAGCCTTGGCCTTGGTACCCAAAGGGTTCATTCCATTTTTACCGTGCCTGTGAACTTCCAGCACAGGAACAAGGCATGCAGGGGCTGCTTTCCCAGAAAGGATGGCTGGAAGACAAGAAGAACACATCTGGCTCAAGGGTGCAGTGATAGAGAAAACAAGGACTGAATCTGGGAACTTAGGGTGGGATTTATGGAAATGGGTAAATTGTAATTGGCATTTAGCGACTGTATATGAACAACACACTGGTAGAATTACATGTCCACGCCAGGTTAGGATTTATCCCTCACTGGGCCTCAGGCCTCAATAAATGATCCCCTCTTAAATAGCAAATTAGTGTTAAGGAACCTCATTCTGACATTTTGTGTTTCAGAAACACGTGGCTTTTGCTCCTCTCTTCTACCTGAGAGCTTCCTGGGCAGGGGCAATTCTTCCAATTGCATCGGCATGGCTATGGCTCGAAAGGGCAGCGAGCAGATGGATTCAGCTTCTCCTGGCAGCCCCTGAGATGCCAGTTGTCATTTGTGTGCGCCGAGGATTCCGCTTCAGACTCAGAACTTGCGCAGCTGCTCCTCGGGCGCTGCTCGCACGCAGGCACAGCGGTGCTGCAGCAGCTGTCCCGCACACAGGGAGGGCTCTGGAGCCTCCCCAGGGCCACCAAGGAGCGGAGGAGGGAATGTGCCCGGCATCTGCTGCAGGACCGTGGGGCTGCGGGGCATCCTTGGGTCTCTTGGATGGGGGAGGGAGCGGGGCAAACGGAATCCAGATGAGACAGGGATCAGACAGCCCCACGCCAGGCAGCGTTTTCTCCTCTGAGAGCTCCTCCGAGCTGAGCGAGCTGGTGAAGCCTGCGGAGCAAATGAGACCCGGGAGTGAGGGAAAGGCTGGCTGGGAAGGAGTCAGATAAACCCGTGTGGGCATTTCCCTTTCCAAGTGGCTCCTGGGCAGACAAAGGAGACAAGAAGGAGGCCCCACCTCATGACATTCCCTTTTTTCCTTCAGGAGCTCTATTGCAGTCACTGCATACAAGAGTTGACTTGATCCCCTTGATGCCAGGGAGCGCCAAGAGCTTGAACCTTGCTGGAGTCCAGCCCTGCCTGCCTATCACTGAGCAGAGGGAAAAGATGAAGAAACTGGGCAGGGCTTGAGCCAAATTGGCATTTTGCCACTTGTTATTTCCTCCCAGCTTTTGCAGCAGGGCGACAACCCCATGGCTGCAAACCACTCCCTTTTGCAAGGCAGACGTGGACCTCGCTGGTAGCTCAGGGCTCTTGAAGGGGCTGCTGCAGTTGGCAACAGGAGCTGTTGTTGAACTTTTCACATTGCTTAACCCCCCCTGCCAAATGCCATCAAGTGGCTGAGGAAGGACACAAAAAGATTAGCCTGGAGGAAGGGAGGCCAAAACCTTGGAAAAGGATGAAAGAAATGCTGTGATCGTGACGATGACAAAAAAAAAAAACCAATTTATTTTTGACAGCAAATGAGCACCCGCCGCCCTCCAGCCCTCCCAGACTGGCAGGCCGAGTGGAGCCGTTTCCATGGCATGAGGTGCTGGCAGCCTGCGGAGAGAAACCAGAGAGCCACGGTCAGTCACAGAAGGCTCCTGTCCCCCTGTCCCACCATGGCCTGGGCCCGGGCCAGGCTGCTGGCTGTGCTCAGAGCCCAAACCTCCCGAGCCATTCCCTGTTTGGAGAGAAGGGCAGCGTGGCAGGCCACGTTCCACCTCCTCCGCTTAAGCACAGCAGCCTCCTCAGCAGCTGTAAGGGCAGGATGCCCGTGTGCCCGCTGCCCTCTGCCCGAAGCCCTTCTGCCAGCCCAGCTGTGGAGCCGGGTGCCCACCTCTGGAGACCTGCTGCCAGGAGAGGAGCCGATCCCGCACGAGGTCCTCGTCCTTCTTGAAGGGGATGTCCCCGCAGACCGTGGCCCCTGGGGTAGCGCTGGCACTGGAGGTGCTCCAGGGACGGTGCAGGCGCTTCCCCGTCCAGTCCGGGCACCAGGTGTAATCTTCCTGGGAAAACAAAGAACAATTGCATGAAATCAATTCTAAACAAGACCTGGAAACAAGAAGAAGCTACAAAGCCTGTCACCGTTTCACGGGCCTGAGGAGGGTCTGACCACTCCATGTGAGAATTGAACCTGTCCATGGGTGGGGAAAAACCCCACCTTTCCCGCCCGCAAACGCACTCCTTCCTCAAGGGCCTGCAAAGCAGACCAGCTGGGGCACGGCTTTGGAACCCGTCCCCCTCTGCTGCCCCCATCCACATGGATGGATGCTTTGTCAGGCTGGCTGCCCCCACCCCAGCCCGTGCCAGGCTGGCTGGCAGAAGCTGTCAGCAAGGCCAGGAGCCGGCTCCCCTTCCACAACACCCGTCCCCTGCCCCACCAAAAAGCAGCTTGGCGGCCAGGGGAAAAAATTAATATTCCCCAGGGCCAACGAGCGGGGAACCTGCGGCGCGTGGCCAGCCCGAGCCCTGCCATGCCTGGAAGCACGAGCATCCCCCCGCCCCTGCGCCGGCTGGGGACTCATCTTGATTTCATCGGGGCGCAGAGCGTGTCCTCCAGGAAGGGGCCGCAGCCAAAGCCACTCAGCTTTGCCCCGCCAGCAGCCAGCTCGAGGATGGTGTTCCCAGCTCCACGTGGTGCTCCAGAAGAACACGCCAGCTGTGCCTTGGCTTGCAGGCTCATCTCGATGCCATTGAGCTGCAGGGGGATGTTTCCCCTGTTCCAGTCCGTGGCACCTTCACTGCACTGCCATCACTTCTCCAATGGGACGGGGAGCACTGAGCCGCTCCCTCCACAACTCGCTGGGGACTCCTGGATCCTACTGAGCAGAGGGATGGATCTCTGCTGTCTCCTGGGCCAGGCAGGGCTCCTGCAGCCAAGAATGCTCAAAAAGGTCTTCCAGTGATGGCCTGTCTGCGGGCTCCATGGATAAACACCACCTGATGAGGTGCTGGCACTCTGCAGAGAAACCAGAAACCGCCGCTCAGTGGGACAAGGCTCCTGTCCGTGCTCTCCCACATTCCACGGTGCCCAGGCCACGCTAGGAGTGCTTGGAGCTGCAGCCAAAAGCTTCCCATCGATCCTCCCTTCCGGAGGAGAGCAGCCCAGAGGCACACGTGCCACCTCCTCCAGCTAACCCAGGAGATCAGCCTCCTCACTAGCTGCTGGAGCGGGACGCTTCTGTGCCAGCTGCCCCCTCCCAACCCCGCTCTTCCTCCCGAGCCTTGAAGGCGCATCCCCACCTTGAGACACCCGGGGCGGAAAGAAGAGCTGGCCCCAGACGATGTCCTTGTTTGTGTGGAAAGGAAGGTCCCCGCAGACCAGGTCATAAAGCAGGATGCCCAGGGACCAGATGGTGGCTGGCTGGCCATGGTAGCAGCCAAAGAGGATCCACTCCGGTGGGCAGTACTCCGGCGTTCCTATGGGACACGGGCACAGCTCATCAGGCCCATGCTGCTCCCTCCCTCCCAGCCAGCCCCTGTTCCACAACAGCCAGCCCCTGCCCCGCCGAAAAGCAACTTGGCTGCAGCCGGCTGAAGAAGGATTCCCACTCCTGCCCTCTCTCCCTGCCTCCCTCTTCCTCCTCTGCCAGCAAAGGGGGGAACCTCCGCTGCCCGGCTGGGCCCCGGCTTTGGGCTCACCTGACATCCGGGTGTAGAACGTGTCCTGGAGGATCGTGCCGCAGCCGAAGTCGATGAGCTTGGCCTCGCCCGTGGCCAGGTCGACCAGGACGTTCTCGGCCTTGATGTCGCGGTGCAGGACGCCGCGGCTGGTGCAGTGCCGCACGGCCTCCAGCACCTGGCGGAACAGCCCCCGCGCCACGGGCTCCGTCAGGAACCCCCGCTCGGCCAGGAAGTCCCAGAGGTCCTGACAGCGCTGCGGACGCTCCATGACCAGCGCGAAGCCGTCGGGCAGCTCGAACCAGTCCAGGAGCCGCACGACGCCGCGGAAGCCAGGGCACGACACCATCCACAGCAGCGCCAGCTCCATGGGCACAAGGGCGCCGTTGTGCTGCGGGGGGACCGCGATGCCCTCAGCGGGGCCGATGCTGCGCCGCGCCTTGGGCATCCCCTGCCCGGCCCCAGCGCCGCTGGCCATTGCCCGGCCCGGGACGCTGCGCGGCCCCCGCTCACTCCCCGCTCGCTCCCCTCGCAGCGTTCCGGCTGCCACCCTGCCGGGCCTCGCCTCAGCCCCGCCCGGCACGCCCCGCCGGCTTCTCCCACTGGCCCCGCTCACTCACCAGCCGCGCCCACTCCGAGATGCGATCGCGGCGCACTCGCTTGATGGCCACCTGCAAGTCAAGGCGAGCGCCGGGCTGAGCTCTCCGCCCGCCGCTCGCCGCCCGCCGCCCCCTCCGCTCAGGCCCCGTCTCTTACCGGGGCGCCGTCGGCGAGCCGGGTCCCGGAGTAAACGCTGCCGCAGCCGCCGCTCCCCAGCAGCGGGCCCTCCCGGTAGAGCTGCTCCAGGGGAGGCTTCTCCGCCCGTGCGGGCGGCACCGCGCTCCCGCTCTTCTGCCCCGGGAACCCGACCGCCCGGCGCGCTGCTGCTTGCCGAGCCGCCCCGGGCTGCGGCGGCTCGGGGCCGGCGGCGAAGCCGAGCAGCGGCGGAGCTCGGAGCGGGGAAGCTGCTGGCGACGCTGTCGGGGCCGGGGCGGGCGCGGGGCGGCAGCGGGGCGGCTGCGGGCGGAACCGCGGGAGGGGCTTGGTTCGGGGCCGGGGCCTCGGCCGGGGCCGGCCCAGAGCCCGCGCCAGGCGGAGCCAAAAGACCGCGCTGCTCCGCCAGCACCAGAGCAAGAGGCACTTCCAGAAGTGCCACAGCCAGTACGGAGAGAGCCCGGCCGAGGCGGCTCCACGGCGGGACGGGCAGGGGCGGGCACGGGGCGGCCCCGCCGAGCGGCGCCTTGCGGGACGCGGCATGAGCCGGGCTGGGAGAGGCAGAACACGGACGGGACGGGACGGGAATAGAGTGAGTGTGAGAGGGACAAGGGGATGGGGAGCGAGTGGAAAGTCGAGCGGAAAACCGATCGAGAGAAGCGCTGCTGCTGCTGCTGCTGCTGCTGCTGCTGCTGCTGCTGCTGCTGCTGCTGCTGCTGCGGAACCGCCGGAGCTCGCGAACGTTCCTCCGTTGCCTCCGCGAACCCAACGGAGGAGCCGCCGCGCGCCCCGCGGAACGAAAGAGAGAAACTAACAAATAAAACCCCAAAGTAATTCCTATTCGAGAAGTAACCAAATCAAACAATGTAGCAATAAAGAAGCGTGTTGGCTTGTGGCTTTCTTCTTTGGCTGAGACGAAGCATTTCATGGGGAAGAATTGCCTCTTCAGACACTTTTGCGAGAGTGGACAGGAGTGGAGCATTTAATTTTCAAGTAGAAAAGGGAAATCGTATCAGTAATGTCATCTCTTTTCATCCTCTGTTGAGACAGTTGCAGGCTGCCAAAAGACATGGTCTGCAATGTGGAGCTTGGGGCCAAGATCCTTTTTCTGCCAGAGGATGAGGAGGGGAAGTATCCCAGAATCATGGAGTCGTGGCATGGTTTGGTTTGGAAAGGATCTGAAAAATCACACGGCTGCAACCCCCCTGCTGTGGCTGGGGACCCCTTGCACTAGCCCGGCTTGTCTAGAGCTCCATGCAGCCTGGCCTTGAACACTGTCAGGGACGGGACAGCCACACCTGCTCTGGGCAACCTGTTCCAGGAGAGAATTTCTTCTGAATTCCTTACCTAAACCGACTCTCTTTCCACCTGGATCCATTCTCCCTTGTCCTGTCCTTGCCTGCCCTTGTACAAAGTCCCTGTCCATCTTTCCTGTAGCTTGCCCTCAGGTACTGGAAGGCCACAGTTGGGTCAAGTCTAAGTCTCTTGCCCAGGCTGAAGAAGCCAAGCTGTGTCAGCCCTTACTTGCAGGAGAGAAGTGTTCTAGATATATATTATAATATTGGCTTTTTGCAAATATTAAAATGGATTTTATATATGTGATGTTAAAGTAACTTTGTTCCAAATATATAGTTTTTAATTTTGTTGTTAATTAGGCTTAGACACAGTAGTGCAATAGCTGATGGAAGTATGCTTGTGTTAAAATGCCTACTTGGATGGGATAACATCCAATGAACACAGGATGAGCACACCTGTACAGATCTGCCAACCATCAGCACTCACCGTCTGAAGGCAGTGCGGACCAAGGCCCGAACTGGAAGGGATAAAGAGAAGGAGCCAAGCCCCAGCCAAGGAACACGCATGCTCTGAAAAGGCAGACCCAAAGAGGGGCCATGTAAAATATTTGTTGGAAAATGTAAACTCGTTGATGGGTATGCATAAGGGGCTATGAATATGCAGCAGGCTGGTGTAAGGGAAAAGGTATTTAAGGGGGATCCCTGAAGGTAACAGGGTGGTCTTGGCTGAGTGCCAAGATGCACCCAGCCATAAATAACCTTTGCTCCATGGTCCTTGTCTCCTATTGTCCTTTATTAAACTTTTTACATTTTGACAGGAGAATGAACGTGTTTTTCACATGGACTACATATGCTTATACAAATTCTAGGAAGACTAGTAATTTTTTCTACAATAATTGGGTTAATCATCACAAACGAACATCCATTTTGCAGCATCTCTTGTTAATAGAAGTTGATTCAATCTTCTTTCTTGATTCAGTCTTCTTGCAGTCTTCAAAGCTCTGTTTGTTATTGCCAAGGCATTCTGATTATCAAATTTTTTATGCTAATCAGGTCTGAAGTACATCAACTCACTTCTGTCCTGGCAGCATGGGTGTGTCAACTCAAGGAGGGAAACACTAGTCGAGAGGATTACAGTAAGGTGAAGGTAGACTCAGCTTCCAGTGACCGAGCTGCCAGGTATGATCTGTCAGATCCCCTTGAAGGTACCTCTAGTATGAATGCCCAGGGAAGAAAGGATAACCAGGGCTAGAGGGGCCCTGCCTTGAGCCAGGGAGAGGCACGGGAAAACCGGATCTTTGGTCAGTGTAGATCCGATGGCCGGGCACATCAGAACCACAAAAATGCGACACCTTAGTTGATACTGGAGCGCAGTGTCCCCTGATACCATTGGGACATGTGGGGGCAGAACCTGTTTCCATTGCTGGGGTGACGGGGGGATCACAGCAATTGGCCCTGTTGGGAGCCGAGGTGAGCCTGACTGGGAAGGAGTGGCAGAAACATCCTATTGTGACCAGCCCAGAGGCCCTGGGTATTCTGGGCATAGACTTCCTCCAGAACATTCCCGAGTACAGCCAGATTGTGAGCCCTCCCTACCTGGTCACCTACAAGAAGAACGATTTCCTCTGGGGCCCTGAACACCAACAAGCTTTCGCCCAGATCAAGCAGGAGATTGCTCAGGCAGTAGCCCTTGGCCCAGTCAGGATGGGACCAGAGATGAAGAATGTGCTCTACTCTGCAGCTGGGAACAACGGCTTGTCCTGGAGCCTTTGGCAGAAGGTGCCTGGGGAGACTCGAGGCCGACCACTGGGATTCTGCAGCTGAAATTACAGAGGGTCTGAAGCCAAATGCACTCCCACAGAGAAGGAAATCTTGGCTGCCCATGAAGGAGTTCAAGCTGCCTCCGAGGTGATTGCCACAGAAACACAACTCCTCCTGGCACCCTGACTGACAGCACTGGGGTGGATGTTTAAAGGGAAGGTTCCCACTGCCCTCCATGACACTGCTGCAACATGGAGCAAATGGATTACTCTCATCATGCAGCACACCCGGATTGGAAACCTGAATTGCCCTGGGATTTTGGAGATAATTACAAACTGGCTGCTGGTGAGAACTTTGGTCTCACTGATGGAGAGCAGCAGGAACAAGTGACAAGGGCTAAAGAAGGTGCACCATGCAACCAACTACCAGAAGAGGAAACTCGATACGCTGTTTTCACTGACGATTCCTGTGGCATTGTAGGGACGAACTGGAAGTGGAAAGCAGCCGTATGGAGCCCCACACAACACGTAGCACAAGCTACCGAAGGAGAAGGTGGATCAAGTCAACTTGCTGAAGTCAAGGCCGTTCAGCTGGCCCTGGACATTGCTGAGAGAGAGAGAAGTGACCAAAGCTCGACCTTTATATGGATTCTTGGATTTTAGCCAATTCTCTGTGGGGCTGGCTGGAAAGGTGGAAAAAGGCCACCTGGCAGCGTAGAGGAAAACCAATCTGGGCTACTGATGTGTGGAAAGACATTGCCTCTTGGGTAGAAAATGTGTCTGTGAAAGTCTGTCATGTAGATGCCCATGTCCCCAAGAGTCGGGCTAATGAGGAACACTGAAACAACGAGCAGGTAGATCAGGCTGCAAAGATAGAGGTGTCAAAGATAGACTTGGATTGGCAACACAAGGGGGAGTTGTTCCTAGCTCAATGGGCCCATGATGCCTCAGATCATCAGGGTAGAGATGCCACCCACAAGTGGGCATGAGACCGAGGGGTGGATTTAACCATGGACAGTATTTTTCAGGTTATCCATGACTGTGAGATGTGTGCTGAGATCAAGCAGGCCAAGTGAGTGAAGCCCCTGTGGTATGGTGAGCGGTGGTCCAAGTACAGGTATGGGGGGGCCTGGCAGATTGACTACATCACACTGCCCCAGACACGCCAAGGCAAGCGCTACGTGCTCACAATGGTAGAAGCCACCACGGGATGGTTGGAGACCTCCCCTGTGCCTCACGCCACTGCCCGGAGCACCATCCTGGGCCTTGAAAAGTAAATCCTGAGCAGGCATGGTACCCCTGAGAGGATTGAGTCTGACAACGGGACTCATTTCAAGAACAGCCTTATCAACACCTGGGCTAGGGAACATGGCATTGAGTGGGTGCACCATATCCCCTACCATGCACTGATAATGCACCAGCTGCAGGCAAAGTGGAGAGGTACAATGGACTGTTAAAAACCACCTTGAAAGCATTGGGTGGGGGATCTTTCAAAAACTGGGAGCAGCATTTAGCAAAGGCCACATGGTTAGTTAACACCTGTGGTTCCACCAGTGGAGCAGGTCCTGCCCAGTCTGAGTCCCTGAATATAGCAGATGGAGATAAAGTCCCAGTGGCACATATCAGAGGTTTTTTAGGGAAGACAGTGTGGATCAACTCTGCCTCGAGTACAGACAAACCCATTTGTGGGATTGTCTTTGCTCAGGGACCAGGTTGTACATGGTGAATAATGCAGAAATATGGAAGAACTCGATGTGTACCTCAGGGAGATCTGATTGTGGGGTGAGCCTCATATGCAAATATCACTGTTTGCTGGATGTTACTGCCACTGTCTTTAAATTAAACCACACAGACATGAGACAGAAGGAAATGTGCAAGTGCCAAATGTTTGAGCAAGAGAGATAGAAGCAAATGTGTAAGTGTCAAAGGTTTGAGCAAGTGAGATGGAAGGATGAGTAAGTGAAAGATGGAAGTTTTAACTTGATGAAGTTTTTTACATGATGTTTGGTAGTTATGTTGACGATATGGAGATATGGGGTGGAATGTCCTAGGGTGACGTTATGGGTCTTGCATCCCCAATTGTGTGTTCTGTTTATGCCTGATATTACGTTCTGTGCCTTCGGGACTGACTCTGAAAGTGAACATTTGTTTTGTCTTGTTATCAGCCAGCTCACCTCCCCCATGGTCTATGTCTAGGAGAGGCTAGGTTTCCTTGCTTGCTTGCTGGCTTGCTTGCTTTCACTTTGCGCTTGCTTTTGCTTTTGTCTATTAGTTAGTTGGTTTTTTTTTGTATTGGGGAGTGTTTTGCTTGTTGAATAACAGGTTTTTTTTCCACTTCTCTCCAAGGAAATTCTTCCCGATCCAGGAAGGGGAGGCGCCGGGGGGAGATTACTTTCTTGGGGCTCCTCCTGGAGTTTTTCTCCCAAATTTGCCCTAAACTAGGACACCTTGGCATGTCAAGGGCTGCTTCTCACCTGCCCTGAAGCACTGGGGCTCTGGGCTTTCCTTCCTATGGGAGAGAACTGTCCTTCTCCTCCAGGGACCCAGGGCCAAAACCAGGATTCCTTCTCCAAATCTCTTTATATGCAAAGATTGTTCCCTGATGAAATCTGCCAGGAAAGACAGGTCTGGATGCCTTGGCCACCCAGGGGCCACCTCTCATCTGCCTTTGAGACACTGGGACCATGTGCTTTTCTTTCTTATGGGAAAAGAACATCCATCTCAACTAGGCACCCATGGCCAAAATTGGGGATCTGCCTCCAGAATTCCCTATATCCAAGGATAGCTCCCAGACAAAAGCTGCCAGGGGAGACAAGTCTGACTGGCCTTGGCTTACTGAGGGCTGGCACTCATGTGCCTCTGAAACACTGGGGCTCTGTGCTTTCCTTGCTAATAAAAAGTCTTCCTGTCCCTCATCAAATTTGGCACCCACGGCCAAAATTGAGATTCCAGTTCCAAAATGCCCTGTGTCCAAGGATAGCCCCTAGAGGAAAGGTGCCAGGACAGACAGGTCTGGCTGGCTTGGCCTAAGGGTGGCCACCTTTCATCTTCTTCCAGAACACTTGCATTTTGTGCTTTTCTTTCCTATAGGAAAAAACCTTCCATCCTGACCAGGCGCCCATGGCCAAAATTAGGATTCCACCTCCAAAACTCCGTACATCCAAGGATTGCTCCCCAGTGAAAGCAGCCAGGACTTAAAGGATTGGCTGCCCTTGGCCTCTTGGGAACTGCCTCTCACCTGCCACAAAACACTGGAGCTCGATGCTTTCCTTCCTATGGAAAAGAGCCGTCCTTCTTCTCAAGGTGTCCATGGTCAAAATTGAGATTCCTCCTCCCAAATTCCATATATCCAAGGATCTCTTCATGACAAAAGCTGACAGGACAAACAGGTCTGGCTGGCTTGGCCTCCCAGGAGCCACCTCTCTCCTCTTCTGCTTTTGAAACACATGGGCTCTGTGCTTTCCTTCCTATGGAAAAGAACTGTCCTTCTTATCTCTGCAGAAATGGCTGAAATTTGGGTTCCAACTCCCAAATTCCCTATACCCAAGGGTTGCTTTCAGAAAAAAGCTACCAGTACAGAGAGGTCTGGCTGCCTTAGGCCTATGGTGGCCACCTTTCATCTGCCCCTGAAACACCGGTGTTCTGTGCTTTCCTTCCTATGGAAAAGAATTGTGCTTCTCCTCCCCCAGGTGTCCATGTCTGAAATTGGGATTCCACTTCTAAAATTCCCTATATCCAAAGGTTGTTCCCAGCCAAAATCTGCCAGTACCGTCATGTCTGGCTAGCCTTGGCCTCTGGTGGCTGCCCCTGCCACACTGGGGCTCGGTTCTTTCCTTCCCATGGAGATCACTGTGACACGGTGGGGACCTCATGGAAGCAAGGGGATCATTGTGGCACCACTGGAGCCCATGGAACCAAGGGGCCATGGTGACACAGCGGGGCTTCATGGACCCAGAGACCATTATGACTCTGTGGGGCCTGATGGAACCATGGAGGCCATTAGGACCCTTCAGGGCCTCGTGTCACCAAGGGGGCATTGTGACACCTCAGAGCTTCATGGAAGCAAGGGAACTTTGGGACACTGTGGGGCCTCATGGAACCAAGGGAACATGGAACAGGTCTGGCTGGCTTGGCCTCCCAGGGGCCACCTGACAGCTCTGGCTGATCTTGGAATGTTAAGGGCTGCCTCTCATCAGCTCCTGGAGCACTGGGGCTCTGTGCTTTCCTTGCTAAGGGAAAGAACTGTCCCTCTTTTCAGCTGCCCATTGCCAAAATTGGTATCCTCCCTAAAAAATTTCCTCTATGCAAAGGTATCTCCCAGAAAAAAACCTGTCAGCTCTAGCTGACCTCTGGCAGTAACCTCTCATCCACCTGGGAAAACTGTGGGGCTCTGTTCCTTCCTTCCTGTGGAAAATAACCTGGCCTTCATGTCCAGGGTCCATGGCAAAAATTAGAATTTGGCCTCCAAAATTCCGTATATCCAAGGATCACTCCCAGACAAAAGTAGCCAGGACAGACAGGTCAGGCTGGCCCTGTGCTCTGGTGATTTTCTTAGATGATGAGCTGAATGTTGTCATTTGAAAACACCTTGGAGAGCACCCAGAGATCTCCCAAGGTGGGATTTTGAGGCCTCGGGCACATGACCACTACATATGGGCAAAGGAGCTCTGTGCTCTGTGCTGTTGTGGTGGTTTTGCATCACAGAAGTGATGTCCTGAGAGAAGCTGATAGCAGTTTCCTCTGTGTCTGACCAAAAAAAACAATCAGTACTTAGCTTTGAGAGCTGACAATCTGTTAAACCACTAAGGAAACTGCACACGCCTCTGTGAAGACACAAGTTAAAGATGGAGAAGCCTGGCTGGGTCTCTTTCCCTTCTGGCCAGCAAAGAGGTGACCAGGCCGGCCCAGCCCCGTCTCAGCCAGGCCAGGCCGGGCGGCTCCTGCCGTGGGGCCGGGCCCCTTCCCAGGGAGCCGCCAGGCCCCATCGGCTGCCGGGCAGGGCAGGGGAGGCCGCGGGGCCGAGGCCGGGCCGGGCCGTGGCTGCGGTTGCTGACATCTGGCCGCTACCGAGCCCTGCCCCGCCGCCAGCCCGGGCCCAGCCAGGATCCGCCGGGCCCCAGGAGCAGCCCCGGGCCGGGCCGGCTCGGCCAAGGTTCTGCCGCCCTTGGGGTTCGCCCGCAACCAGCGGGCAGGGGGAGGAGAAGCCATGGGCCCCGGCCGTGCTGCTGCTGCTGTGCTCTGGCCTGGCTGCTGAGATCCTGGCCCTGCCCCAGCGCGGCCCAGCCTGACACAGCCCCAGCGCAGCCGCTGCAGAAACCTCCATGGTAAAACAGCTCCGGCCGCAAGTACCGAGCCCGGCCGGGGTCACGGAACCATCTGCAGGCCCCGGCTGAGATATTGACTCTTCCAGTGCTTCCATCCTCCCTCGCGTGAGAGAAAACGACAAAGTGCAGGCACACACAGGAGCAACATGAAGACACCGAGGTCAGTGAAGAGGAAGTTGGGTCCCAGATGGAAGGGATGGAAGGAGACACCTTGATCTTGGGGCTGAAATCCTCTGGTAAAGCTATGGAGAAGGATGTAATTGATACATCAGACAATAACGCATTAAAAAGTATGGGGAGATGATTTGTTTAGCAAAGGCCTCCGTGCTAATGTAAGGAAATGTTGAAGTACCTGTGATCCCATGAGAAGTTTGAACAATGAAAGACAGCAGAGTGATGAGACCCTGAGCCCCCAGGGAGAGAAGAAGACCTCTGTTTCCAGAGATGAAGATGATTTCAGAAATAAAAGAAGAGAACTTTTGCTCTTATACAGCTCATCTTTAAACTAATACCCCATAAGCTGGCATGGCTGATAAACACAGCTGTGGGAGAAGCTGTGAAAAAATGGGAGGGATTTCACAATTACAGATTTTTCCTAGGCAGCTGCTATTCATGGGAATGAAAAGCCATGAGATAACTGTTGTCTTGTGGAGAAGTCTCCATAACATTTACAAGAGGAACTTCTCTTTCTAAGTCAACCAAAGAAAGACTATTCTAGAGGTGGAAAACTGACTGAAATTTTAGGTTTCGTCTCTTTTCATTGTCAGGTTGTATGGAGAGAGGAAGTGTTCTGAAAGTTTTGTTCTGATCCTTATTACTCTTTATTTTAGTTACTATTAATAAACTTTTCTTTATACCCTTTTAAAGTTTTGAGCCCACTTTGCCTTTCTCCTAATATTATCTAAGAAATTAGTAAGTATATTCTAGTGAGTGTCCTGGTAATTAGCCAACACTGAACCCACCACAGTAATTAACGCATTGGCCGAGAAATCTCAAATTGGCGAACCAAAGCCAATACAAATCTTCCTGATGAACTGCCTCAGACAAGAAGGAAATCAAGGCACAGCCATGGTTTCTCAGGATTTGTTTGTTCCTCATGAGCCCCGTGGTGCATTTGGAGCTGAGCCCTGGAACCTCAGGGCCCAAGAGGAGATTGCACAAATCTTTGCAGGAGTCAAAGGCAGAAGAAAACCCCAAAGTGTCTCAAAGCATAAATGGGACCCAGTGAGGTCCATCCCCAACACAGGTTCCTCATGGACTCCTTGGAGGAGAGAATTGGATGCCAGGATGGCACAAAAACCTCTCAGAGACTCAAATTGCACAAAAACCTCTCAGTGTGGAAAGGAAAATCTAAAGTAGCTTTAAAAACTTGAGTATCTCAAAGCATTCATGAGCCCCACTGAGTGTTGTTCCTGACAAAGCCTCTCCAGGGACTAATTACAGCAGATAATTGGAAGCCATGACTGCACAAAGCTCTCAGAGCCTCCAAGGCAAAAGCAAAAGTCAAAGTGCTTTGAAAAACCTGCAGTCCCTGGGAGCATGAAGGAGCCCCCAGGGCCATTCCTGAGCAAGGCTCCCCAGGGACTCCTTCCAGCAGATCCTTGAGGCCACTGGGATGTGGGCTAGGGGGGATGCTGAGGGCAGGACAAGGGGCTGACAGTGCCCAGCCTGGCTGGGGCTGTGCCAGGAGGCCCCAGTGCCTCAGGACAAGGTGTCTCCTGACAGCCCTTGGTGGCACAGACCCTGCTGTGCCCCAGGGCACCAAGACTTGGCTTCTCTTTGTCCCCACCTGTCATCAGTGCCTCCAGTTCTCTGCTCTGCCTGGGGCCTGGGGACACTTTCTCAGTCGTGTCCCTCAGTGGGACCCATTAAAGAAACTTTGAAGTTGGATTCTGACTTGGAGCTCTGGAGAGGTTTCTGCAGCTCCCTCTCAGGGCCTGATGTTCAGGGCCTGAGCACAAAGCCCCAGAGGGTCATTAAAGTCCTTGTGCTGTGTCTGTGCTGCTGAGCTGGGCCGGGCTCCTGGCACAGAGGGTGATCCTGGTAACCAAGGAGAGCTTCAAAAGCACATTTCTCTGGATGAGCAGCTCTTCTCCCAGCCCAGCAGGGCTGGGGCACTGCCTGCAGCCAGCCCGGGCACAGCACAGAGGCACAGAGAGCTTCCATCAGTCAGGGCTGGGAAGGTGCTGAGAAGTGCCTGGGGCAGAATCACTGGCAGCCCTTGGCACAGGAACCTCTGGCTGCAGGACAATGCAGCCGCAGCTCCTGGAGTGATCTCCTACAGCTGGAACATCCCAATGCCCACTGACCCTGTGAGTACAACTCTGAGTATTTCTGGTGTAGGGGAGGTGAAATGCTCATGAAGCTCTGACATGCTGAGGGGTTCTGATCAGTCATAGAATATATCCAAGAAAATGATTTTGATAAAAATGAGGCAATTTCCTAAGAATTTATATTCAGTTTCCTACTATTGGAGAATGGCAGGGAGGGAGGAATACATATTAACGGTTGATTAGGAATTTTGACAAGAGCCTGAGACATCTGAACTGTAACTTTTAGTGATCAATAGGTTCACAGTAGATCCCTAATGTGCTTTCAGCCACTCTGCCCATTGACAGCACCAGCATCACCTTTGTTGGAGCCATCAGGCTCAGTCTGAGCTGTCCTTTCTCCAAGCTGCAAACAGAACCTGCCCCCAGCCAGTGCCCTGCAAAGAGGCAGGGTTCTGTCAGGCCAAGGAGAGTGCACAGAGATTTGGGGTCTGTGAGTCCTGGCAGGGAGAGATCAGGCACAGGGAAACACCTGCAGGAGGAAAATCCCCAAGAAGAAGAGAGACTATGAGGGAAGGAGAGAAAGCAAAACCCAGGACTGCTGTGGCAGGGAGAGTTTAGAGATGTCCAGAGGATCCCCTCCAGTGCAGCCCCTCCCTCTGAACAAGCCCCCTCCCTCCTGTCCCCCCAGCCAAGCCTCTGCCCTCAGGGCCGGGGCTCCAAGGCGTGCAGCCCCTCCTGTGCAGGCAGAGCTGCAGCAGAGCCGTGGGGCAGCTCTGCAGCCCCGGGCCCAGTTCCCTCTGCAGAGCACAGGGCTGGGAGCAGCTGCCCGGCACTGGGGGCTCTGGGAGGGGGCACAGCTGGCTCAGGGTGACACAGCTGTCCCCAGTGCCCGGCTCTGGGCAGTGCTGTCAGTGCAGCCAGGGAAGGAGCTGCATCTCCCTGCATCCAGTGCCATCAGAAGGACACTTGGAAGTCTCCCTGAGATTTCAGTCCAGGCTGGGAGCTTCAATCCAGGGTGCAAACCTGTCCTAGATCATCTATGAGTTATAAGATTGATGGGGAAAGGCAGAGGTGTTGTGACACTGAAAATGCTGTTGGGTTGTTGAAATGAGCAACATGAGTCCTTGGCTAGAAATGTGGAGCTGGGCTGTGGTGGATCCATCTGCTCTCAGCAGTGCTTGGTGATATTTTAGAGAAAGCATGGGAAGGTGATCACCCTTCTCCTGAGAGAGGTTAAAGCCCAGAGAAACTCTGAACAGGTCAGAATGACAGACCATCTGCCCTCACTCTCCTCTCATCACTTTGCCTCACAGTTCTGTTCTGTTGCTCTGTTCTTCCTGGGGGCAGCAGAAATTCTGAGGGTTTCTGATATCCAAGAACACCAGCAGTGATATGGGGGTTCTTAAAAAGAAAACCTCAGAACTCTTGAACACAAAATGGTGTCTGTCTGTGGCACAGAGGAGGGTGTATGGGAAATGGATTTGATTTTGGTTACAGGTATCTCCTCTAACTCTTCTCTGTCCTTTCTCCATGAACAGGTCACCATGTGCAGCCACAGCCAATGTCCAACAGCAGCTCCATCAGCCACTTCCTCCTGCTGGCACTGGCAGACACGCGGCAGCTGCAGCTCCTGCACTTCTGCCTCTTCCTGGGCATCTCCCTGGCTGCCCTCCTGGGCAATGGCCTCATCATCAGCGCCGTAGCCTGCGGCCACCACCTGCAGACGCCCATGTTCTTCTTCCTGCTCAACCTGGCCCTCAGTGACCTGGGCTCCATCTGCACCACTGTCCCCAAAGCCATGCACAATTCCCTCTGGGACACCACCACCATCTCCTACATGGGATGTGCTGCTCAGCTCTTTTTCTTTCTCTTGTTCATCTCAGCAGAGTTTTCCCTCCTGACCGTCATGTGCTACGACCGCTACGTGTCCATCTGCAAACCCCTGCACTACGGGACTCTCCTGGGCAGCAGAGCTTGTGCCCACATGGCAGCAGCTGCCTGGGCCAGTGCCTTTCTCAATGCACTGCTGCACACAGCCAATACATTTTCCCTGCCCCTGTGCCATGGCAATGCCCTGGGCCAGTTCTTCTGTGAAATCCCACACATCCTCAAGCTCTCCTGCTCCAATTCCCACCTTAGAGAAATTGGGCTCATTGCTGTTAGTGCCTGTTTGGTATTTGGTTGTTTTGTGTTCATTGTTTTCTCCTATGTGCAGATCTTCAGGGCTGTGCTGAGGATCCCCTCTGAGCAGGGACGGCACAAAGCCTTTTCCACCTGCCTCCCTCACCTTGCCGTGGTCTCTCTGTTCGTCAGCACTGCAGCGTTTGCCAATCTCAAGCCATCTTCCCTCTCCTCCCTATCCCTGGATCTGGCCCTGTCAGTTCTGTACTCGGTGGTGCCTCCAGCCCTGAACCCCCTCATCTACAGCCTGAGGAACCAGGAGCTCAAGGCTTCAGTGTGGACACTGATGACTGGATGCTTTCAGGGACATTAAACTGCTGGCCAATTTCTGCAAATCACTTGTAATAAAAGTCATCTTTGATACATCTTGTTGGTTTCATTTTGGAGGTTCATTTTCTTTGTTTTGTTTTCTAAATATTTTCCACAAGGAAATGCCATTTTTTGTGACATTTCTCACTTTGTTTCTCTCCACCTTCCTGTGGCTACATACTGGGTCAATGAGGGGCTGCGCTATTAGTGGCTTTAAAGGAACTCAAGGATCTCCCAGCAAAGTCTTCTGCAGAGATGCCCTTTTGTTGCCTTCTCTGGAGCTGCAGAAGCAATGTCTGTGTGCAGAGCTGGGGGCAGATCAGTGCTGGCACAGCAGCCCTGCTCCTGCTGGCCACACCGTTCCTGATCCAGGCCAGGACCAATTGGCCTTCTTGGCCACCTGGGCACACTGCTGGCTCATGTTCAGCCTGCTGTCCATCAGTCCCTGCAGGTCCCGTTCTGCCTGGCTGCTGTCCAGCCACTCTGTCCGCAGCCTTTAGCGCTGCAGGGGTTGTTGTGGCCAAAGTACAGGACCTGGCACTTGGAGTTGCTAAACCTCACCTTGTTGGATCTGGCCCCTGGATCCAGCCTTCCAGATCCCTCTGCCAAGCCCTCCTACCCTCCAGCAGAGCAACACTCACATCCAGCATGGAGTCATCTGCAAAGATGTCCTTGGTTGCACGGGTCCCCTCAGTGTCACAATGTCCCTTTGGTTACAGCAGGCCCGGCACTGTCACACTGGTTGCCTTGGTTCCATGGGGCCCCAAAATGTGACAATGGACTCCTTGGTTCCATGGGGCATCACAGTGTCACAATGCTCTCCTTGGTCCCGGAGTTTCACAGTGGCCCCTTGGTTCCATGGGGCCCCAGAGTGTCACAAAGGCACCATGGTTACATGAGGTCCCACACTGTCACAATGCTCTCTGTGGTTCCACAAGTCCCCTCAGTGTCCCAATGGACTCCTTGTTTCCACGAGGCCACACAGTGTCACAACAGCCTTCCAGATTCCTTGAGGCCCCAGAGTGTCACAGTGGCCTCTTGGTTCCACAAGGTCCTGCAGTGTCACAGTGGCCCCTTGGTTCCACAAGGTCCTGCAGTGTCACAATGTCCCCATGGTTCCATGAGGCCCCGCAGTGTCAGAACGGCCCCTTGGTTCCACTGGGCCCTGGACTCTCCCAATGCTCTCCTTGGTTTTGCAGTGTCAAAATGGTGAAACCCCTCGGTTCCAGGAGGCCCCGCAGTGTCACAATGGCCTCTGTGGTTCCACGAGGACCCAGTGTCACGGGTGACTCCCTGGTTCCATTTGGCCCCAGAGCACCACAATGGAGCCCTGGTTCTAGGGGGCTGCACAGTGTCACCATGGTCCTCTTAGTTACACGAGGCCCTGCAGTGTCACAATGGCCCCAGAGTGTCCCAATCATCACAGAATGACAGAATCAAATAGGCTGGAAAAGACCTTTGGGATCATCAAGTCCAACCAATGCCCTAAAACTGCCTTGTCACCCAGACCATGCCACTAAGTGCCACTGGAGAGGGACAGTGACTCTGCCACCTCCCCCCCTGGCCTGCCCATTCCAATGCCCACTCACCCTTTCTGTGAAGAACTTCTTCCTGTTGTCCAGCCTAAACCTCCCCTGGTGCAGCTCAAGGCTGTGTCTTCTTGTC
Organism: Anomalospiza imberbis; assembly: GCF_031753505.1. Lineage (NCBI taxonomy): Eukaryota > Metazoa > Chordata > Aves > Passeriformes > Viduidae > Anomalospiza > Anomalospiza imberbis. Next base: position 919,699 of record NW_027100141.1, read on the forward strand.
CTGCCCTCCAGCAGATCCACACTCACACCAGCTTGGTGTCATCTGCACATTTGGTGATGGTGGGCTCGATCCCCTCACCCAGATCATCAGTGAAGATGTTAAACAGGACTGGGCCCAACACAGATCCCTGGGGGACAGCACCAGGGACTGGACACCAGCTGGATGCAGCACCATCCCCACCGCTCTCTGGGCCCAGCCTCCAGCCAGCTCTTCAATCTCCCAGCGAGGAGGGAACCTGCCCAAGCCATGGGTGCAGCTTTTCCAGGGAATGCTGTCAGAGACAGTGTCAAAGGCTTTGCTGAAGTCCAGATGGACACATCCACAGCCTTTCCCACATCCATAGCTGGGTCACCTGGTTATAAAAGGAGATCAGGTTGCTCAGGCAGGACCTGCCCCCCCCCCTAAATCCACGCTGGCTGGCTCTGATCCCTCGGCCATCCTGTGGGTGCCCTGTGATGGCACTCAGGGTGATCTGTTCCAGAACCTTGCCGGGCACCAAGGTCAGGCTGACAGGCCTGGAGTTCCCCAGATCCTCCTTCCAGCCCATCTTGGGGATGGGCTCACACTGGTACCTCCAGTGCTCTGGCACCTCCCTGGTGAGCCAGGACTGATGGTAAATGATGGACAGCAGCTTGGGGAGCTCATCCACCAGCTCCCTCATCCCCCTAGGATGGATCCCATCTGATCCCATACACCTGTGAGCATCTGAGTGGCTCAGCAGGTCACCAGCTGCTTCCTCCTGGATTACAGGGGGGCTGTTCTGCTCTGTGTGCCCATCCACCAGCTCAGGAGAACTCTTGTCCTGAGGACAACCTGTACTAATATTGAAAATTGATACAAACAAGGTGTTAAGTAGCTTGGCCTTTTCCTTATCTTTAGTTCCTGTATTCTCCACTGCATCCAAAGAGTAGAGGTTCTCCTTCCCACTCCATTTGCTATAAATTTTTTTATAAAAACATGTTTTATTCTTTTTACAGAAGCTGCCAGGTTAAGTTTTAATCAAGCTTTCACCTCTCAACTTCTCTTTCTGCAAGGCCTAACAACATCCTTAAACACTTCCTGAGTTGCTGGTCCTTTTTTTTTTTTGAGTTCCCACAAAAGCTCCATGGGCAGCCAGGGCAGTAATTTTCCTCACCAGCTCATCTTTGGCCACACTGGGACAGGCTGCTCCTTCCCCCTTGGGATTACTTTCTTGAAATGTGTCCATCCTCCCTGGACCCCTTTGTTTTTAAGGGCTGTTTCCCTTAAAAAAATCAGTACCTGATTTGGTACTCCCCAAATCTGCATCCTAAATAGGCCAAAGTCTGCCCTTCCTAATTCCAGTGTGGAAGTTTTGTTGCTGCCCCTCCTTCTTTCACAGAACATTGAAAACTTGATTATTTCCTGGTCACTGTGCCCCAGGCAGCCAACGACCCCCACATCTGCCACCAGCCCTTCTCTGTTTGTGAGCAGCAGGGGACAGAGCTTTCCTTGGCAGTGGAGTGTTACCAAAAATTCGGCAAAACAGAAAACTCCTTCACACCAATGCAGCATTAAGAAGCAGCATTCTTTATTCAGCCGGGTGCACGGGGGATAGCTCCTCCCAAAGCCGAGCATGCTGAGTGCAGGAAAGTTTCTGTTCATATTCTGTATTTTGCACACATGTTCACTGATTGTCCTGGACTAAACACACATCTGATAATAATTTCCCCAGAATCATTAACATATTTCCCCTCCCCTTTACCCATGCTCTCTTCTGTCCTGGGGGTCTCTCTGGTGGTCCCTGGTGGTCGTGGACCCCAATGTTCCCATGGGCCTGGCTGAGCTGGCAGGACACTGAGGCTGGTGAACTTCCAGATCCCCTTCTGACACAATGGGCATTGTGTGGTTTCCATAGGCCTGGGGTTTTGGAGAACAAGCTCCAGGTGTCAGCTCACCTGGTGGAGACAATTTATCATCTGGTAACATGAGGTCACAGAGTGGACTATGACATCACATGAGTGATCTATGATGGAATGGTCCATGACATCACAGAGTGGTTTATATGAGGTCATCAAGAAGCTATGACATCATAGGTCATCTCTGTGACATCACAGAGCAGGCTGTGACATCACAGGGCAGCTGTGTGACATCCCAGGAGGGCTGTGTGAGGTCACTGGGTTGGTCACTCTGCCTCAGCTCCCCCTCACAGTTTCTCCCAACAAGTCCAATGCTGTTCATGCCTAGTGGGATCCCTGTCCCCCGGTATCCCCCCGGTCCACCTGGAGCCACAGCCTCCACCAAAGGATGTTCCACAGGATCCCCCCCAGAGCCTGACATGGGGAAAAGGGGCCAGGGCTGTGTGACCAGGACATCAAGGACGTGGATTATCCAGCTCTCTGTGGCCTGGGTTGGGTTCCCTAGGGCAGGAAAGATGTCGTGCAGCTGGAGCAGGGTTAGGGAAGGGCCTCCAAGGTGGGGCTGGAGCCCTTGGGCTGTGAGCAGAGGCTGAGGGAGCTGGACTTGTCCAGCCTGGAACAGGGAAGGCTGAGGGGCTCCTCATCCCAGCCTGGCAGTGCCAGCGAGGAGGGGATGGAGAACACAGAGCCAGGCTCTTCACTGGGGGCTGGTGGGACACAAAAGCCAGTGGGTGGAAGGGGAAAGAGGGCCGGTCAGCCAGGCCAGGAGGAGATGAAATGAGTCAGGCTGGTTTCAGCATTTCCTCAACACCAAAAGCAGCCTGACCTCCCTTCTCCATCCACCACTGACAGCTTTGCAAATCAGGAATTGTTTGAGCTGTTTTGCCCCCACTGCAGGACAATCATCCTGATACAAGAACTTAATTGTGTTTATTTCTACCACAGAACCACATTTGTGTAAAATCAATTCTAGTATGGAAATCACTTGTGGATGGTGGACTCATCAGACACTGCTGGGATGTTGCACATAGCTCAGGGAAGAGTGTGATTGTTATTAAATTGTGTCGTGTTCAACCATGGTCTGTTGGCCATGAAGAGAAACTTTCTGTGCCTCTGAGTCTCACCAGTTCCTGACCCCCAAAGGACACAAACCTGATGAGTTTTGGTTCCCACTCCAGCGGTGGCGCTTGGATCTCCCTCCATCCCCAGAGCAGAGCTCCCTTCTCCCAGAAAGTCCCTGGCAATGCAGGGATAAAGGAAACAGGACAGGCTGTGGGGATCAGGGGCAGGGCACGGCCAGGGATTTGGGGTGGTTGTGAGCCCAGGGCAGGACCCGGCCCTTGGCCTTGGTGAACCTCATCCAATTGTCCTGGGCCCATGGCTCCAGCCTGTCCAGATCCCTCTGCAGAGCTTCCTGCCCTCCAGCACAGCCACACTCCCACCCAGCTTGGGCTCACCTGGGAACTGACTGAGGGTGCCCTCGATGGCCTCGTCCAGATCAGCAATCAAGAGATTTCACTGACCTGGCCCCAGTCGTGCGCCCTGGGGACACCCCTGGGTGTGACTCCATTCCTCAGCTGCTCTGAGTGCCAGGGCTTGGATGAGGGAAATGGTGGGGAGGGGTTGGGGACAAAGTGTGATTGATTGTCAGCCATGAAGGGTCTTGATTTTCACATTTATTCAGACTGCATTAGGAGGTGCTGGGGATCAACATCAATTGGACATTGCTGATATCAATCTATAAACAGGAAAAAAAATCTCTCAGCACTGTTTCCAATATAGCATATTCACTTTGAATACACTACGGAAATCTGTCTAATTAACCAGAGAAGAATTGAGGACTTGAATTATTACCAAGGGCTTTTCTTGTCTTGGGTGTTTTGAACAAAATCTCATGTTTTGAAAATCTCGTGTTTATGAGATTTTCTCATGGAATTCCTGAACGGAAGAGCTCAAGAAAGAAGAGGCCTCTGGAGTAGGAAAATTCATCAGCAGCCTCCAAGTGGCTGAGGATCCATCCCCATCAGAGCAGCAATGACCAGCAATGGGCACAGCTTTGTGGCTGTCCCAGCTCTGGGATGGGCCCTGGGCCTGGAGCAGGAGCAGCTCTGGAGGGCCCCAAGGCCGGGCTCTTGTGCTGGCCTGGGCAGATGGGATGGCAGCAGGGGCTGCAGAGCTCTCAGCACCTCAGCCCGAGGGGAGCAGGGCACCCAGGGAGCCTCCTTTGGCCTTGGCCAAGCCCCTTCCCCCATGGCTGGGGCTGAGTCCTGGCTGAGCTGCAGCTGCTGCTGTGCCCTGGCCAGGGGCTGAGGCCGTGGGGCCAGTGGCCAGAGCAGCCTGGGCTGAGCAGAGCTGTGGGGCCAGAGCCGGCTGGGCTGTGCTGGGGAGAGGCCCTTGGTGCTGCACAGAGCTCAGGGCAGCTGGCAGAGCTTGCAGGGAGCTGGGCTGGGCTCAGAGAGCCTGGCACAGAAACCATCAGTGTCCATCCCAGCCTGGCTGAGCGTGCAGGGCAGGACTCAGCCCAGGCCTTGTGGGGCAGGGCCAGCGCCTGTGCAAGGCATGGAAAACAGGCGAGTGCCCGAGAGAGGAGGCTGCTCTGTGCCCTTGGGGGCATGGACACAGCAGGAACACTCAGGAGCCCAAAGAGCCTCCATGGCTGTGCTTGAGACCAAGGCTGGAGCAGGGAAATGCAGGGCTGCTGCGCCATGGGGAGGGCATTGAATTCCAGCACACACCTCAGCTCTCTGACGGTCCCGGCACCATGCTGGGCCCTGTTCCAGGCTGGAGCAGAGCAGATGTTGATGGCACAGGAGCCCTGCGGGGCTGGCAGGGACCTGCAGCTTGCAAGGTGCTCTGCTCCCCCTCAGCTCCTCTCTGAGAGATCCAATCCCAGCTCGGCACCTCAGGGCACAAGTGGCCCTGCCTGGTCATGGGCACACAGCTGATGTTGACACACAGGGTTAGGAATTAGAAGGGTATTGATTACAAATAGATATTTAGATTATATATATATTGTTTAATATTTGCTGCATTTTACTGTGCTAACTGCCTGTCATGGGAAGACAGGGTGGGCCTGCGAGAGCAATATGAAAGAATGCAAGGATGTGTGATAAGGGAAGGACGACGTTCATCAAAACAGGACAAAGTTACAAGGCTACCAAGATAGTAAGGCTCCTCAGAGCCCCAAACCAGATTAGACCAACCTCATGGTTTGGACTGTGACTACACTGTCCCAATGTCCCACCTCTGTCTATCCCAATATCCCAGCTCTGGCTATCCTAATATCCTGGCTCTGGCTATCCCAATATCCCAGCTCTGGCTATCCCAATGGCCCAGCTCTGGCTATCCCAGTATCCTGGCTCTGGCTATCCCAGTATCCCAGCTCTGGCTGTCCCAATATCCTGGCTCTGGCTATCCCAATATCCCAGCTCTGGCTATCCCAATATCCCAACTCTGGCTATGCCAATGTCCTGGCTCTGGCTATCCAAATACCCCAGCTCTGCCTATCCCAGTATCCCAGCTCTGGCTGTTCCAATATACAGCTCTAGCTATCCCAATATCCTGGCCCTGGCTATCCCAATGTCCCAGCTCTGGCTATCCCAATATCCAAAGTCTGGCTATCCCATTGTCGCAGCTCTGGCTATCCCAATATCCAAAGTCTGGCTATCCCCAAGTCCCAGCTCTGGCTATCCCAATATCCAAAGTCTGGCTATCCCAATGTCCCAGCTCTGGCAAGCCTAATATCCCAGCTCTGGCTATCCCAAAGTCCCAGCTCAGCTCCCACCCCCATCTCCGGTGTCTGCGGCTCCATTCTGCCCCGCTCGCTGTCGCAGTGCTCGCAGGGAGTCCCGTCAACGTCCCCCACAGTCAAGGACTGGGGGACCTCCGGGCTGGACTCCAACAGTGCCACTTGCAGGGACTTCGGGGAGTGGAGAACTGGGGGGACACGGAGATTTGGGTGAGCTGAGGAGGCTAAAAGTGAAAGTTTGGGGATCCAGGCGGGTCCACAGGCCAAGGAAAGGGGGAACATGAAGAGCTGGCAGAGTTGGAAAAGAGGTTCAGAGGCTAAGAGCCAAGGAAAGGGGGTGCAGGGACAGTGATTATGAATTGTAGGGAGTAGTTCAGCATGTCACATGGGGGCGAAGTTTAGGTTTTAGGTTTTTTAGCACATTGTAGATGGTACAAGATGGAGGATACAAGCTGCTCTCTCGAGTGCCATCAGTAGTTGCCCGATGTGGAGTTCGCAAACTCCCAGACACCTACAGAGCGGCCCCCGGGGAAATCACACTCTATATGGACTGGGCATCCCAGAAATGGGGCTGGGACCCCCAGACATCCCTCCCCATAAACCTGACCACCCCAGAAATAGGCTGGAACCCCCAGAGGCCCCTCCCGATGGACTGGGCACTCCAGAAATGAGGCTGGGACCCCCACACAACGCTTCCCGATTAGACTAAATTCCCCAGAAATGGGGCTGGGACCACCAGAAATAGGAGATGGAGCTCCAGAGACCACTCCCGATGGGCCTGGGATCTCCAGACTGGGGCTAGGAACCCCACACATGAGCCACGCCAACTTGCTTCCATGCCCCACCCTCAGCATCGAACTAAGCAATCAGCGCCAGGAACAATCAGCGTGGGAATGCCTTCCGCATCGACCAATCAGATCGCTCTCTCATTCTTGCTCAACTCCTTCATTGTGACATCACAAGCGGCCATGATGCTCAGCCCATCCCCACTATGATGTCGCTGCGCTCCCATTGGCTGTTGGGCAGAGGGCGGGGCTTGCCAGACTATAAAAGGCATGTGCCGGGGCACAGGGCTCAGTGCGGGCCCAGCGATGGGAGCGGTAGCAGAGCAGCATTAGCACCCGGGAGGGGCCATCGGCTGCGGAGGGTGGCCAGCGGCGGGGACTGCCCTAAGGTGAGGAGGGAGGACACCGACAGAACATGCCCCAGGGCAACGAGCACCGAGAGCGGCGGAGCATCGCTCCTGAGCGAGGAGGATGGTGCTGGGAGCATTCCCGGCTCGTGTGTAAACCTGTTGTCCCTGGTAGGCCTCGGCCTCCGGGTGCTGGGGCCCTGGGTAGACCTGTTGTCTCGGCCCTGTCTTGGCTTACCTCCGCCCGGCCCCTGGGTAGACCTGCTGTCCTGGCCGGCCTTAGCCTCCGGCCGCGTAGCCCCTGGGTAGACCTGTTGAAATGGCCGGCCTCGTCCTCCAGGCGCCCGAACTCTGGACAGACCTGATTTCCTGGCCATCCTCGGCCTCCGGCCGCCTGGCCAATGGGTAGACCTGTTGTCTCGGCTCCGTCTTGGCTTACCTCTGCCCGGCCCGTGGGTAGACCTCTCTCCCGGGCCAGACTCGGCCTTCAGGCACTAGGATCTTGGGTAGACCTGTTGTCTCGGCCCCGTCTTGGCTTACTCCTCCCGGCTTGTGGGTCGACCTGTTGTCCTTGCCGGCCTTAGCCTCCGGCCACCTGTCCCCTGGGTAGACCTGTTGCCCTGGCCGGCCTCAGCCACCAGGCGCCGGACCCGTGGGTAGACCTGTTTCCCTGGCCGGACTCGGGCACCAGGCGCCGGGACCGTGGGTACACATGTAGCCCTGGCTGGACTCGCGCTCTAGGCGCCGTGACCGTGGGAAGACCTGTTGTCTCGGCCCCGTCTTGGCTTACCTCCGCCCGGCCCGTGGGTCGACCTGTTGCCCTGGCTGGCCTCGGCCTGCGGCCGACAGGCCCATTGGTAGACCTGTGGGCCTGGCCGGCCTCGGCCTCCGCCTGCCTGGCTTGTGGGTAGACCTGTTGTTTTGGCCGGCCTTAGCCTCCGGTCGCCTGGTCTCTGGGTACACCTGTGGCCCTGGCCGGACTTGGCCTCCAGGCGCCGGGTCTCTGGGTAGACATGTTGCCCTTGCCGGCCTTAGCCTCCGGCCGACCGGCCCGTGGGTAGACCTGTTGTCTCGGACCTGTCTTGGCTTACCTCCGCCCGGCCCATGGGTAGACCCTGTGACCTTGCCGGCCTAAGCCCCAGAGGCCGGGCGGCTGGAGGCTAAGGCCGGCCAGCACAGCAGGTCTACCCAAAGGCCGGTCGGCCAGAGGCTAAGGCCGGCATGGGGAACAGGTCTCCCCACGGTCCCGGCGCCTGGAGGCCGAGGCCCGCCGGGGACAGCAGGTCTACCCTGGGCCCCGGCGCCTGGAGGCCGAGGCTGGCCACGGCAACTGTTCTACCCACGTGTCCGGCGCCTGCCGGCCGAGACCGGCCAGGGCAACTGGTCTACGCATGGGCCCGGCGCCTGGAGGCCGAGACCGGCCAGGGCAACAGGTCTACCCATGGGCCGGTCCACCAGAGACCAAGTCCGGCCCATGGGTAAGGCTAAGGCCGGCCAGACCAAGGGAGACAGGTCTACCCAGGGGCTGGGCGGAGGAAAGCCAAGACAAGGCCTAGAAAACAGGTCTACCCATGGGCCGGATGGCCGGAGGCCGAGGCCGGTCAGGACAACAGGGCTACCCATGGGCCGGGCGCCTGGAGGCCGAGGCTGTCCAGGGACAACAGGTCTACCCAGGGCCCCAGCGCCTGGAGGCTGAGGCCGGCCAGGGCAACTGGTCTACCCACGGGCCCGGCGCCTGGAGGCTGAGACCGGACAGGGCAAAACATCTACCCATGGGCCGGTCGGCCGGAGGCCAAGGCCGGCCAGTGAGACAGGTCTACCCAGGGGCTGGGCGGAGGAAAGCCAAGACAAGGCCTAGAAAACAGGTCTACACACAGGCCGGAAGACTGGAGCCCGAGGCCGGTAAGACAACAGGTCTACCTACGGGCCGGGCGCCTGGAGACCGAGGCCGGTCAGGGACAACAGGTCAACGACGGGTCCAGGAGCCAGGAGGCCGAATCCAACCAGGACAACAAGTCTACCCACGGGCCAGGTGGCCAGAGGCTAAGGCCGGCATAGGCAACATGTCTAACCACGGGCCGGTCGTAGGTAAGCCAAGATGGGGCCGAGATGACAGGTCTACCCACAAGCCAGGGAGGCAGAGGCCGAGGCCGGCCGGCGACAACAGGTCTACGCAGGGGCCAGGCGTCCGGAGGCTAAGGCCGGACAGGGAGACAGGTCTACCCAGGGACCGGGCGGAGGTAAGCCAAGACGGGGCCCAGACAACAGGTCTACCCAGGGCCTTGGCGTCTGGAGTCCGAGGCCGTCCAGGGCAACAGGTCTACCCACGAACTGGGCGCCTGGAGGCTGACGCCTGCCAGGACAACAGGTCTACCCATGGGCCGGGCGGCCGGAGGTAAAGGCCGGCCACGACAACAGGTCTACCCACAGGCCGGTCAACCTGAGGGCAATGCCGGCCGAGGAAGCAGGTCTACCCACGGGCTGGGCGGAGGTAAGCCAAGACCGGGCCGAGACAACAGGTCTAACCATGGGCCAGGTCGCCGGAGGCCAAGGCCGGCCAGGAACACAGGTCTACCCACAAGCCAGGCAGGCGGAGGCTAAGGCCGGCCAGGCCAACAGGTCTACCAACGGGCCCGTCGGCCGCAGGCCGAGGCCAACCAGGGCAACAGGTCACCCCACGGGCCGGGCGAGGTAAGCCAAGATGGGGCCAGACAACAGGTATACCCACGGGCCAGGTGGCCGGAGGGCTAAGGACGGCAAGAGCAACAGGTCTACCCACAAGCCGGGCAGGCGGAGCCCGAGGCCAGCTGGCGAGAACCGGTCTACCCCAGGGGCCTGGCACCTGGAGGCCGAGGCCATCCAGGGTCACAGGTCTACCCAGGGGCCCGGCGCCTGGCGGCTGAGGCCGGCCAGGGACACAGGTCTACCCAGGGGCCAGGCGGAGGAAAGCCAAGACGGGCCAAGAAAACAGTCTACCCACAGGCCAGTCGGCCGGAGGACAAGCCGACCAAGATACCAGGTCTACCCATGGGCCGGGCGTAGGTAAGCCAAGACGGGGCAGAGACGACAGGTCTACCCACAAGCTGGGCAGGCGGAGGCCGAGCCGGCCGGCGACAACAGGTCTACCCAGGGCCCCCGCGCCTGGAGTCCGAGGCCATCCAGGGTAACAGGTCTACCCAGAGACTGGGCTGCCAGGCCCGTGGGTATACCTGTTGTCTCAGCCCCTTCTTGGCTACCTCCGCCGGGCCCATGGGTAGACCTGTGTCTTGGGCCCTGTTTTGCTTACATCTGCCCACTCCATGGGTAGACCAGTTGCCATGGTTGGCCTTGCCTCTGGCCGACCGGCCCAAGGGTAGACCTGTTGTCCTGGCTGGCCTTAGCCTCCGGCCGCCCGGCCCATGGGCAGACCTGTGTCCCTGGCAGGCCTCTGCCTCCAGGCGCCAGGGCCCTGGGGTAGACCTGTTGTTTCGGACCTATCTTGGCTTACCTCTGCCCGGCCAGTGGGTAGACCTGTTGTCCTGGCCGGCCTTGGCCTCTGGCCGATCGGCCCTTGGGTCGGCCTGTTGTCCATGTCGTCCTTAGCCTCTGGCCGCCAGGCCCTGAGGGTAGACCTGTTTTACCCGGCCGGACTCGGGCTCCAGGCGCCGGGACCGTGAGTAGACCTGTTGTCCCCAGGCAGCCTCGGCCTCCGGCCGCCCGGCCCGTAGGTAGACCTGTTTTCTCAGCCCTGTCTTCGCTTACCTCTGCCCGGCCCGTGGGTAGACCTCTTGTCCTGGCCGGCCTTGGACTCCGGCAGCACGGCCCATGGTTAGACCTGTTGTCTTGCATCCGTCTTGGCTTACCTCCTCCCGGACCGTGAGTAGACCTGTGTCCCTGGCCGGCATTGCCCTCCGGTTGACCGTCCTGTGGGTAGACCTGTTGTCCTGGCCGGCCTTAGCCTCCGGCCGCCCGGCCCCTGGGTAGACCTGTTGCCCTGGCCGGCCTCGGCCGCCAGGCGCCGGGCCCCTGGTAGACCTGTTGTCCCCAGCTGGCCTCGCGCTCCGCCTGCCCAACCCGTGGGTAGACCTGTGATCTCGCCCCGTCTTGACTTACCTCCGCCCGGCCCGTGGGTCGACCTGTTGCCCTGGCCGACCTCGGCCTGCGGCCGACAGGCCCTTGGTAAAAAAAACCGGTTGGCCTGGCCGGCCTCGGCCTCCGGTCGCCCGGCCCCTGGATAGACCTGTGGCCCTGGCCGGCCTCGGCCTCCAGGCGCCGGGTCTCTGGGTAGACATGTTGCCCTTGAAGGCCTTACACTCTGGTCGTCCAGCCAGTGGGGAGACCTGTTGTCTCAGACCTGTCTTGGCTTACCTCCGCCCGGCCCGTGGGTAGACCTGGTGTCCTGGCCGGCCTTAGCCCCCGGCCGCCCGGCCTGTGGGTAGACCTGTTGTCCTGGCCGGCCTTAGCCTCCGGCAGATCGGCTCCATGGGTAGACCTGTTTCCCTGGCAGGCCTCAGCCCGGGCAAGGGCAACATGTCTAACCATGGGCCGGTCTTAGGTAAGCCAAGACGGGGCCGAGATGACAGGTCTATGCACAAGCCGGGCAGGTGGAGGCCGAGGCCGGCCGGCAACAACAGGTCTACCCTGGAGCCCGGCGCCTGGAGGCCGAGGCCGGCCAGGGCAACAGGTCTACCTATGGGCCTGTTGGCTGCAGGCCGAGGCCGGCCAGGGAAACAGGTCTACCCAGGGGCCGGGCGGTTGGAGGCTAAGGCCGGCCAGGCCAACAGGTCTACCCACAAGCCAGGCACGCAGAGACCGAGGCCGGCCAGGGCCGCAGGTCGACCCACGGGTCGGTCGTAGGTAAGGCACGACGGGGCCGAGACGACAGGTCTACCCACAAGCAGGGCAGGCAGAGGCCGAGGCCAGCCGGGGACAAATGGTCTACCCAGTGGCCCGGCGCCTGGCGGCCAAGGCCAGCCTTAGCCTCCGGCCGACGAGCTCCGTAGGTAGACCTGTTGCCCTGGCTTGCCTCGGCATTCAGGCGCTGGGCCCCAGGGTACACCTCTTGTCCTCACTGGCCTCGGCCTCCAGCCACCAGGCCCGTGGGTAGACCCGTTGTCTCGGGCCCCGTCTTGGCTTATGTCTGCCCACTCCTGTGGGTAGACCTGTTGCCTTGGTTGGCCTTGGCCTCTGGCCGACCGGCCATGGGTAGACCTGTTGTCCTGGCCGGCCTTAGCCTCCGGCCGCCTGGCCCATGGGTAGACCTGTGTCCCTGGCAGGCCTCTGCCTCCAGGCGCCAGGGCCCTGGGTAGACCTGTTGTTTCGGCCCTGTCTTGGCTTACCTCTGCCCGGCCCGTGGGTAGACCTGTTGTCCTGGCCGGCCTTGGCCTCCGGCCGACCGGCCCATGGGTAGACCTCTTGTCCATGTCGTCCTTAGCCTCCGGCCGCCAGGCCCTGTGGGTAGACCTGTGTCCCTTGCAGGCGTTGGCCTCCAGGCGCCGGGGCCCTGGGTTGACTTGTTGTCTCGGCCCTGTCTTGGCTTACCTCTGCTCGGCCCTTGGGTAGACCTGTTGCCATGGCCTTCCTTAGCCTCCGGCCCACCGGCCTCATGGGTAAACCTGTTGTCCTGGCCGGCCTTAACCTCTGGCCGCGTAACCCCTGGGTAGACCTCTTGTCCTGGCGGCCTCAGCCTCCAGGCGCCAGGCCCGTGGGTTGACCTGTTGAGCTGGCCGGCCTTAGCCGCCGGCCGACCAGCCCCTGGGTAGACCGTTTGCCATGTCCGGACTCGGCCATCAGGCGCCGGGCCCGTATGTAGACCTGTTGTACCTGGCCGGACTCGGGCTCCAGGTGCCGGGACCGTGAGTAGACCTGTTGTCCCCAGGCGGCCTCGGCCTCCGGCCACCCGGCCCGTAGGTAGACCTCTTGTCCTGGCCGGCCTTGGCCTCCGGCGGCCCGGCCCATGGTTAGACCTGTTGTCTTGCATCTGTGTCCCTGGCAGGCCTCTGCCTCCAGGTGCCAGGGCCCTGGGTAGACCTGTTGTTTCGGCCCTGTCTTGGCTTACCTCCGCCCAGACCGTGAGTAGACCTGTGTCCCGGGACGGCATTGCCCTCCGGTTGACCGTCCCGAAGGTAGACCTGTTGTCCTGGCCGGCCTTAGCCTCCGGGCGCCCGGCCCCTGGGTAGGCCTGTTTCCCTGGCCGGCCTCCGCCTCAAGGCACCGGGCCTCTCTGTAGACATGTTGCCCTTGCCGGCCTTAGCCTCCGGCCACCCGGCCCGTGGGTAGACCTGTTGCCCTGGCCGGCCTTAGCCTCCAGCCGCCCAGCTCCAGGGTAGACCTGTTGTCCTGGCAGGCCTCGGCCTGCGGCCGACAGACCCGTTGGTAGACCTGTCGGCCTGGCCTGCATCGGCCTCCACCTGTCTGGCTTGTGGGTAGACCTGTTGCCCTGGCCGGCCTCGGCCTCCAGGCGCCAGGCCCGTGGGTAGACCTGTTTCCCTGGCCAGCCTCGGCCTCAAGGCGCCGTGCCTCTCTGTAGACATGTTGCCCTTGCCAGCCTTAGCCTCCGGCCACCCGGCCCGTAGGTAGACCTTTCGCCCTGGACGGCCTTAGCCTCCAGCCGCCTGGCCCCAGGGTAGACCTGTTGTCCTGGCACGACGCAGCCTCCAGGCGCCCAGTCCGTGGGTAGACCGGTTGCCCTGGATGGCCTCGGACTCCAGGCGCCTGGGTAGGCCTGTTGTCTGGGCCCCGTCTTGGCTTTCCTCGGCCCGGTCCCTGGGTAGACCTGTCTCCCTGGCCAGCCTTAGCCTCCGGCCGCCCGGCCCCTGGGTAGACCTGTTGCCCTGGCCGATCTCGGCCTCCAGGCGCCGGGCCCGTGCGTAGACCAGTTGACCTGGCTGGCCTTGGCCTCCAGGCGCGGGGGCCCAGGGTAGACCTGCTGTCCCCGGCAGGCTTCGGCCTCCAGGCGCCGGGACTGTGGGAGACCTGTTGCCCATGACGGCCTTAGCCTTTAGCTGACCGGCCTTTGGGTAGACCTGTTGCCCTGGCCGGCCTCGGCCGCAAGTGCCGGGCCCCTGGGTAAGCCTGTTGTCCCTGGCTGGCCTCGGCCTCCTCCTGCCCGGCTTGTGGGTAGGCCTGTTGTCCTGGCCGGCCATGACCTCCGGCTGGCCAGCCCGAGGGTAGACCTGTTGTCTCGGCCCCGTCTTGGCTTACCTCCACCTGGCCCGTGGGTCGACCTGTTGCCCTGGCCGGCCTCGGCCTGCGGCCGACAGGCCCGTAGGTAGACCTGTTGCCCGGGCCGGCCTCGGCCGCCAGGCGCCGGGCCCCTGGGTAGATCTGTGGCCCTGGCCGGACTCAGCCTCCTGGCGCCGGGCCTGTGGGTAGACCATTTGGCCTGGCCGGTCTTGGCGTCCAGGCACCGGGGCCTAGGGTAGACCTGTTGTCCCCGGAGGGCCTCGGCCTCCAGGTGCCGGGCCCGTGGGTAGACCTGCTGTGTCAGCCGGCCTTGGCCTCAGGCCGCCCGGCCCCTCGGTAGACCTGTTTCCCTGGCCGGCCTTGTCCGCAAGGCGCCGGGCCTCTATGTAGACATGTTACCCTTGCTGGCCTTAGCCTCCGGCCACCCAGCCTGTGGGTAGACCTTTTTTCCCTGGCCGTCCTTACCCTCTGGCCACCCGGCTCCAGGGTAGACCTGTTGTCCTGGCAGGCCTCAGCCTCCAGGCGCCCAGTCCGTCGGTAGACTTGTTGCCCTGGATGGCCTCGGACTCCAGACGCCAAGGCCCTGGGTACACCAGTTGTGTGGGCCCCGTCTTGGCTTACCTCCGCCCAGGCCCTTGGTAGACCTGTCTCCCTGGCCGGCCTTAGCCTCCGGTCACCCGGCCCGTGGGTAGACCTGTTGTCCTGTTCGGCCTTGTCCTCCTGCCGACCAGCCCGTGGGTAGACATGTTGTCTTGGCCCTGTCTTGGCTTTCCTCCTCCCGGCCCCTGGGTAGACCTGTCTCCCTGGCCGGTCTCGGCCTCCAGGCGCCGGGCCCGTGGGTAGACCAGTTGCCCTGGCCGGCCTCGGTCTCCACGCAGCGGGGCCCAGGGTAGACCTGTTTTCCTCAGCGTGCGTCGGCCTCCTGGCGCGGGGACCGTGGGTATACCTGTGTCCCTGGCAGGCCTTAGCCTCCGGCCGAACGGCCCTAGCCTCCAGCCGCCTGGCCCCTGGGTAGACCAGTTGCCCCGGCCGGCCTCGGCCTCCAGGCACTTGGCCTGTGGGTAGACCTGTTGCCCTGGCCGGCCTCGGCTTCCAGGGGCCGGGGCAGTGGGTAGACCTGTTGCCCATGCCCGCCTTAGCCTCTGGCCGGCTGGCCCGTGGGTAGACCTGCTGTGCCAGCCGGCCTTAGCCTCCGGCCTCCCGGCCCCTGGGTAGACCTGTTGCCCTAGCCGGCCTCAGAATCCAGGCACCGGGGCCCTGAGTAGACCTGTTTCCCTGGCCAGCCTTAGCCTCCGGCCGACCGGCCCCTGGGTAGACCTGTTTACCTGGCCGGCCTCGGCCTCCAGGCGCCGGGGTCCTGGGTAGACCTCTTTTCTCAGCCCCAACTTGGCTTACATCCACCTGGCCCCGGGGTAGACCAGCTCCATTTCTGGGGTTTTACGTTCTTAGTTAGGCGTCTATGGGGGTTCCAGCCTCATTTCTGGGGTGCCCAATACAGCAGGAGGGGTCTCTGTGGATCCCAGCCCCATTTCTGAGGTGTCCAGTCCATAAGGAGGGTGGAATCCCTGGGGGGCGCTCTGTAGGTGTCTGTGAGTTTGCGGGCCCCACGTCGGGCAACTCCTGAGGGCACTCGAGACAGCACCCTGTGTCCTCCATCTTGTAGCCATCTGCAATGTGCTAAAAAACGTAAAACCTGAACTTTGCACCCTTGTGATATACTAAACTACTCCCTACAATCCATAAAATCCCTAAATACTCACTGGCCCGAGGGATGCTCTGTCTGTGTCCTCCCTCAGCACCCCTGGGCATTTCCCACTGCTGGCCACCATCCGAGCTCGGTGGCAGCTCCGGGGCTCTTCCGGTGCTCCGCCGCCATTCCCATCACCGGGCCTGCACTGAGCCTTGCCTGCCGGCACACGCCTTTTATAGTCCGGGAGAGCCCCGCCCTCTGGCCGACAGCCAATGGAAGTGCAGTGACGTCATAGTGGAGAGGCGCTGTGCGTCATGGCCGCTCGTGATGTCACAAAGAAGGATATGGGGCCAGAATGAGAGAGTGATCAGATTGGTCGATGCAGAAGGCGATCGTGTGCTGATTGTTCCAGGTGCTAATTGGTTAGTTCAACACTGAGCCTGGGGTATAGCCGGGAGTGGGTGTGACTCAACTGTGGGGGTCCTAACCCCACTTCTGAAGGTCCCAGCCCCATTTCTGGTGGTCCCAGAGCCATGCGGAGGGGTCTCTGGTGATCCAGGATTCATTTCTGGAGTGCCCGGCCCCATGGAGAAGGGTCTCTGCAGGGTCCCAGCCCAATTTCTGGGGGTTTTAGGTTCTTAGGGAGGGGTCTGTGGGGGTTCCAGCCTCATTTCTGGACTGCCCAGTCCATCGGGAGGGGTCTCTGTGGGTCCCAGCCCCATTTCTGAGGTGTCCGGTCCATAAGGAGGGTGGTTGCCCCGGGGGGTGCTCTGCCGGTGTCTGTGAGTTTGCGGGCCCCACGTCAGGCAACTCCTGAGGCTACTCCAGACAACACCCTGTAACCTCCGTCTTGGACCCATCTACAATCTGCTAAAAAACGTAAAACCTAAACTTCGCCCCCATGTGACATGCTGAACTGCTCTCTACAATCCATCAAATCACTAAATGCTCATTGCCCTGAGGAATGCTCTGTCCGTGTCGTCCTTCCTCTTACCCGGGGGACGCTCTGCCCTTCTCCGTGGTCCTCCCAGCACCGTCCTCCTCGCTCAGGAGCAATGCTCCGCCGCTCTCGGTGCTTGTTGCCCTGGGGCATGTTCTGTCAGTGTCCTCCCTCCTCACCTTAGGGCAGTCCCCGCCGCTGGCCACCCTCCGCAGCCGATGGCCCCTCCCGGGTGCTCATGGTGCTCTGCCACCGCTCCCATCGCTGGGCCCGCACTGAGCCCTGTGCACCGGCACATGCCTTTTATAGTCTGGGCAAGCCCCGCCCTCTGCCCAACAGCCAATGGGAGCGCAGCGACATCATAGTGGGGATGGGCTGAGCATCATGGCCGCTTGTGATGTCACAATGAAGGAGTTGAGCAAGAATGAGAGAGCGATCTGATTGGTCGATTTGAATGGCATTCCTGCGCTGATTGTTCCTGGCGCTGATTGCTTAGTTCAACGCTGAGGGTGGGGCATGGAAGCAAGTTGGCATGGCTCATGTGCACGGCTCCTAGCCCCAGTCTGGGGATCCAGGCCCATCGGGAGTGGTCTCTGGATCAACATGTCCTATTTCTGGTGGTCCTAAGCCCATGGGGAGGGGTCTCTGGTGGTCCCAGCCCCATTTCTGGGGAATTTAGGTTCATCGGGAAGGGGTGTGTGGGGGGTCCCAGCCTCATTTCTGGAGTGCCCAGTCCATCGGGAGGGGCCTCTGGGGGTTCCAGCCTATTTCTGGGGTGGTCAGGTTTATGGGGAGGGATGTCTGGGGGTCCCGGCCCCATTTCTGGCGTGCCCAGTCCATATAGAGTGTGATTCGCCCCCATGTGACACGCTGAACTACTGCCTACAATCCATCAAATCCCTAAATACTCACTGGCCCGAGGGATGCTCTGTCTGTGCCCTCCCTCAGCACCCCGGGGCATTTCCCACCGCTGGCCACCATCCGAGCTCGGTGGCAGCTCCGGGGCTCTTCCGGTGCTCCTCCACCGTTGCCCGGGGGGGTGCTCTGTTGGTGTCTGTGAGTTTACGAGCTCCACATCGGGCAACTACTGATGGCGCTCGAGACAGCACCCTGTATCTTCCATCTTGTAGCCATCTACAATGTGCTAAAAAACCTAAAACCTGAACTTCGCACCCATATGACATGCTGAACTACTCCCTACAATCCATAATCACTGTCCCTGCACCCCCTTTCCTTGGCTCTTAGCCTCTGAACCTCCTTTCCAACTCTGCCAGCTCTTCATGTTCCCCCTTTCCTTGGCCTGTGGACCCCCCTGGATCCCCAAACTTTCACTTTTAGCCCC
Organism: Anomalospiza imberbis; assembly: GCF_031753505.1. Classification (NCBI taxonomy): domain Eukaryota; kingdom Metazoa; phylum Chordata; class Aves; order Passeriformes; family Viduidae; genus Anomalospiza; species Anomalospiza imberbis. The sequence goes on from NW_027100141.1 coordinate 937,592, forward strand.
CTCAGCTCACCCACATCTCCATGTCACCCCAGTGCTCCACTCCCCGCAGTTCCTGGAAGTGGCACTGTTGGAGCCCAGCCCGGAGGTCCCCCAGTCCTTGACTGTGGGGGATGTGCACGGGACTCCCCGCAAGCGCTGCGACAGCGAGCGGGGCAGAATGGAGCCGCAGACACCGGGGATCTGGGTGGGAGCTGAGCTAGGACTTTGGGATAGCCAGAGCTGGGATATTAGGCTAGCCAGAGCTGGGACATTGGGATAGCCAGACTTTGGATACTGGGATAGCACAAGCTGGGACATTGGGATAGCCAGACTTTGGATACTGGGATAGCCAGAGCTGGGACTTTGGGATAGCCAGACTTTGGATATTGGGATAGCCAGAGCTGGGACATTGGGACAGCCAGACTTTGGATACTGGGATAGCCAGAGCTGGGACTTTGGGATAGCCAGACTTTGGATATTGGGATAGCCAGAGCTGGGACATTGGGACAGCCAGGGCCAGGATATTGGGATAGCCAGAGCTGTATATTGGGACAGCCAGAGCTGGGATACTGGGATAGGCAGAGCTGGGATATTTGGATAGCCAGAGCTGGGCCATTGGGATAGCCAGAGTTGGGATATTGGGATAGACAGAGCTGGTATATTGGGATAGCCAGAGCCAGGATATTGAGATAGCCAGAGCCGGGACATTGGGATAGCCAGGGCCAGGATATTGGGATAGCCAGAGCCGGGACATTGGGACAGCCAGGGCTGTGATATTGAGATAGCCAGAGCTGGGCCATTGGGATAGCCAGAGCCAGGATATTGGGGTAGCCAGAGCTGGGATATTGGGATAGCCAGAGCCAGGATATTGGGATAGCCAGAGCTGGGATATTGGGATAGACAGAGGTGGGACATTGGGATAGCCAGATCTGGCTCAAAGACAGGAACCAGCCCGTGGCCGACAGTGACCTAGAGACGGGGCAGGTACAACCAGAGCGGGGGGAGTGGGGGGAGCTGGGGGCTGGGATGGGATCAATGGGAATGGAGGACTCTGAGGGGGTGGGATGGGATCTCTGGAGATGGGGGGGATCTCTGGGGCTGGGATGGGAATCCAGGGAGCTCCAAGGGGCTCTCTGTGGCTGGGACACGACTCCATGGGTCTGTTCTCTCCTCATTCCCAGGTCTGCACAGGGTGCAGGTGGTTTCCAGCTGTGACCTCCTGTCCAACGGAGTGTCCATGGATCCCACCAGTATGGCTACGAGGGCTGGGATTTCATCTGCTTCCAGCTGGGATCTGGGAGCTTTGCAGTGTCCGACGGTGCCACCTGGATCACCCAGAGGTGCTGGGAATCCAAAGGGATCATGGTGGAGCAGATGAAGCATTACCTGGGACGCACCTGTGTGGAAGGGCCCCCAAAATACATCAGATGTGGTCGGGAGGCTCTGGAGCACAAAGGTGGGTGTGGGAGGGGAAGGGCAGCACCAGGGGAGTGCCCTGTCCCTGCCCTGAGCCCAGCACGAGCCTTTCCTTGGGTGTTGTGTGCCCTGCCCGGGGCAGGAGGGCACTGCCGGAGCAGCTTTGGTGGCCCCGGGCACCTGGCCATGCTGCAGCCACTGCAGGGCTCCTGGGGAATGTTCCAGAGCAGAGCTGAAAGCAAACAACAGTTTCTGGAGGGGATTCTGCCCCTGGGCCTGTGCTGGGAGCCCAAGGGCAACAGCCCAAACTGCTGGAGCTCAGTGTCCCTCAGCCAGGCCTGGCTGGTGTTCCCTGGCTGTGCCCTGTCCCTCGGCTGTGCCCTGTCCCTGTGCCCTGTCCCTCAGCTGTGCCCTGTCCCTGTCCCCTGTCCCTTGGCTGTGCCCTATCCCTTGGCTGTCCCCTGTCCGTGACCCCTGTCCCTCAGCTCTGTGGGGTCGGGGGTGGCAGCAGGACCTGGGGCAGCCCTGGGGGAGAACAGCCCTGAGCCCCAGCTGGGCCAGTTCCCCCAGTTCCCCCCAGGTCACTCCCAGCATGGGCCCTGTGGCTCCCAGTCACCCCCAGTATGGTCCCAGTCACTTCCAGTTACACTCATTGGGATCCCAGTATCATCCCAGTCACTCCCAGTATCATCCCAGTATGGTCCCAGCATGTTCCCATTCACCCCATAATAGTTCCAGGCACTCCTAGTATGGTTCCAGTCCTTCCCAGTATGATCCCAGTATGAACCCAGTCACTCCCATTATGCTACCATTTGCCTCCAGTGTGGTCCCAGTCACTCCAAGTCACCCAGTATGATTCCAGTCACTCCCAGATACTCTCAGTATTATTCCAGTAACTTCCTTTATGATTCCTCTGTGATCCCAGTCACTCTTGGTCTCTCCCAGTAAATCCCAGTTGCCCCCAGTGTGCTTCCACTCCTTCCATCCCGCCGCCACCGGAGCTCTGGCATGTCTGGACTTGTCTCCATGCTCCCAGCTGCAACATCCAGCCGGGCAAAAGTGTCTCCGGGGTGAAACACCGCAGTGGCTGCTATTTGGTTCAGCAGCAGGGCCAGACAAGCCAAGGCACATCCTGTCCTCGATATCGGTAGCACCAATATTTTGGCAACCTGACGTGGAGGCTGGCCCGACCCTGCCGCACCGATGGGACACTCCGGAGCTCTCGGAGCCTCACAAGACCACGGAGAGGCTTTAAGGCAGCTTGGCATCCCCTGGCAGAGCTTTGAGGACATAGCTCTCCAGGAGAGACTTTGGGCTTTATCCACAGAATACTTGTGGATGTCCTGCACCTCTGGGAAACGCACCTCCTTTTTGGTGAGCCAGACCTTCCCAGAGGAAGAACAGGGCAGCTCCTCCTGCCCCGAGGAGTCCTGTTCAGGTGAAGAGAAGACCCCGCCGGACCAGGACACCGATTTGGGTGAGTATCCCCGCTCCATAGCGGGGTGGGGAGCTCAGAAACAGTCCCTGACGAGGGACTTGTTCTTTTTCGCTCTTATTTCGAGCACGGCAAGGCTGCGCAGCCCCGCGGGGTCGGGAGCGATAGCCCCGGACGGCGCGGCTCTGCCGTTTTTAAAACCCGCGTGGCAGCGGCAGCGCCGCTGGCTCAGGGGGAGCGGGGGGCTCTGCCCGCCCCCTCAGCGCAGTGCGGGGCGTTCGGATTCTCCCGCGGCGCAGCGGGCGGCGGCGGCGGCTCCCGGGAGCGGCGGGAGGGCGCGGGCAGCGGGGGCAGAACCATGGCTCGGGCTTTCTCGCTGGGCGTGGGCGGCGCTGAGCCGCGGCTCCTCCGCATGGCGCGGGGGATCCCTGCTGCTGCCGGCGGCAGTTTTAAAAGCCGCACAGGCTGCTGCGCTGGGCAGGGCTAAAAGCTGCGTGTTTTCGCTTCTTAACCGCGGTTCTTGGAAATCGGTACCGAATTCTGGTTTGTTTTTTGTCGGTGTGAGGTTGTGCAGTGCATTTTACATCTACAATGGGGGCTAAGCTAAGCACAGCACAGAAAGGCGTATATTATCAGATTATAGGAATGCTAGTTAGTGGAAATGTATAGTTTTCTAAGGGAAAATTGAAACAGTTTATAGGGTGGCTTTTTCTACATTTCCCGCAAGTTTCTCCTGAACTAGTCCACAATACCCACTTTTGGGACACAGTGGGTCACAAAGTGATAACCTTGGGAAGGTCTGGGGACACGTCTTCAGCCGAATTTGTGTTTTGGAGTTTGCAAGTTCGATCAGCTTTACTCAAGCAAAGGGAAGTGAAGGAAAAGCCAAATAACAAGGAATGTACCTCTGCTCTTCCTATTTCTCCCCACCCCAGTTCTGAACCCTCTTCCCCAAAACTCGGTATTTTAAGGAGAGCAGACTCTGCTCACGCCCAGGGAAGCCGGCTCCCTGAGCATCTTAAAATGCCCGAGTCCCTCTGTCCACAAAGTCCTGGCCAGACCGCGTGGAATTCTCCCCACCCTGTCTCCCCAGCCCAGAAACCCCGAGCACGTGTTGGTTTTTTGGAGAGAAGTGACCACCCAAATGGCTCCCAGTCCCCAGAGAGCCAAGAAAATGGAGGATGCCACGTGGCACCGCGCCCTACCTGGTCTCCTTCTTCCCATGATTCCCCTCAGCATCCCAAAAATCCTTTCTTTCCCCTCACCCCCCCGATCCTCGTGATACCTTCCCTCCCCCCACCTTACCTGGCACTCCCTCAGCTCTGCCCCTCCCCCCCAGGGGCGTCTGCCGACGTGACGTCACCAGGCATCCCCGCCCCCTGTTCTCACGGTGGCCCCGCCCCCTGCCCGGGTTCCCACGGTGGGGGCTCGCCCACTGCTCGCCCCTGTAGCCACACCAGTGATCCCAATGCTTCCCGTTCAAGGGAAAAGCAGCAGGGAACTGCAGAGCCAATGCAGGGTCCCGATTTCTCACTCGCCCCTGTCACATATCAGCATGCAGGGCAAGGGGGAGGAGCCACAGCTGCTAATTGGAAAGCTTTTGCACAGCAAATAATAAGAGAGATTTGCAAAACACACCAACAGTATGGCCCACAGAGCCCGTGCTTCCGTGGCCTTTTAAAGGCCGAACCGGGTAGGACTGTGCTAGTCCCACATGATTTAAAACAGCTTTTTTCGTGCCTCATGACCTCTACAGAATTCAAACTGTGGGAAGTGGCATGAAAACAACTGCTGAAAGAGGCCCTCCCAGACTTGCATGCTGATCCAAACACAGCAAAGGATGCCAGTGGTGTGCCAATTACCATCGAGCATCTCTCCGGTGAGGGCCAGTGGTCTCTGGCCCCAGTCCAAGCTGCAGTAATCCCTGTGGTAGTCCTTGAGAGAGTCAGAGATGCAGCTGAAAAAGCCTTCTTTGCCCTTCAACCTGACGGCCCTCTCGAGCCATATAGTAAGATCACACATCTACCATCAGAGCCTTTTTTGAAATTGGTGGAAAGGTTAACTAGAGCTATTGAAATCCAAGTTAGGAAAGAAAATGCAAGGGAAGAAGTTTTAGAGGAAATGGCATTTGCAAATGCGAATGAACAGTGTTGAGCTGCGATTTTAAGCTTACCTGTAGAACCCCCCACACTAAAAGATGTGCTTCTAGTTTGTAACAGGAAAGTGCCTCTGAGGAGTGTGGCTCAGGACACCAGACCAAAGCTGCTGCCAAGGCCACCACAGAGAGTCGCCGTTGCCAGCCCAGTGCCCGTTCCATCAGCACAGCGGCACACTGGGCAGCAGCGAGGACCAGCAATGGTTGACCCCACAAAGCCACGCCTGCTTTGTAAGAACCTTGGGCACTGGGTTAACCAGTGTCCCCTGAAAATGCAATTGGAGGAATTTAAAAATAGCAGGGGTGGAGAACTACAAGTGCTCCCAGGGAGTCAACAACAACAAAAAAAACCTAAAAGGGGTTCTGTGGTTCTGTGCAAGCACGGGGCTCTGGCACCTCTGGGACCTCAGAGCCTGCTGTGACCTCAGCCTGCTGTGACCCCAGAGCCTGCTGTGACCTCATGGCCTTAGCTGCACCCCCAGAGTGTACCCCCATCTGTACCAATTGACTGCCCTGACTGTAAATGTTTGGCTTGATCCAAGATCATTCCTCAGCAAATCCTTTCTTTTGCCTGCTGACTTTGACTGTGACCCTGTCGCCCTGATTTCTTAGGATTTTCTAAAGCCTTCTGAATTTACATTCTTGTAGAGAGCTTTCTCACGCAACTTTCTGTAAACAACCTATTGTTTTGCATTCTTTCATAGAGGCGGAGAAATTTGATAGACTGGTAGTTTGTCCAGTGTCGTTGGAGAGGTGGCACGTTCACCTTCCAATCCACTGGCACCTTTTGAGAACTATAAATGATTGGAGTCAGAGGAAATAAATTCGTCTCTTCATGGTGACCAAAGCTGTGGTGCGTCGTTTTTCCTTGTGTCCTCTGGTGACATCTGGTGGCCGCCGGCGCGTACTACAGCTTAGGTCGGGTGAGAGTGAGCTCACCCCCCCCTCCCTTTGGCGTTTTGCCTGCTCTGTTAGTTGTGAAAAATGCATATTTTATGATTGGCTTTTCGCAAATATTAAATTGAATACTATATGTATTATGTTATATTAATTAGAAGTGCTGTATTAACATTTTAATAGTATGGTATATGTAGTTTTGTAGTTAAAATAGAGCCTATGTATGTGGGGGTTTTTTTACTAACTCAAGCAAGAGATGAGATAATGAAGAAACTCTTCACACAGAGATGACAATGATGGGGGCCCATAAAGAATTACTGCCTCCTTATCGGAAAAGACAAACATTCTTCCACCTTCTCTCTGTCTTTATGGAACCACCAGGATTAAGGGGAAGAAGTTGACAAAAACCAGAAAAGTTCTTAATTTGCAAGGAATTTATGCATCATGTATGAGATGTATGAATATGCAACAGGCTATTGCTTTTAAAGATTATTCCTTTGTTCACAAGGCATGCTTATCGGGCTTAAGTGCCCGAGAGCATCCGGACATCCATAATTCTTTGCTTTTTATTGTCTTGTAATTGTCCTAACTCTAAATTTTCATTACTCTAATTGTATTACTATTTTTATAACCATTTTATTATTATTAAACTTTTAAAATTTTAAAAACCAAGTGATTGGCGTTTATAACAATCTACAATATGCTAAAAATTGTAAAACCTAAACTTCTCATCCATGTGACATACTAAACTACACTCTCCAATCCCTAAAATCCCTAAATGCCTGTTGCCCCCGGGGGATGCTATGTTGGTATTCTCCTTCCTCAGCCCCGGGGATGCTCCGCTGGTTGCCCTGGTCCTCCCAGTTCCATCGTCCTCATTCCAGGGCAATGCCCCGCCACTCTCGGTGCTCACTGCCCCATGGGATGCTCTGGCAGGGTCCTCCCCCCTCTCCCCCGGGGCATTCCTCACCGCCGTCCGTTGCCAGAGGTGGCGCCGGGGCGCTCCCGGGGCTCTGACGCCGCCAACGCCGCCGCTCCCATCGCCGGGCCCGCACTGAGCCCTGTGTGCCAGCACACGCCTTTTATAGTCCGGGCAAGCCCCGCCCTGCCGCCGACAGCCAATGGGAGCGCAGTGATGTCATAGTGGTGAGGGGCTGAGTGTCAAGGCCGCTTGTGATGTCACAATGAAGGGGTGGGGCCAGAATGAGAGAGCGATCTGATTGGATGATGCAGAAGGCGTTCCTGCACTGATTGTTCCAGGCGCTGATTGATTGGATTGACGCTGGGGGAGGGGCAAGGCGGGGAGTGGGCGTGGCTCACATGGGGGGAGTCCCAGCCCCATTCTGGGGATCCCAGGCCCATAGGGAGGGGTCTCTGGGGGTCCCTGTCCTATTTCTGGGGGTTGTAGGTTCATGGAGATGGGTCTGTGGTGGTTCCAGTCCCATGGGGATGGGTCTCTGGGGGTACCAGCACCATTTTGGGGGGTTTTAGGTTAATGGGGAGGTTTCTCTGGAGGTCCTAGCCCCATTTCTGGGGTGGCCAGTCCATAGGGAGGGGTCTTCTGGGGGTCCCTAGACTATGGGGAAGGGTCTGTGTGCTCCCAGTCCCACTTTTGAGGGGGAACTTTGTGATTTGTGTGGGTGGCGAGCGACTTGTGGGGACAGCAAAGATCAGCCACAGAATTTAATAAGATTTTTTGCCAATTTTACTTTGGAAAACACCTTACCTTTGGAGGATGCTCCGGTGGGGGTCCGTGCTCCTTCCGCCTGATCCCGGCACTGTCTTCATCGTTGCCTCGTGGGGATGCTCTGCTGGTGTCCTCCCTCCTCACCCCGGGCATTCCCCGCCGCTGGCCCCCGCCGCTGGGCGCCGTCCATGGCCGGAGGTGGCTCCAGGGCGCTCCAAGTTGCCGAGGATGTCAGCAGCCCCCACTGAGGCCATCCCTGCCCAGAGACCGTGGGGGAATGGGCAGACAAGGAGAGCGTCCCTGGGGCTGGGGCAGCAGAACTCAGAGGCACCAGCGGCTCCAGCTGGGAAATGGAGTGTGGAATGTGGCTGTGAAAGCCCTGCCTGGGCTGTGCCAAGCAGCACACACAAGCCCTGACTCCCATCCCCCTAACAACTCTCTCAAGGAGACATTTAAGAGGAATTACAATTGTTTGTGTCCTCTGAGTTGGATGCACTGGAGAAATACCAACAAGAGATTCTCATGAGCTCAAAACAAGAAAACAGCCTTTACTGGGAACTTTAGAAGATCAGAGAAACTTTGGCAAAAGGTCTTATACGACATTTAATCAACAAAAAACAATTCTCAAAGAATTAACTTGGCCCATTCACTTCACAAACTCTAAGCCTGTTCAGTTTGAAGTTAATCAAGATTTTCAAGTTGATCGAAGTAGAAGACAGGAAGAGAGAAAGACAAAAAATATATAGAGAAGCACACAGCCAGCTATCAAATCCTGTATTTCAGCACTGTTCAGATAGAAATTCCAAGAGGAGGTAGGGTCAAATGTGTGCTTGCCTTGTGGTCAGCCATAAATACCCCTTGGTGTTCCTGGGCCCTTCCCCAGGTGGGACTTGGGGTCATTTGGTCACTCAGGAGCTGGGCTGGGGGCTCCAGAGGTGGCTGTGGAGCATTGCCTGTGCTGTGCCAGGGACTGGCAGACACTGCTGGGCTGGGATAGAGGCTCTGGGGGGATTGGGGTTCCAGGGCAGGGCAGGGCTGGGGTTCCAGGGCAGGGCAAGGCTGGTCCGGCCCCTTCCTCCCCACACATGAAATGTTTCCAGCCAACAATCTCCTCCAGTCTGTCACAACAGGCAGTGTTGGAGGTGAAATCCCAGTTCATGCCATGGGCACCTGGACAAGAAGGACAGTTCTTTTCCATAGGAAGGAAAGCACAGAGCCCCCGTGCTTGGAAGGCAGGTGAGAGCCTCACTAGGCCAAGGCCAGCCAGACTTGTCAACAATGGCAGATTTTGTCTGGCAGCAGTCTTTGGATTTAGGGAATTTTGGAGGTGGAACCCCAGTCTCGGCCATGGGCACCTGGAGCAACTGGGAGTGACTGAGTCTACACTGGGGGCAACTGGGATTGACTGGAATCATGCTAGGGAAAAGTGGGATCATAGTGGACACATACTGGGATCACACTTGGAGTGACTGGGTCTATGCTAGGGGCCACTGAGAGCAGCTGGGATCACACTGGGAGCAACTGGGACCATGCTGGGTGCCACTGGGATCACTATGGCATCAGAGTAGGATCATACTAGGAGTGACTGGGTCTGTGCTAGAGGCAACTGGGATCATACTGGGAGGAAATGGGACCATGCTGGGGACAAATGGGATCATACTGGGAGCAACTGGCACCACACTGAGGGTGACTGGAGTCATTCTGGGATCATACTGGAAGTGACTTGGAGCAGGCTGAGGGCAACTGGGACCATGTTGGGGAAAATGGGATATACAGGAAGTGACTGGATCATGCTGGAGGTGACTGGGAGTGGCAATGAGCAACTGGAATCATACTGGAAGCTACTGAGAGCAACTGGGAGTGAGTGAAAGCACACTGGGGTCAACTGGGATTTACTGGGAAAGACCAAGAGTGACTGGGATCACAGAGGAACCATAAAGGAAGTTACTGGAATAATCCTGAGACTATCTGGGAGTGACTGGAATCATACTGGGAGTGACTGGAATCATACTGGGTGACTTGGAGTGACTGGGACCATACTGGGGGCATCTGGCACTGTAATGAGAGTGACTGGGTTCATACTGGGAAGGACTGGAACCATACTGGGAGTGCCTGGAACTATTATAGGGGTGAATGGGAACACACCTGGGAACATGCTGGGATGATACTGGGAGTGACTGGGATGATACTGGGATCACACTGAGTGTAACTAGAAGTGACTGGGACCATACTGGGGGTGACTGGGAGCCACAGGTCCAATGCTGGGAGTGTCCTGGGGGGAACTGGGGCAACTGGCCCAGCTGGGGCTCAGGGTTGTTCTCCCCCAGGGCTGCCCCAGGTCCTGCTGCCACCAGTGGCCCCACAGAGCTGAGGGACAGGGGACAGGGGACAAGGACTGGGGACAGGCAAGGGACAGGGCACAGCTGAGGGAAAGGGGACAGGGACAGGGCACAGCCGAAGGACAGGAGACAGCCGAGGGACAGGGGACTGGGGACAGCCAAGGGACTGGGCACAGTTGAGGGACAGGGGACAGGGACAGGGGACAGCAAAGGGACAGGGCACAGCCAGGGAACACGGCCTGGCCAAGGGACACTGAGCTCCAGCACTTTGGGCTGTTGCCCTTGGGCTCCCAGCACAGGCCCAGGGGCAGAATCCCCTCCAGAAACTGTTGTTTGCTTTCAGCTCTGCTCTGGAACATTCCCCAGGAGCCCTGCAGTGGCTGCAGCACGGCCAGGTGCCCGGGGCCACCAAAGCTGCCCCGGCAGTGCCCTCCTGCCCCGGGCAGGGCACACAACACCCAAGGAAAGGCTCGTGCTGGGCTCAGGGCAGGGACAGGGCACTCCCCTGGCGCTGCCACGGGCACAGCAGAGCCGACCTGGGCAAAAGATTGGGATTGGTGTCCCATGGAATCCCAGCAGGGATTACTTCTTATTGCACTGCTCTCATTGCATGCACTGCTCTCATTGCATTGGTCATCAATTCAAATAATTACCCCATGGAATTCCCATGGCAGTGGGTTAGGGGGGAGATCCATCCATGGAATTCTCACCTGACTGGGATGAGAGTGAGATCTGGACATGGAAATTCCATGGCATTTCCTGCATTCCCAAGTCCCCCATTCTTGAATCCCCCATTTCTTTCCCCTCTCACACCCACCTTTGTGCTCCAGAGCCTCCCGAACATATCTGATGTATTTTGGGGGCCCTTCCACACAGGTGTGTCCCAGGTAATGCTTCATCTGCTCCACCATGATCCCTTTGGATTCCCAGCACCTCTGGGTGATCCAGGCGGCACCGTCGGACACTGCAAAGCTCCCGGATCCCAGTTGGAAGGAGATGAAATCCCAGCCCTCGTAGCCGTACCGGTGGGATCCATGGACGCTCCGTTGGATAGGAGGTCACAGCTGGAAACCACCGGCACCCTGTGCAGACCTGGGAACGAGGAGAGAACAGACCCATGGAGTCGTGTCCCAGACACAGAGAGCCCCTTGGAGCTCCCTGGATTCCCATCCCAGCCCCAGAGATCCCCCCCATCCCCACAGATCCCATCCCAGCCCCTCAGAGTCCTCCATTCCCACAGATCCTAGCCCAGCCCCCAGCTCCCCCCATTCCCCCCGCTCTTGTTGTACCAGCCCCGTCTTCAGGTCACTGTCGGCCACTGTCGGCCACTGTCTTTGAGCTGGATCTGGCTATCCCAATGTCCCACCTCTGTCTATCCCAATATCCCAGCTCTGGCTATCCCAATATCCCAGCTCTGTCTATCCCAGTATCCTGGCTCTGGCTATCCCAGTATCCCAGCTCTGGCTGTCCCAATATCCTGGCTCTGGCTATCCCAATATCCCAGCTCTGGCTATCCCAATATCCCAACTCTGGCTATACCAATGTCCTGGCTCTGGCTATCCAAATACCCCAGCTCTGCCTATCCCAGTATCCCAGCTCTGGCTGTCCCAATATACAGCTCTAGCTATCCCAATATCCTGGCCCTGGCTATCCCAATGTCCCAGCTCTGGCTATCCCAATATCCAAAGTCTGGCTATCCCATTGTCCCAGCTCTGGCTATCCCAATATCCAAAGTCTGGCTATCCCCAAGTCCCAGCTCTGGCTATCCCAGTATCCAAAGTCTGGCTATCCCAATGTCCCAGCTCTGGCTAGCCTAATATCCCAGCTCTGGCTATCCCAAAGTCCCAGCTCAGCTCCCACCCAGATCCCCGGTGTCTGCGGCTCCATTCGGCCCCACTCGCTGTCGCAGCGCTCGCAGGGAGTCTTGTCCACGTCCCCCACAATCAAGGACTGCGGGACCTCCGGGCTGGGCTCCAACAGTGCCACTTGCAGGGACTGCGGGGAGTGGAGAAGTGGGGGGACACGGAGATTTGGGTGAGCTGAGGAGGCTAAAAGTGAAAGTTTGGGGATCCAGGGGGGTCCACAGGCCAAGGAAAGGGGGAACATGAAGAGCTGGCAGAGTTGGAAAGGAGGTTCAGAGGCTAAGAGCCAAGGAAAGGGGGTGCAGGGACAGTGATTATTGATTGTAGGGAGTAGTTCAGCATGTCACATGGGGGCGAAGTTTAGGTTTTAGGTTTTTTAGCACATTGTAGATGGGTACAAGATGGAGGATACAAGCTGCTGTCTCGAGTGCCATCAGTAGTTTCCCGATGTGGAGTTTGCAAACTCCCAGACACCTACAGAGCGCTCCCCGGGGCAATCACACTCTATATGGACTGGGCACGCCAGAAATGGGGCTGGGACCCCCAGACATCCCTCCCCATAAACCTGACCACCCCAGAAATAGGCTGGAACCCCCAGAGGCCCCTCCCGATGGACTGGGCACTCCAGAAATGAGGCTG